>NW_022589716.1:18495843-18868719 GCF_004348235.1 Phoca vitulina
TATATATATATATATATATATATATATATATATATATATATATATATATATATATATATATGTCTGGGGGTGGGGAGGATTAATTCTTTGAATGATCTTAACTTTGCATACACTACCCCCCAACATTTAATCTTGTTTCATTCAGATCATCTCTAATTTCTATGGAAGTGGCTTCATAAAGCATTTAAAATGAGCTGTGATTTGAGATCTTCTTTTAAAAAATGGAAATCGCATTTATCCGGGTTAGAATTTTATCTAGAATTATAGCTTAATAACTCATAATATTATTTTTAATTTCATATTTTAATGCAATTAAAAGTTGGCTTTTTAAATTTCAGAGCAGCAAGCAAGCTTTTTAAACTTTCTTTTGCCTGCCAAGGAATGGTTTTTTTCCCCTTGGCATGGATGATGAAAGTGCCCTTTGTCACACCTCCTTTTACCTTCTACCCTTGTGTCCTGGGCTTTTAAATTCTGTTTGGCAGACTTTTCCCGCCTCCCTCTTTACCGCCCACCGGACCTACAGAAGTTATCCGTACCTCTGGCTCTTGTTTCTGTCCTGGGACAGCTGAATCTCCCATTTGCCATGGCCTCCTTTATTTCTCCAACTTTTTGTGTTTCATGTTTGGGGAGGCTGGTGAGGTGGAGGGAGTCCCGTTCAATGAAAGGAAAGTGGACTCTTATCTCTTGTACGCTGTACAAGAGACTTTAAAGAAATCAGAACAAAGAGAAGATAAGAGGCATTATGATGAAACTTTGACAGTTGATCATAATGAAACTTTTAGTTCTCATAATGTTGAGTGGAGGCTGGAAAATCTGCCAAACTCTGTGTTCAAGCTCAAGTTTGCTCTCACATCTAAGAGGGGAGAAAAAAGGGGTTGTGGAAACTTGAGCACTTTATCTCTCTGTCTTTTTTTTTTTCTTAAACTTTTTATGTAAGTTGAAAGGCATATTAATCTCATATTCTGGTAGTTTCATTGGGACCATATAAGCTGTCCTTTACATGTGACTTCCATGTGTTAACTCACATTTAAAGATCATGAGGATGCTGAGGGTTATTACTCTAATCCGTTGGCTTCTCTTGTAACTTATTTTGTTTTGCCATTTAATTATCATGGAGATGAGATATAAATCCAATACCAAAAATAATTATTGGACCTCCACAACTCATTTTTCATACGTTGGCTTAATGTGCTCCTATTCCAGTGAACTTTGGGAACAATGTTAAAATGATATTCCCTCTTCCTCCCTGTCCTCCTCTGTTTTTATTTTTTATTTTTTTATAAGAGAGAGAGTGTGCATACCTATGTGTGTTTTGTGAGCAGGGAGGGCAGAGGGAGAGAGAGAATCTTAAGCAAGCTCCACACTCGGTGGGGAACCCAACCTGGGGCTCAATCTCACAACCGTGAGATCATGACCTGAGCCGAAATCAAGAGTTGGTCGTGCCACCCAGGCGCCTCTCCTCCTCCTTTTTCCTTTGCTGAACCATAGTAGGGTTGGGCAGATATGAAAACTGTGGTAACTACTCTAATCCTTGTTCACACACACAGTGTTTTTCTTTTTTTAAACCATTTGCTTTTTTTGCTAACATTATTCTCTTAGCAATGTAGAATAGATTTTCATCTGAGTCAATACATAAAGGCCCATGTTTTTTTAATAACCACATTTCATTCCATAATATAGATTTAGATGTATCATAAGTCACTCAGACATTTCCTTAATAATGGACATTTGCATTGTGTCCAGCTTTTTTGGACACTACTGAGGGGCTTCAGAATTCATCCTTACATGCTTGTGCTGTTCTTTTTGTTAAGGAGATCATCAAAAATAAGGGTGCGAGATCAAGGAATATGGTGTCACTTTTCCCCATGCACTTCAGTACAGGGCTTTTCAGATCTGATTATTTCTCTATCACAAAGAATGGGAGAAATGAATGGAACAACTCCATTATATATAGATTGAAAATAAGTGAATTGGTCAACCATGAAAGAATTGCTTTTATAGCCAAAGACAACATTTAAAACATCCGATGTTGGTTTGCTGAGCTTAAACTTAAAATACACAGGTGCATGTCTTAATAAATATGTATGTTGAGGGCTGGTGTAAGGTAGGGTGTGATAAGGTTGTGTTTGGGGAAATTTAGTCTTCTATAAAATCTTTGGAAGGATTTCTGGACAAATGTTGTCCTGTGGAAAGTATTCTGAAAAAAAGTGACAAATACCGTACTCTAACAATTACTTATTTAAATTAGAAACTTAGGAGATGGAAATTTACCAGATATACTATTAGAAAAATAAAGTGATCCAGTGGTTTGCTTGCCCTGTTATATATTGTTTATAGGTTTGAGAACTACTTATTGCTTGAGCTGAAGAAAAGGAGGGAGGAAGAAGACACACTGATACCTAACTATTGACCAGTGATAGAAAAGTAGTAAAGGACTCCTGTGTGGTGGAAAGTTACAGGGACACTGTAGCTTGGGAGTTTGAAAAATGTGGCCAAAATGAAACATTTTTGGGATGGATGATGGTGAGTGGATAAGTAATACTTTATTGAACATTTCCTTTGTATAGAGGTATTTCAGGTGAATATTGTCTTTTAAATTTCTCCCGTCAATCCTGAGATGAGGGTATGGTTATTGGTGTTCTTTATAGGTGTGCAAATCAAGGAACTTAGGGTTAAGTAACTTGCTTTCTGCTCACTTGTGTATCCTGAGGTCCTCGAAAAAGGTCTGGCACATAGCATGTGGTTAATAAAAATTTGTTCCATGTGTGTAAAATACTTCAAAGCTTCTACCTGCCTACTTGTCCATCCATTGAAGGCTTTGAGAGTATCTAAGAGATTGCAGTCCTTCCCCAAATTTGACCACACAGAACATAGCAAAGCATGACCCTGAAGGAAGATTTAAAAAATAACAACAACCCCCCCCCCCCCAAAAAAAAAACCTAGTTAATTCACTAGGGCAGTGTCTACATGGGTTTGGTGACCACGGGGTCTCCATAGTGAGAGATCTTTGTGCTGGTCTGGCTGGTGCACTGGGAAAGTGTGCCTAGACTGCATGGCTATTCATTTGTATGCTTCAGCTAATCATCTTTGCAGAAGATAGTATGGATGTAAATACCCCATTTGGAATTTGTTTCCTGGCCCTTGGAAGTTTGGCTTTTTCTGTAAGTAATGTGACAGGTGGTACCGGGGCTGTTCATAAGAAGTCCTCACCGGAGCATGGCCAGCGCACGTCAGGGCACGCGGATTCTGGCAGTCTCAGTTTGATGCAAATATCAGATCTGTTCCACTCTGGGTTTTTTGTATGTGTGAGACTGGATATGTCTTGACCACTCTCTTGGGAGATGTCAAAGTTAAAACTATTGTTTCATGATTAGCACCCATATAATCGACTCAGAGGAATGTGACAGGATTTGGGCATGCAAGCAGTGGAGAGGGAAGGGCACTTGACCTCTGGTATCTAAGCCCCACTTTCTGTCCACGCATGGCTATCGATCAGCTTCTCGGGTTACCGTGAAAACACAACCCTAAAAAAGGTTAATGGTGAAAGTGAGATTGAAATGGGTGCCTAAGTGACCCAGGGATTAACTGGGTCTGACCCATTCCCTAAAATGGAAAATTTATTCTTTCAGAACACCTGCTCCATCCAGTTCCAGGTTGGCCCCCTTTCCTGCACTTTCTATAGTTCTTAATTCCCTGGTTGGTGCCCTCTCCCCTCACTCCCCCCCCACCCTCCGCCCCGCCCCACCCAGCCCCAGGAATAATTTTAACCAGCTTGCGATTGAGTGTGATATTTTATCTTTTATTTTTTTATTTCTTGATATTTTATCTTTTAAAGAAAATTCTTTCAACATTTTAAACTTGCAAGGCTTTAGGAATGCTCACATAGCAACACGGCCTGCCTTATTTCTTGAATATGGGTGTATCTTTTTAATAGTACTACAATAATGTTGCAAGACAAATGCTTACCTCATAAGGGAAATCTTCCTTTTGATAATATAGTTGATATAAAAAGATAAACCAAGTCTTATCAAGTGCCCAACAGACTTAAAAATACTTCACATATATAGCTCACTTATGTGTAAAACGAACACTGAAGATCTTGGCTGAGAGTTGAAGGTCCTGGTATCAGTAGATTAGGTTGGTCTGACAAGTTCACATCTCCAGGTTTTTCTTGTTGTCATGGCAGTGATTTGGAGGCCAAATGGTACTATTTGATAAGGGACTGGAATGACTCTCCAATTCGAAAGTGTTTTGCCATTTCCTTCTTTGGGTGAATGAGAGCCATGAGGCTGACCCTCAAAGGTGGATGAGTGTTTGGAGCCCCAAGTTCCCATTATTGTTGGAATTTTAAATTTAGTTTTATTGAACACATGAATATCAGCAGAGGTGCTTTTTCCCTTTGCCAAACGTGAGTAGAAATCCCACTTATCACTTGATGGTTATGGAACATACCAGTTTGTGTCTGTTAACTATTTTCTCTCGATTGGACTACTTCTCAGCCTCAGAAAACTGGGGGAAGCTCCCATCAGTAGTGAGCCTTCTTCCCTTGGGTCTTGCTAGGGCCGTTCCACGTTTTCTACACAGGAAAATCTTTCCCTTTAACAGGAGGTCCAGTTTCTCCGTGGTCTCTCGTTGCAATCATCTATAGCCTTATATTTGCCACACTCTCTGTCTTAGACTTTCTACTGCAGTGCCGAGGACATTTGTTATTCCTGAACGTTCTCTGATTTTTCCTGCAGCTGAATCCTAATTTACACAGATTTTGAATCTGGGATAGCCTCTTGTTGTTTGTGAAAATCCTCCCTGTCTTCAAGACATTTCTTTGGGGCACCTGGGTGGCTCAGTCGTTAAGTGTCTGCCTTCGGCTCAGGTCATGATCCCAGGGTCCCGGGATCGAGCCCCGCATCGGGCTTCCTGCTTGGTGGGAAGCCTGCTTCTCCTTCTCCCACTCCCCCTGCTTGTGTTTCCTCTTTCGCTGTCTCTCTCTGTCGAAATATTAAAAAAAAAAAAAAAAAAAAAAAGACGTATTTCTTTGCCCAGTGTTGCCAGATTTTTCACTTTGCTCCATCCTCCAATTTGAATTAATTATTGTCTGCTTCTGTGACTCCCTTGTTTGTTATTTTTGTGCTGAATTTTAGCTAACCACTAACTGATGCACTTTTGCCTTTTGAGATTCTTGAGGGGCAAACTTTGTGTTCCATTCCTCTCTGAATCTCTGTTGGGTGTAACCTGGTATTGCATACAGAGCTCTGAGTTCCTAAATAAATATTTGAAGTATTTTATTGAATGACATGTCTCTGGAGAACACAGAAACAACATTTCTTCTAGTCAATAAATAATAAAGTGTTTACTTGGTAGCTTTATTTTGTAAAGATCCATACCAGTGCTGTCCAAGAGAGTTCTTTATGATGATGGAGATGTTCTGTTCTATGCTTCCTTACACAGTGGCCAATAACCAGACGTAGTCATTGGACATTTGAAATATGGCTAGTGTGGCTGAGGAACTGAATTTAAATTTTATTTAATTTAAATTTAAATAGTCATGTGTGGCTAGTGGCTACTGTATTATACAGTGCAAGCAGAGAAAGAACTGTTTTAATCAAGATCTTTTCCTCTTTCATTTCAGCAATCTTTTTAAAGCACCTGTTAGGTGACAAGACAATTTTTAGGCCTTGGTGATACCAAGAGAGTTTGGTAATTCTAGGACTCGGGAAGCTCTCATGGTACCGCAGAGAGACCAGCAAGATGCCAGCACTCATTCAAGCAGGACAGTAAGTGTGCTAGTGTTAGAGGAAACAGAGAATTGGGGACACATAGATGAGGGTGGTCAAGCCACAAGGGTTGTTTGCAGCTACAAGTGTGGAATTGGGGGCAGGACTAGAGCGGTCAGTTCCTTCATTCATTTCCTTGACTCTAAGCCCTGATGCTTAAATTTCCAAAGTTTTCAGGTTATCAGGTGTATTTAGCTTATTGAATCTCCAGTGCCTATCACAATACCTGCCATGTGGAAGGCAGCCAGGAAACTTACATTCATTCATTTATTTGCATAGCAAATACTTGATGCTTTGGTGGAGGCCAGGTACCATGGCTCCACTGGAGAACGTGACCCTTTTGGTCCCTGGTTTCATTACAGCCATCTTAGTGGGGCAAGCAGGCAAGACATTGGTGAATATCAGTCGATAAAACTGACCTGTTATAGCCTTGAAGGAAATGAATGGGTCTGGGTTAGATAAAAGCCATCGGGGTCTGTTCTAGGAACAAAGAACATGTGGTGGGAAAAGTGCTTGGCTTGCTCTAACATCTATCTGATGGGAGATCATGGAGGTTGGAGTAAGGTAAGAAAGAGATGGAAGTCTTGTGAGATGAGGTCCCAGAGGGAGGGAAGGAGGAAAGCAGGAGTCACAGGCTACAGAATATTGTAGGATGTAGAAAGAGCACAGAATCCTGGGGATCATGAGAAATCATTAAAGGTGAGCAACTTTTACATTTATTTCAAGAAGAGTTACTTAGAGACACACTCAACACATTTTGAGGAAGGGAAGTTTGTCGAATTTTATTTTATTTTATTTTTTAAAGGTTTTATTTATTTATTTGACAGAGAGAGACACAGTGAGAGAGGGAATACAAGCAGGGGGAGAGGGAGAGGGAGAAGCAGGCTTCCCACAGAGCAGGGAGCCCGGTGCGGGGCTTGATCCCAGGACTCTGGTATCATGACCTGAGCCGAAGGCAGACACTTAACGACTGAGCCACCCAGGCGCCACCAAGTTTGTCGAATTTTAGTCCCTCTGAGAAGTTACTCAACACTATGGTCAGTTACACTGCTATTTTGAGATACCCTCCTTTTGGCCATACATTAAAACCCATTAAGAAACTGCGCGGGGTTCTATATTCTCGTGGGAGTGCTTAAAGCAAAGTAAACTGGGGGGACGTATGGTGAATCCTTGGAGAGACAAGCGTAGAGGACATAATGCTGCACAAGTAGGTTTCGACTGCAGGTCTCATTTTAAAGAGTGAGCCCCCCTGCGAGAGGCACTAATTGTCCAGAAGAGTGTGATTGCTCCTAATTGCCTTCCTAATTGCACATGTGGGTGTTGGGGACTGCAGGCCGGGTGCTTGGCACTGTACATCACAGACGACTTGTCCCCGAAGACACAAGACTGAACTATCTCTCAAGGATGAACCTTTTTTTCGTAGCCCGCACAGGCAGTGGAGATGGAGACGAGAGAGGTTAGGGATGTAGGTTAGTGAAGGGGGTTTTGTAGGCCGGTAGGCGCGAGCCAGCTCAGCACACATCCCACCAAACCTTTCAGCCTGAGGAACATTGTTTTCTTAACTTCTTATTTAAGCTCTTGCTCATTATCAGTAGGGTGTGCCAAGAAGTTTAGATAGCATATAAGCTATTCGTCTTCTGCCCCTGTTTCTTCTTCTCCTAAGTGCTGGCACCTGTAAGTTTTTGCTTGAGGGCTCCATGGAGCCACAGGAAACTGTGAGGGGCAGTTGGGAAGAGCCAGGGGGAAACCCACACCCCTTGCCGACAGCTTTCAGCCCTTGGTTGAGCAGAGTTGGGTAATACTTCCCTGAGTCCTTCCCCTCCCCTGTTGTTTCTTGGGTCACCTCCCAAATGAAGTACTTGTACTCGAATCTTTGTCTCTGGATCTGATCCTGGGGAACCCCAAACTGAGATACTCTACATTAGGAAGAGTTGATCTAACAACTCAGCGTCCACAAAGCTTCATTACTAGACAGGGACGTCACATAGGAAATCTAAGTATGTCTCTGGGAATAAAACGAAGTCAGAGTTATTACATAAAATGTAATCACGTGACGACAATTTATGTGAGATCAGTCATTTAATCCGCAGCTCTGGGCGACGACAATCAGATGTTGCCTTTTTTTTTTTTTTTAGGTAGGAAAGACCATTTTATGAAGCTGGAAAATATCAGAATATTGAGCGGGGGACAGGCAAGACACTAAGGCCCTCAGTGAAAATTTTGGGGATGCTTGATGAAACTATGGCGAATTTCCTTCATGAGACCAAATCAGAGGCAAATTAGATTTGCCTCTGATTTGGTCAGCAAATATTTTATTTGTATGTCTTTGAATTAATTTCCAGCTTTTAAATATAGGGGATTTTAATTGAAAAGGCCAATATTAATATCTTCGTTAAATTAAACGCGCAGTGCACACATTCTAAATGAAACTGTAAAATCAGGCAGTCTGGCGATGCTGAGCCCGCATTTCTGTATGACAGCCATGCTTCCTTCCAGTCGGTTTCTGCTGCTCTGTAATTTCGTGTGCTCTGCCATCTATATTATCTCCCTGGCCCCGTGAGACAGTTGAATTTGCATCCATGATCTAAGAATTTGTTCTCCGTTCATTAACTATTTGAAAACTTAATTCTTAGGCGCTCTTGCCAATTAGCTTTAAATACAGAGATAAAAGATCTATGAAATTAAAATGTGTGCCTGTGTCCATCTTCTTTGTTTTAGAGGGTGATCTACTCAATGGTGTGACATTATAAGTTAATGGGATTTTGTTAACAAAAACATCGATTAGCTCAGATCTCTCCCAGAACGTGCCTCGAGAGGGAAAGGGGAAGTATTTTTGTAATTATGTAGCTCTTAGAGTATCTGACTTGGGTCTCTTTAGTTACATTAGCTACTTTCAGATGACTTCTGAGTGTCTGCCAAAAGGTTGAGGGGAGATGTAGATACTAAACAGGTTTGGGGAGGAATTTCTGCTCACTGATGACCTCTGTAGGAGGAAGGATTCCCTGTCTTTGTATCTGTTGGGAAATTCATGATTGATTCCTTCCTCCCACCTACATTTAAAAGTTCATAAACCTTTAGATGTAGAAGAGTCAGTGAAATGAAATTGCAAATGTTTCATATAAAATAGGTTTATTTGTGTGCACTTTTCAGTTAAAACACTGAAGGATGACTGGGTATATGCATGGATAGGGTCTGTTTTCCTAGGAATTAAATGGTAGGAGAAAACTATGTATCTTCAGTCTGATGATTGCCCTTTGAGTGATCACTGTTTTCAAATCTATTCTGTTTTTATTTTTTGAAACTCATGAGAAATACTCTGTGTTGTGTGGAACAGGGAATTTGGTTCATGTTATCCCTTCCCACATACTGACCACTCTATGCAGAAAATCTTGTCCATGACCATGGTGGACTTTTTGTCAGCATGCTAACACCAGCCACTTCTAGATAAAGGCAAACAGTTGATTTTCAGTTGGATTATTATGAGGATATCATTTATTTAAATTAGTGAATTTGTTAAATCATTAATTATTCTCCTCATTTTTCTTAATAAATGGGATTTAAATTGGTCAGAACTTCTGCTACTTCATGGAGTGAATATAATTCCATCTGCAAGCAAAGGCAACCATGGCAGTTATTTTGTGTAGGATCTTAACAATATTGGGAAACAAGGTACTTTGTGGTTCCATCTTCCTTTGGCATTCATTAAAACTTATTTTAAATGAAAGAAATATGCCTGTCTCATTTATCATCTCTTCAACGTCAGATGTTTATTTTCCAGGTATCACTAGGCTAATTTGACAAACCAATCAGTGCTAATTTAATAATAGACGAGGACAGTGCTTTATTCATCAGTTGAGTCATGTGTTAAATCAGTCAATAAATTGAGTGTGAACCATCAGCCTGGCTGATGAACCCTGCCTATAGTTGGTATTAAAAACAGACAGCAGACAAATAATTTCACCAGTCATTGATTTAAAAGCATGACGTGTGCAAAGACGTTTGGTGTGCGGCTGACCAAGTGTATTGGGTGAGCCGGAAACTGTAAAGTTTTAAGGAGGGGGGTGGTGTTAACTGAGATGGAGTGGTCTAGAGAGACAAGGGCCAAAGAGATTGTTTAAGAGGAATATGTAATCTAGTTGAACTGGGGCATCTTAGAGCCCTCTCTTGCTAATTGATATTTAAGCTGAAGGTTATATCCAGGATCTGTCTTTCTTCCAAGGTAATAATTACGTAGGGTGGTTGTTTATTTCATTTTGTAATTTACATTTTAAAGGATATTTACTGATTATCCACTTTATGTTAAGCACTGTCCTGGGTACTTAAGCACTTAAAGGGTGTTCATTGTAGTTAGGGTAGGAGAGATAACAGGTGACAATTCACGTACTACTACCATGTGGTAACTGCAGTAATAGGCAAGGGTACACTTGGTTGTGGGACCTCGCTATAATCTCTCCTGAGGTGTGGTAGGGTGGACAGGGAAGATTTTTTGGGAGGGGGGTGGCACTTGTGCTGAATCATAATCAATAAATTGAGGCCATCTGGCTGAGGAAAGTGGTGTGTGTTGAGGATAGAGACTGAGACTGTTTGAGTTGGGGTGGGGCTGGGGGCAGCCTGTTCCATGCAGGGAGCAGAGTGTGAGCAGGGTGTGGTGAACAGACTGGCCTTTCTCATTGCTGGGCAGCCCCAGGCAGATCCTGAGCCTTGAAGGAACTTGAGGGCAGGGAGTGGAGATGGATGAGCCTGGATTGCCGAGCAAAGGCTTCATCATGGAGAGCCTTTGTGCCACATTTTGGAATTTGAAATGGAGAGCCATGAGAGGGAGCTGTGCCAGGGATTGACTGAGTTAACCTGAGGATAACCAGAGGGTATCTTGCTGGAAAAGTCCCGCGAATCACTGGCTGTTTGAGCCTGAAGATTAGGGTGGCATGAAGATTTGGGATTCACTGAGACGGCTGAAGGAGAGTTTATAGACCAAAGCCCCCTGAGAAATGCCAATTTTTTAGGAGCTGATAAGGGAGGAGGAACCCCAAAACGAAGTCTAGGGATGGTGTGCAGTGTGAAGTTAGAGTGTCCTGAGGTGAGCCAGAAACTGCTTGGGAAGTTGTAAGGAGCGCCTCACTCACATGAGACCGTCACCCTGTTCTCAGTGGCCAACCCGAACTGCACAGCTCCATGCTGCCCGGGGTGGGGTGGTGCCGACTGGGCAAGAAGTGGCTGCACAAGGATGTATTTTTAAACTCAGAAGTGTATGTGTATGTGTGTGTGTGTGAGAGAGAGAGAGCGATGGAGAGGGAGGGGGTGTGTGTGAGAGAGTGTGTGTATGTGGGAGAGAGAGTGCATGTGTATGTGTGAAAGAGAGGGAGAGAGAGAGTGTGTGTGTGAAAGAGAGTGAGAGTGTGTGAGATGGAGAGGGAGAAAGTGTGTATGTGAGAGAGAGAGAGTGTGTGTGTGTGTGAAAGAGAGAGAGGGAGAATGTGTGAGAATGTGTGTGAGAGGGAGAGAGTGTGTGTGTAAAAGGAATCCCAGAGTTCATTCCTGGAAGGGGTAATGTGGATGGGGAAATCGAGGCTGCATTCGAAGTTACATGACTGTCAGCGTCTGTGAGGCATCAGCTAGTAGAGCTAGTCGATTTCCTAGGTAATCTTTTTAAGTTTCTTGTGCGTGGTACTGGGAAACTAGGGGCTTGATAATTTCATTTAGTGATCATGATCTGTTTCTTCTGCCCTTCCCTTTTTATATGTAGAAGCAAATATCGTTAACAACCAAAATGACCCATATGCTCTCATTATGAGATACAATTCTTTTAAAGAATTTAGTATGCATATCCTTGACCTTTTTTGGAATTAAAAATTATCTTGAAAATTTACCTCTCCATCTGTAATTTCTGTGGTGTGCTCAAGAACAGCTTAATAGTCTGAAAACGGATGAATTTAAAATTAGAGAGTTGAAGGTCGTAACCCAGCAGTGATAACTCAGCTAATGAAATATTCATTTCCAACTACGATGTGGCACTGTATATCAATATGTTGTCACTGTCTGTCATCGTTACGTAGAGCGCAGGTATATTTATGCATTTATAAATAGCTGAGGGGAAAAAAAGAGGCTTAATTACATGCAGAAGCGCGACAGAAATTTTTATGGCTGTGCTTCTCACAGGCACCAGCTAACCATTTTTCCAAGCCATGTTTGTGAATTAAGTATAGGTTCTGCGCATTAACCTCTGCCGTATTTGGTTTTCAGAACGTTGTAATTAGAGGGAGGACAATGCAGGAGATATACGTGCTTTTTTAGGTCATGTCCACACCAGGGGTTTGTTTATACAAATGTAAAATGAAGTGCAGAATTTAGCACTTACCTAGGAAAATCAAACGAGAAACGCTTTGGATTGAATAATCTAGAAAATTGTAGATGAGATATATATATTTATATAATTAGCTTTACCAATTAAGAATGAATTTACTTTAGCAAAAATCAATGTCATTATCCAGATAATTCAAGCTAATTAAAGTCCTTCCCAAATCCTTAGACTTCCATTAGCTGCATGTTTCTGGTTAAAGCAGTACTTTGGGTGTTAAATTAGCTTTATAATTTGTGTCGGTCTTGCTCTATTGTGTTGGTGTAGACCTGGCTTCCATTGATAGTGCACACTTGATAAACAGATGTCCTTTAGGGAGAAAATAAAATGGGGAATATAAAATGTTACACATCAAGTTGAAAGCATGTTGGCACTCATTGACAAATCTTCTTGGAATTCAGCGTGTATATCCAGATACACGAAGACAATAGTAGAGATTTCATTAGAAGTCATGTGAGCAGGTTGAACATATATATATAGGGTTATGATGATAATATCCTAGTGAACAGTCCGTTCTGTACACACACACACACACACACACACACACACAGCAGGGTTCAGGACTCTGCAACCCCTTCCCTTTCTTTGATTTCTGTATTTCCCCTTCTCGTGTAAAAAACCCTTCCTCCTGATTCTGGCCACCCATTAGCCTTTTCCTGTAGCCTTTCCCTAAACCGAAAAGGACAACCACTAATTAGATTTATAAATAAATGCCACCTTCAATGAATGTCATCTGTAGGTTCCCCAAATCATATGTGTATCTTGCTTTTTTTCCCCCATTCACTGTCGAATTAAAA
The DNA here is from genome assembly GCF_004348235.1 of Phoca vitulina. Lineage (NCBI taxonomy): Eukaryota > Metazoa > Chordata > Mammalia > Carnivora > Phocidae > Phoca > Phoca vitulina. The sequence goes on from NW_022589716.1 coordinate 18,508,767, forward strand.
AAAAAAAAAAGCATATTTTTCCTTGTTATTTGAAGGGGGTGGAGTAGGTGGTATTAGATGTGCCTGTCAGAGTAGTTGCTCAGAAATTAAAAGAGGAAGATTTGCCTTGGGCAACTGGCACTTTATTTTAGCTTCTAAAAAATTCATTTTGTTCCTTTTCTTCTTCCTTGTTTGTTCCTAGCTTTTAATGTGAGAAAAGAATAGAGTCGGTAGCTCAGGCTAACCTCATGACCAGGAAGGCCTATGATACAACAAAGCTTAGTTCAGCCAGTGTTTAGCTGTGGGTTGACTTGGTAGCTGAGGTGCGGATGGCATTATCTCATTATCATTTGGTCACTAGATGTGTCCTTCATCTTTGGAGAGCTTTAAGAAACATTTTGAAACAACTAGGCTGGTTGTCCTACTGTTGTAGGAATTCAAGAGTGGCTGGAGAGTTAAGGTAGGGAAAATCTGGAAAAGATGAAAGAAATCCATTTTAAAGATGGGTTTATATCGTTTGGTAGGGTCAGGAATAGGCAGGAGTGGTATTTTTGGAGGAAATGCCTGCTTTTACCTTTGTGGTCCTTTTATTATTATATTTGTTTGATAATTTTTTAAACACTAGTAATGACATATATCTATCACATTTTGGAACTAATATGTTTTAAAGTGATGAGTTTCTGTCTGATTTGATCATGTAGATTTAGGATATCCTAAATCTGAAGAAAATTAGCATGATATCTTTGAAATGTCTCAGTGGGACTAGAAGCCGTACACATTGCAACTGTGCTTGAGTGTCAGGGAAAAATAGATGTGTTCTCTGTTCTTTCTGAATTACCACTCTGATTTTCCACGTCTTGCTGCTGGTCTTTCTAAGCAAAGTACAGTTTCAGTTTTTAACATATATCCCAAAAGGGAAAATAGTAGGTGATCTAATGTGCTTCTTCAAATGTGTTTTATAACATAAACTGAAAGAATCTCTAATTTTTTCCCAAGAGCTAGGTGGTTTGTGTGGAAAAGGGGGGAAAAAAAGAGTAAGCTCTTTAACCTAAGAATCAAGTAGTTTGTTGAGTTTACATCCCCACCTCTGATAAGGTGGTTGTTGAACATCGAATCCCAGTGCTGAATAATGCGTAGTGATTTTTCAGTGTTCATTTGTATTTCCTGTTGATGATTAAAGTTGAAGAAATTATTTTGGAAAGAACTCAGAGACACGGAAAACTCTCTACATGGAATTATTTAAATTGGATGGTTAGTCTCTGTTCTGTCTTGTTCTTGAGTGGACCTAAGGCAGCGTTGGTAGAATCCCACTGTCTCGGTTCGAAAAAAACTTTACTGTGTTTGGTTTCGGTGGATGGGTTACCTCACTGGTGTTTGAAACCGTGAAGGTTGGGAGTGGTATCATTCCTGTTTTGATTTTCAGTGATCTGTGAAGTAGAAGGCCCCTCCTCAGCACAGGACTTTTTACTCATACCGGCAGTAACCGAATCGCCATGGTCTGCTTTATTAGGTCCTTCTGGGGAGCTCATAATTGCTTGATCACTGACCCCATGGACCATAAATGTCTCCCTTTGCCTCTTCTGGACCTTAATGTGCATTCCTTATTAGAAGCCTTTAATTTTGGTGTGATGGACACAATTATATCACAATGGTTCCTATGGAGTTGTTAAAATCAATTTGTTCTTAGAAACTTCTTAAAAGGCCGATTTATTGACTTGATGGGCTGTAAAACTATTTTCGTTTATTAGGAGAATTGCCCTTTTAGGTAGGCACTCGTGCCCACGATGGCTGTTGTAATACCCCTTGTTACCCAGTGGAGTCCTGTTCAAAGTACCAAAATTAGGCCATTGATTCCCCAAGGACACCATCTCCATTGTTGTACTTTCTTCTTGAAGATGGCGCCTGATGTGGGGGGAACTGCCAACATGTGGGTTTGAATGAAAAAAAAGAAAGGTTCTGTAGCAATAGCCAGAATATCTAAAGATAGTAGCTCCGAGTTTGAGAGCCTCCTGCTGCTCACTTCTTCCTCTGTCCTCAAAATTGGTCATGTTGGCCAACTTCTTTTCCTTTCCCAGTTTAATAGCGACGTACTCCCATGGTTCAGAGTGCTATTTTCAGCATCTGGCTGGACTGCATGGGATAGACTCAGTATCAAGACAAAGACTCACCATTTCTCCTGGGGGTTAGAAAGAAGTTCAGGTGCCTAGGACGACTATATTTATTATCACTATTTTAACTGCATGTATCAGACTCCATAGGATCACAGAGGGAAGTAATTGTTGAGATAGTTATAAAAATATTAACATTTGTGACTTGGTCTTACATAACCGTTTTATTAACACATTACATAACAAGATTCTAGTAGAAGGTCTAACAGCTATCGTCATATCGAAGTTGTCATGAATGCCTGTGGTGTTTTGGGATAAATGGCAGCAACTGTAAGGTGAGTGATTTCTGATGATGATAAATTCTCAAGTGCTGCTCATCGTCCTGTGGTTTTGCTGACATATATAAATTGAAGGAAATGCCAAGTGCTAAATTCAGTAACCAGTTTGAGGTGGTTGAGAATAAAACTAATTTCTTTTTTTCATCTCAAGTCTACAGATGACTGGAATTCTAGCTACAGGTTGTGCTAAACCAGGGGTCACCCCCTTTTTCTGTGAAGAGCCACATAATAAATACTTTTGGCTTCATAGGGCATAGAGTCTCCTGTTGCATCTGTCCGGCTCTGCCTCGTGCAAGTGCTTGTAAACAATACCTAAATGAATGGTCAGGGCTGTGTTCCAGGAAAACTTTGTTTAGAAAAAGAGAGACCAGGATTTGGCCCGTGGGCCACGATTTACCGACCCGTTATCTAGATGAAGGCTCTTGCTGAGACTCAACCCTCTCAACTCAATCTGGCTGACAGATTCTCACTTTGGGATATAATCATCGGTACTGTTCTTTGTTATTTTGCATGGGTCTTTCTCATCACTCATGTTTGGGTGCCGTGTCTTACACCCCTTGTATTCCATTCAGTTTAACAGGGGTAAGTCTTGAGCCCTGGTATGTGTGTCTTTTTACAGTGCAAAGATGATCAAGACATAGTCCTGGTCCTGACTGAACCTCCTCCTGGTTAGGGAGACCACAAATGGGTCACTCTAAGTACAGTGTTAACCAGTGCTACAATAGTTAAGCATGAAATGGTACTGGAACCATGAGGAAGACAAAAATAATACCACACTCCTCTTTCACAAGACCTCTTCGTGCTTTTCACTTAAAATTTTATATGGATGATTTTCCTTCTTTTCATGACCCCATGTATCTGAAAAATCACCATGTCTTCATTTACATAAGTATTTTATTTGAAAAGGGCAGAGAGCTCAGAAATCCTAAATGTTTAGATTATGGTAATGTAAATTTGTTCACAGATGGAGGTAACATATTACATTGGATATATTGTGTTCCATATGAGTTGGTTATTATTTTAGGCTTCTGTTTTAAGTAAGGTGAAGTAAAGATAATGCTAGAAAAGTAGTTCTTTCATCTGGGGGAGTGAATTTTGTGCATAAAGTGAGTTTTTTTTTTTTTACAACTGGCATGTGCTGTCCTAGTTGAGATTTTATACAGCAGGTTATGTAAGACTTCATTTTCCTGGTACCATCAGGGTCGGCATGGCCAGTGGGGCTTCATTTGCTGCATTTACTTGGATGGTGTCTACCCTGAGATCTTGGAGTTCCCGGGCTGCACCTGTGTGTGTATGTGCAGTGACTGGCGTGAGCATGTGGCCACGACTGTCATGGCCAGTGAGGACGGGGGGTTGCTGCCCTCTCTCCATCTCACACCTGCGCTGGGGACACTCTGAGGGCTGATTGCTTTTCTATTAATTGAGGAAGTCCTCATCTCCTACAGTTGCTTGCCGCCCCCCCCCCCCAACCACCCCACCACTTTATCTTCATAGTTATCCTAAGATCCTATTATGAACTTGGCATTTGAGTGAAAAAGTTTTTAGTCCAGGCGTTTAGATTAAAATCAAACTTGATGACAAAACGCAGACCAGATACTATTTTACTGCAAACATCAATAGTGACTTTATTTGAACTTTGAGAGCTAGATAAGAATTATCACAGAGAACAGAATTGCTATTGATGTGTGACTGACCTTCATGGATTAAAATTTGGACACAATTTTTTGGGTAAGATTATGCATGTATGTTTTGGCTACATCCACATGTGACAAAGTACTGGTGCAGAATCTTTATAGCTATTTATTTATCACAGCTTCACCAAAACAACTTCTCAGCCTCAGAATCCCTTCCAGAAGTTCTTTGACTTGTCTGAAAATTTTTTTTTTTTTGGTTATTTTTTTTCCTGAAAGTCAATTATTCACTTTGTGATTTAATTATTTTATCTGGTAAAGTATACCTGAATAAGTCATTCATCTCTGCCATTGGTAGGTACAATGATTGATTTGTAGATAAGTCTTTGTATATCAATAAGATTGAGTATATGTAAAATCTGATCTCTTGATCTGTTGTATATTACCAAAGGAATTCTTGCTTGAAACAAATTATAAATCAACACCGCTTTTTTCCTCTTCCTGTGCTAAGATGAGGCGTGGGTCATCAGTTTAAAACAACAACAGTCCAATCAGTTATTGCCATGTTGGTAAATTATTCATGAAACAGGGGAAGAAATATGATGTAACTTTTATTATTTGACTTTACTTTGCTACATATATTTATATATAATTAATCCAGAGCTATTAGCTCTTGGGCTTTAAGGATAGTTTTGGGAAGCCATTTCTCAGTGGTCAGGACAAACAAGAACATTTACCAAAGAACATTTACCTACTTAGAATGTCTTGTTTCTTAGATTTGCAATTCAGGCTTGCTCTCAACAGAGGCTGGGAAATTATTTCTTATTGTAAAGTTCCTTGAGACATGTCGTTCCAGCCTTTGATTCAACATCATCAAGTATCTTGAGGAACTAAAATGATCCTATTATATAGGTAATCTGCTTGCGGCAGAGATTGGGCAGGTATTTGTAACAGTTTTAGATGCCCAGGACTGCTATATTTATAATAAATTTATTTGTAATCCTTTCTCAGTGATTATTCCACAATCCACTCTGTGTCTTTGTGGTAGTTGGGACATTGTTTAAGATACTCTTTTGGGTTAGGAGGAATTATTTATTAATGAATTAATTTTAATCTCATCTCACTTTTTTGGTTTTGTGAATGGTTTGCAGAGCTCGAAGAGAAGAAGGCAGAAAAGTATGCATTTAATGCATCTTCGTGAATAAGAAACAGGATCCTGAGTTCTAAAGGCTGGAACACTTTAGTTATTAAAGCTCAGCTTTCTGCTTGGGTTGCTGTGAGCTCAGAGTACAGACTGTTTTGGAGGCACAGGATAGGTGAGAGGGTCTGTGGTCTTACCATTGGTGCAGTGTAACCAAAGGGGGTCTCTGGTGAGCGCAGGGATGCCGAGCCCCTCCTCTTCCCCAGCACAGGAGACTTTAACCCATGACTCTACCTTTAGGGACCTCATGTTGGCACACACTGCCTTTCTCTGTTCTGGGCCCCTTCCCACCAAAAAATGCAGGAATTTGTGTTCGAATCTCAGGTGTGTTTTTCACATCTTCCTTCATTCTTTTTCCTGTGGAACGTCTTCCTCTCTCTTCTCTTCTCCCAGCCCACAGCTTACCATTCACTGGCTGAATAGAGGCTTTGAGGGTGGCACAAGAAATATAAGCACAGGGAGGAAAGAGTCTCCAAGATCGGGCAGGCGTGAGAGTACTGAAGGCCTTTCAAGAATGGTCCCTCAAGGTCCAGCCCATCCCTTCCCCAGGTCCTCTCTGCACCCGCAGTCTACACAGTGCTTATAGGGTTGTCCGTCACAGTGATCAGGCCAGTGCAGGCCACTTACCAAGATGGTGCCTTTCACATGGATGAGGATGGCACCCAGGCTTGTCAGAGTACCGAGCCATTGTGGTGGTTTGAAGACTGGTTGTGCATCCCAGGCAACCCTCATGAGTATCTTCCTTTAGTTTGCTAGGTGGACCCCTCGCAAACAGAGTGTCTCTTCACATTTATTTATATATTTATTTGAGTAAGCAGGCTGGCTCTTTGCGCAATGTGAGGCTTGAACTCACCATCCTCAGGTCAAGAGCATGCTCTACCAACTCAGCCAGCCTGGTGCACCCAGAGAGTTTCTCTTCTTTTGGATGTGTCTCTCATCCAAAGGAGAGCGTGTTGCAGGTTTTGGCTTTGTGAGGACAACTTTTTTGTCTGAGAATTAGAAAAAGAATCAGAGCCATGATGACACCTCTTGTCGTCCTTAGAACCAGCCATACCTGAAGCCTCATGCCTTAAACTTTCCAGTTATTTAATCCCAGGTAATTTAATTCCTTTTTTCTTTTCTTAGAAAAGGTCTAGATTTATGACCCTTTCAATGAAAAGGTACCCAAGTAATACACTGGGGAAGAGGGGCATAAAAAGTCACTGATTCCATAAGAACCAGAAGCTACTGTTCTTAGCACAGGGCCTTAACCTGCAGGTCGACAGGAGTTTAGGTTCTGCTTTCTGGATGCTGTCTACTTGACTTCTCTTTGGTCACCACCCCCCGCCACCCACTACCTTGCCGGTTTCCTTTTAGCTAAAAGGACCAAAGTTTAATTCCTGGTTTGGGTAGGTTGTAAAGAACGAATTGTGCGAATTGTCTGCTGTTTCTTCCTGCCATACAGAAATAAACAGCTTTTTGATTATTCAGTTAGAGCAGAACTGATGTTTTTCTGTGGCATGTTGAAGCTGTTCCCACCAGATAGCTTGTTGGACTCGACCGATCACCGTGGAGGAGGTGACATCCCCCAGAGTGGGTAATGACGCAGTTTTTGGTGTATCTGCTTAATGCCGGAGGCTCACTTTGTTTTTAGTTTGTTCAAGTGCTTCCGCACTGTATGAGCACAGAAGATGATTTTGGATAAATGCTTTTTATCTGCATCCTATCTTTTTGTTTTTTTACTACTTTCCCCTGATACTACCCCCACCCCCATTTTACTTTTTAAAAATCAGAATAAAATGTATTTTGCTTAATGATGACGGATTTGTGTTTGGGGTATCTTTTTTTTTTTTTTTTTTTAAGGATGTGTTAGATTTACTGTTTTTTAAAAATTCTCTTTGTCTTTATTTTCCTATTGCCATCTGTTCGTTTAAATTTTCTCAGATTGTTTATGGTTTCAGTTTTTCCCTCCATACATTTCCTGGCATTTGGCTCCCCTTTTCTGACACAATAGGTCAGGCCTTCAAGAATCTGGCCCCTATGTAATTGGACTTTTTCTGCAGTCAACATACTGCCTATGCCTTCTGAAGTCTTTCGTCTCCTAGGTCTTTGAGCAGATGTTAACTGTTTAAATATTTTGTTGTTTGGGTGTAAAGAAAATTGAAATGTAAGACGTCAGCGATAGCTTGCTTTGTTATACCAGAGCAGATTGCCGCCTGCGAGTTGACTATGTAAACGCCTTTCAAACATGGAGCCAGCTCCCCTTATGCATTTTAACCATCATCTACAGGTTCTGTACTTTGAGAAATGAGTTTAACTTCATCAGGTTATAATGAAGGTTTTTGTTGTGTCTGGAGCATATCTAAACACTGGTGTTTTTATTCTTTGGCTTGGTTTACAACAGGACTTCCCCTGGGGGGAAGGGCTCACCCTTCTCCGTGGGGATGAGAAAGGAATCCGGTGTGTTTTATACTCTGTGATTTCTGCTTTGTGTTGTATTAATGATGGTGTGTGGACTCATTTGGTTATACTCTGAATGGCTAAAATAAGTTAATAGTCAGTTAATGATGTTGTAAAATCGAGAAGGAACGCAGTGGCTTGAGTAGCATCAGTGACCAGCCTTCACTCTACGCCTCGTATATTCCTGACACCCTGCCAGGTGTCTCATTTAATCCTTCAACCAACTCTGTACATCGATCCCTAGGATGGTCCCATTTTACAGACTAGGGAACTAAGGCTGAGAATGGTTAACCGGCTTTCCTAGGTCATACAACTCATAAGTAGTGGAGCTGGGATTTTCCGTCTAGGAGTCTGAGTCCCAGTTGCTTATGGACCGAGCCTCTTAATTGCATTTCCCTGTGGTATAGGCCTTACGAACACAGGCTGTGAAGGTCATGAGTACTTAACATCACTAAATCTTACAGGTTTTTTCATCTGTAAAAAATAGACGGAAACTGTATCTACCTTCAAAGTGTTGAGAGGTAATTGGTAAAGTACGGATGCCTAGCTGATAAGTGCTCAGTAGCTACCGACTATTATCATCATTATTATTAAGGCTATTGATTCGTGTTCTCCTGTAGAACTTCAAGCTTATTATGTCCCCCAACCCCCCTCCCCCCCAAATCCCAGAGGCCTCTGAATAGTAAATGTTCACTGTGGCTTTGTGTGCAATCATATTGTTAAAAAACAAAATTCAACTGAGTAAATTGGAAGATCTAATTGGCTTTATTAAATGATTCACGAATTGGGCAGCGTCCCATGTAGCAGGAGCTCCCCAGAGCTGTACAAAATGAAGGTTTTTATAGGCAGAAGGAGGGCAGGACAAGGAAGTTACAAGACTGGATTATTTTTGGGCTAAAACTTACCTTTCTTTAGGGGAAGGCAGGGGATCTTACCAGACTGATTACCTCACTAGTGCTGACCAGGACATTCCAGGCTGATTGGTTTAAAATTCCACCCCTTGGGAGAGGCTGAAACTGAATTAGGGTAGATATTAAGGCTTGGTTTGCTGGCATGAGGCTTAGCACAGGTGGTTTCATTTTGGCCCTATTGTCTTTTTTTTTTTTTTTACACTACCTTTGGGTAGATAATGAGTCCCTACCTCTGTCTTACGTGACAGATTAAATAATGGAACAGCTTCAGATTTCTCCTTAACTTTATTCAGATTTCGTCCTTGGCCTGTTCCCCACCAGCCAAAATGAGGAGAAATTTGTAGCTCGGGCCCTCAAGTTGAAAGTGGGCATTAATATTAGCAAATTCTCTTTAATAATCATCACATTAAATTTGATAACCAGAGGAGATGTCCTCATAGCTTGTAACTGAAAGTAATGTCTCTGGCAGACAAGGGAGCGTTTCCCAAATGTTAACCACTGAGCAAGATTAAAGAGAGTGCTGACCCGGGAGTCCGTTGGTCGGTATTTTTAATCCTGTACTCCACACTCAGGTAACTCGAGTTAGGTTTTCCAGAGCATCTGTGGCCCTTTAATCTTACAGCTGCAGAAATTTAAAAAGAAGATTGTAGAAAGCAGTCTCAAAGCAAAGATTATTGATAGTTTTTCCTCCTAAATGACTCAAAACAAAAGAGGACTATAATAAATAATGGCTCTGGCTCTTGAGGTAATTGACGATGAGTCATTAAATCCAGCAGCCAGGGAATGCCCAGAGCTGTGGGTCCTGGAGCCTGTTGAGGCTGAACTTGGTTCCTTGGGGAGAATGAAGCAGTGTAGTAGCTTAGAAAGAACCATACCTTTGGACCCTTGTGTGCGTTGTTCCCGCTGCTCTTTTTTTCATGGCAGAATCCCCTCTTCTCTAGATCACTGGTTAAATGTCGATTCTTAGGCGTGGCCCCTCCGGAGCAGTCTTACCTTAATCCATCACCTTATTTGTGTGGTTGCTATTAACTTGTTGATTGTTTCTGTCGCTGTTACTAGACCCCATGGCGAGGATTTTGTTTCTCCACCACCTACTCGGGCTTCACATCGGGCCAGGTGGCACATACTGAACACATTTACTCCGTCCGTATGTTTTAAGTGTAGTTCGCTCTCAGGTGAAGGGCTAATTTTTGGACCCATCTTTCTATGCCTGGAAATAAGAAACCAAGTGAAGGGCTGCAGGGACAGATAGAACAGGAGCGTGCTTTCTGTCAGGTTATTGAAGGCCGGGGGATCATGTGAACGTTCCTGCGGTCCCCAGTGGCTTAGATGTCCATCACCAACTCTTTGCGCCTAGTTTCCATTTCATGTGAAATGCAGGGAGGATGCTTACCCTGTTAAGGGCTTCCCCTGAGCATTACGTGATGTAGTAGGTCTCACTGATGCTGAGAGTTTTTTTTCTTCTTCACATTTTAACATCTCTGAAATCAGAATGTAATTTTCATTTAGTGGTATTTGAAAATGGTTATTGGGTGTTGTTGTTTTTTTCACATTTGAACATCCCTGAAATTGGGATGAGTCTTATAATCAGTGGTGTCTTCACCTTCTTGAAATCAGGTAATTAGGGGAGGTGTGTCTGTGTTAGGTGTATGCTAAATATTTGTTTCCTTATCTTTTCTCCTCTATCACAAAGCAGAAGAAAACGTTGGTACCAGCATCACCGAGAGAAAGAAAGGCAGCGTCTTGCTGAAGCAGAAGCATAGGCCTGGGAACTGGGAGGCTGGGTTCTTTCAGTTCTAGCCTTAGCAGGAAATAAGAGTCATCTCACCTCTCCCCGCCCTCCTTTGTAAATCGAGGTTTTGGTTTTCTGGATTGTCAGATAGGTTTCCTGTCTGGTGCCATTGATGGCTGGTGGCTCCTTGGAGCTCTGCGTTCAGAGCTGGGGAGCCAAGCCCTGGGCCGGTGGGCGGAGGTCAGAATCATGGCATGCTGCCCGCCAGGAGCGAGGCGTAGAGGAGGCATCTTACCAGTGCCCTATATTCCCACTCCTGGGGTCCCTGTGCTTCAGCTCCAATTGTCAGTGTCAGAAAGCAGGAGAGAGGACAAGTGGGGGAAGGAGGGAAAGAAGGAAGACGAGAAGAGACAGAAAAAAAAAGAAAAGAAGGGAAAAACAGGGGCTGTGGAATTTTCTTCCTAGCATAAAATAGAAGAAGTTGGATTTTGAGACCATCTACTGAATCCAGACATAGAGTACTTCCTTTGGGACAGTCCGGCCACGTACTTTTTTTCTTTCTTCTTAAAATATTTGTCTACATTTACATACAGATAATTGCATGAATTACTTCTCAAAGGAATAAACGTTTTCCACAAAGGCTCACCCTGCCCAGCATTGTCCAGGGCTTGCTTTTAAAAAGTAATTTAATTTAATTTAATTTAAATATAATTAATCATTAATTAATGATTTTATTTATTTATTTGAGAGAGAGTGAGAGACAGAGCATGAGTGGGGGGGAGGGGGCAGAGGAAGAGGAACAAGCAGATTCCCTGCTGAGCGGGGAGCCCAGTGCCCAGCTGGATCCCAGGATTCTGAGATCACCACCTGAGCCAAGTCAGATGCTTAATGGTCTGAGCCACCCAGGCGCCCCTGTCCAGGACTTTTAAAGAGTTTAGTAGCTGGGATATAGGAAAGATGACTGTGGAAAGTAATGGATACAACTGTAACTGTAAATTGCAACTCAACATTTTAGACTGCTCCCCCAACCCCCATAAGTTCCCACCAAAATACTACAGATGACAGTAAACAGCAAAGAGCTCTTTTGATAGGTTAAGAAGGATTCTTTGGGTGTTGAAAATAATATCAACGTAATAATCAGTGTAGTGCTGGTCAAAATCCTTTGCAACTTACTATTCTTCCTCTGAGGCTTCTGTACAAAACATTTCCCAGAAAAGAATAAACATTTTTCAGTCACATTGCTTTTTAAAAAGCCTGTTCTTTAGCACCATCCGAAGGCATTCCAAGTGCTGTGGTAGTCGCCTTTTTTTTTTTAAACCTTTTTATGATTTTGAATCTTTTCATTTTTACCTTTGCATTTATTTGTGTTTGTTTTTTGTTTTCTTGCTTGTTTTTTGTAAATGTTTTCAGGTTTTTTTGGTAAATGTTTTCAGTTAGTAGTTGGCTGAAAAAATGGCCAGTCTGATAGCTCAGATAGCTCAACAGTGGGAATTAAATAATCTGCTTTTATGGTTGAATAGCAACTAGAGAAGGAAGCATTCCGTGGAACAGACTAGAAGCATGACGACTTTTGGAGTGCCTGTAGCTCTGCAGGATTTTCCGTTCCTGATCACAGTTCCCTTCATTGCTAGAACTGTAAACTGAGGGCTTCTTGATCTTTCACACCTTTCCTCCAACTTGTTAGGGACAAAAACACTTTTTACAATAAACCATTGATGTTACATAGTTTTAGATTTATGGAACAATTGCAGAGATAGTACAGAAAGTTCCCATATACCCCATATTCAGTTTCCCCTATTATGAACCTCTTCCATTAGTTTGGTACATTTGTCACAACTAATGAGCCAAAGTTGATACATTGTTATTAAAGTTCACATTTACTCACATTTCTTTAGTTTTTGCCTAATGTTCTGTTCTGTTCCAGGATCCCATCCAGGATACCACGTTATACTTAGTTGTCACGTCTCCTTAAGTTCATCTGGATTGTGATGATTTCTCAGACTTTTCTTGTTTTTTCATGATCTTGACAGGAGGAGTATTTCTTAGATACTTTGTAGAACATCCTTCAATTTGGGTTTGTCTGATTATGTTTCTCATGATTAGACCGGGGTTGTAAGTTTTTGGGTAGAAGAAAACAGAAGTAAAGTGGCACTTTCACCGTATCCTATCCAAAGGTACATGCTGTTGACATACAGTTTATGCCTGTTGACCCTGACCTTGATCACCTGGCTTGCTGGGGTGGTTTTTTAGGTTTCTTCACTGCGAAGTAACGACCCGCTCACCCCTTGCTTTCCCACATTGTACTCTTTGGAGGAAATTCACTATGAGCAGCCATACCTAAGGAGTAGGGAGTTATGCTCTCTTTCCCTTGAGAGCATGACATAACGTTTCCTCTCCAGAACAGTAAGTGTTAGCAAGGAGCTGTACTCCTGATTTGAGACCGTGTACTTCTCGATTTGGGAGATGGTCTGTACGCTACGCACATTGGAGTGTGGACACTGAAGCCAGACCAGCCTGCGTATGAATTCTAGCTCTGCTATTTCCTAGCTGTGCAGCCTAGAGGAGTTACTTAAACCCGCCGTGCCTCAGTTTCCTCCTCTGCAATAGGGGGCTGATGATGGGAATATAGTGAACATTAAATGAAATAATCTATGCAGTGCTTAGCCCAATGTCTGGGAAATTGTAACTGCTTAATAAATATTATTGAGATTATGTAGTAAACAAACTAGTTTGTGTGTGTATGTGTGTGTCTGGGAGTGTGGGGGGGGGACTTGTACTATTGATTTTAAATGTATTTGATGTGATTTTTTTCATAGAGCCATCTTTGTGGAAGGTGGTAGGGCTTCCAGGTGAGTTGAAGACAGATGTCATGCTGCTTCAGCACCAATTTCAACAATCAGAATGATCAAACATGGAACCATATGGTTTAAAACTATCCTGAGCCCTGGGAGAGGATAAAGAATTGTTATTAGAAGAGTCGTAGGCGTAGAGACTTGTGGACATTGTCAGGGTTGCATCTTGGCATCCTGGCCACTCAAGAAGGTGCTCCTTCTGGGGAGGATGCCCATCTTGCCTCCCTCTGAAGCCAGAGTTCCCTGTCAGGGTATCGTGTATTTCCTCCTGTCTCTCAGGATCAGTGTTTCAAGCTGTTTGGAGAAAATCAGTTTTCCTGAGGTGACAGGAGTGGGGAAAGGAGAGTGACCTGGGGTGTGGACATACCTCCGAACAGCTCCCTTGAGGAAGGAGCCAGGTGGGAAGCAGACATCTGTTAAAAGCTTTGTTTGCAGTGTTGCTCAGGTGAAGCCCCGTGATCCAGCACCACCAGTGTCAGCGTCCCTGTGGGAAGTGACTTCCTGGTGAGGTAAAAACTGGGTAACCAGCTGCTTCCACAAAACAGATGCACTGGCAGCTCAGGGGAGTGCTTGTGAGGTGGGAAATGGCTCCTGACTGCTTAATTTCGCTTCAAAAGCACACATATTTTCATGATTACTCCCCAGGGGTGTGTACCTGGAGGGTATCTGTGTGTGTGTGTGTGTATTTGAACACTCACACAGAGGGAAGAGAAGAGGGATGGGGAGGGAAGGAAGGGGGAGGGCACTCTGGGCAAAAGAAGGTGATGGTTATATGAATAAACCTGTGTCAGGTGCAAGCAACAGAAACTCAACTCAAGTTGGTTTCAACAGTAAAGGAAAAGAATAAAGTTTGTGTCGTACTCAGTTTTGGTCGGCTCTGGCAGCCTAACTCCGGATGCGGTTTATTTTGGTCTCTGGGCTCCGCCACGCACAGCGACAGCATTATCCTGGCTCCCCGTCATAAAGGAGAGGTAGCTTCCACAGCACAGGAGGCAGGAAGGGTGGTTTGGGAGCAAGAACTTTCTTAGAATACCCAGTGGCTCAGTGTTCCAGACCGTGCCGCGTGCATCCCAGCTCCATTATTTGTGCAGCTGCTTATCTTAAGCTAATTGAGGTTCATGCTACAACTCTGAAGTCCAAGTGGAACCTTAAGAAAATATTTTTTAAACTATGAAAGTTATCAATAATGTGCAAAAGTAGAGAGAGTAGTGTAATATGCCCCCATGTATTCATTACCCACCTTGGGTGGAACTTTTTAAGAATTTTTTTACTTTTATTTGTCAGTACAAATAAAAAGATTTATTTGAGAGAGGGAGAGAGAGGCAGAGTGCTGGGGAGGGGCAGAGGGAGAGAGAATCTCAGGCAGACTCCCTGCTGATCGTGGAGCCTGCCCTGGCACTCAGTCTGACGACCATGAGATTATGACCTGAGCTGAGACCCAGGAGCCGGACGCCTAACCGACTGAGCCACCCAGGTACCCCTGGGTGGAACTTTTAAAAAAATCATTAGTTCTTGATTTGGATAGGGAAGGCATGACCTCCCAGACTGAATCCACCAGGCTTGTTACCCAGAGATGGTGAAATAGAGCTTGGGAAGCTGCCTGAAGAGGGGAAGCCCACTCCAGTGTTCGTTGCAGACAGTAAGGGAAGCCAGCCCTGTTCCATAGGTTCGGTGGGTGTGTTTCATAGTAACACAATGTGCTACAGAGGAAATGGCACTGAGCATTCCCTTCTTTGTTTATGTTTGCATTTTGGAGAAAGTTGGCCAGAATTTAATTATAGGCCTAGCTTCTTCTTTCAGTAATGTAACTGTATACATTCTGATGGAAGCCTGTTCTCCAGATATAATTATCAATTATGCCTATGTTCATTCTCAAAATTGATTTTGTTGGATGATCAGTTATATGGTCAACTAACTTACCAGCTCCTGATAGAAACGCCTATTATCTGATTGGATGACTGTCCAGCTCTTTGTTATCACACCAGTTTGACCTCAGGAATGCTAAATGCACATGACTACTGTGTGAAGGCCAGACTTGGGGAGTGATGGTCGGAGGGAGGGAACTGTGGGAGCTGGAACCCCCTTGGCCCATTCTAAAGGCATTCAAGTTCAGATTTGCTCAAAACCCATGCTGGATACAAAAACATATTTGCAGGCTGAATTCCTATCACAGGACCCTGGTGTATTCATCTTCTTCTTCATAGGGAACTGTTAATGACTGAGACCCCAGGTTGGCAAGCTGGAGCTCACGGGCCAAATTCTCATTTTTCTGCCTGTTTTGTAAAGAAAATGTTATTGGAATACAGCCACACATATTTGTTTACATATTTTCCATGGCTTCTTCATGCTGAGACAGAGCCTGGAAAATTTACTATCAGGCCCTTACAGAAAGTTTGCAGACTCCTGTTCTAGAACAGAGCTGTCCATTAGAAATACCATGTAAACCATACATGTGAGTCACATATATAATTGAAATTTTTTCAGTGGTTGCATTAAAAAAGTAAAACAGAAACATGTGAAATTAAATTTAATAGTATATTCAACCCAATATTTCCAAAATATTATCATTTCAATGTGTAATCAACAAAAAAAATTGTTAGTTTTCTTATGTTCTCTTCTTCCTGTTAAGGCTTTGAAATCCAGTGTGTGTTACACACTTTGAGCACATCTCAATTCCGACTAAGCCACATTTCGAGTGCCTACTTGACCATGTGTGTGTTGGAGACTGTGGTTCTAGGTCTGCCTGAAGCATTTTTCTGAGCATATGGCAACTCACAATACCTTTTCAACCTAGGTTCATGTTTTATAGCACGCTCGATGAGACCTGCTGAGAGAATTTTTCTTGCTGCTTCTTGAACGTTGCTGTTTTCTAAGAACTCAGGGCTGGAGCGTTAGTGGTGGTCAGCTAGGCCCTCACTGGATGACGTGCCACCATGCACCAGCTATCAAGATTCAAAAATACCTCCTTGCCGTGGCTCTTCTGGGTCTGTTAGAATAATTGCCAGGCATTTGGAAAGTTAAAAGTTGCAGTGCGGGTCTTTTGTACTACTTCCTCTAAGACATAACTGTCAGGTGTGAAAAATCTACGGTGGCTAGATCCATTTGTTGTATTAATCACTACCTTTCCTTGGGAGTTGATTTACGGTTCAGGGAGAAATTCTGAAAAAATGCTTAGTGCAAACAAGACCACGTTCGTTCACCGAGAAAGATTAGAAGGTAGGGTTGAAGTAAAGAAAAATAACAGTTTCCAAGGCCCCTGGGAAAAAGTGTTTGGTCACTTATGTTTCCGTGAGTTTTCTGTGAGTAACATCAACCTATTCTGTATATGGGTCTTGTAGTGTCTTACACACAAGAGCAGGGGAGCAGTGTTAATTACCCTGGGGCGACTCACTGTTAGAAGTATTTTTGGATTAGTTTCAGATTCCCATTGTAGTTTGATGTTTGATGCATAAAGACCCAACGGCCCAGACTGCCTTTCTTCTTTTGTTAGAAAGCTATGGACTTTGGGGAGCAAACTGGGGTCAGTGGTTAGAACTAAACTGGCACCCTCTTCACTGGGGCGTGAGCTCCGTCACCTGAATAACCCAATTTTGGGGACAAGGACGGTCATCTCAGGTTTTAGCTTTCAATCTGCCAGACTTGGTTTGCTTTTATTTTCCCTAAATGGTACTGGAATCTTCTTTATCCCAGTGGTACCTTGTGGTAGACCGAATTTGGCAACCTCTCCTACCAAGGGGTTAAAATAAATCTGTCTCATCAGTGTCTTTTTGTTTAAGAAGAGCTTAAAAGTGCTGATGGTTAGCTTTCCTTCCTCATATGCTCATTTTTTATTTTTACTGCGGGAATCACTGACTTTTTCTCCCTGTCTCTCTCTCTTTCAAAAAAAAAAAAACAACTTCATTGATATGTCAAAAAGATGAAAAGATGTTATAAACATACTTTGACTTTTCTGTTTCTTTGCTTCCTTGCCCACTCCCCCCACCACCACCCCAAGTTTTAAATATAGGTCTTATAGAATCCGGCATTTGCCAAAGCAGCAGTTTTGAAGCATTAAGGTTTTCCCCCTTCCTGATGTATCAGTGCGAACCCTCCTCCCTCCTTTGCAGACACAGGCATTTTCCCTTTTTGGGTTGTAGTTTTATGATAGCACATTATGAAGGGTTTGACGGATTCTTTAAAATAAAGGTCGATTGATACATTTGTTGGTGATCTTGGTTTACAGGTCCTGGCAACTCATGGAGGCTGGACAGACCTGCACCATTCCTGGGCCAACGATGCCAGGACCGACCTGTAAAGGGACTATCTCTTGCTCTAAAGCAGTGGTTTTCAACTGGGGGCAGTTTTATCTTCAAGGGGCCCTTTGGCAACGTTCGGAGACTCTTTTGGTTGTTGCAATAGGACTGGCGCTACCAGCATCTAATGAATAGAGGCCAGGGATGCTACTAAAACATCCTACAATGCACAGGACAGCCTCCCACCAACAACAAACTATCTGCTCAAAATGTCAACGGTGTTGAGGTTGAGAAACCCAGGTACAAGGGATGCTTTCTAGGATTGAGCTATGGCCTGTGTGTTTCTTTCTCTTGTTTTTAAAAACATGCCAACAAATGAAAAGCCACCAACTATATTCATAATAAATTGTCTCCAAGAAAATCCGAGGTCTACTCTTCCTGCAAAAAGGAAAGAGAAAAACATTAAAGTGGCCCCATGGTATGAGAGACCCACTGATGATATTCCCTCGGAGGACTGTTTTCTGGGTTAGGGTAATTAACAGAGCCCAGAAGGTTGTGAAGTCACAGCTAAAGGGTGTCAGAGATTCATTCCCCAGATGGGCCACCCCATTGGGATGTATGACGGTATAAACCGCAATGAAATCTTATGGTGTATTTCCTTTTTGATGGGAGGAAAACAAAGGAATGCTCTTTAGTTATTCTTATCAGAGAAAACTCGTATTTTTTACTTTAATGTGATTTCTTAGAAAGGGTAGATGCCAGATAGTGAAAAGGGGGGAAATGAATTTACAAATCTTGTGCTTTGGAAGGTATGACGTGACCTTTTATTTTTATATATTGTGGATTGTGTTTTCTATTAAGCCGTCGATCATATTTTCTCCTTGCCATTTAAAAAAGAAAACCCGGACCTTTTTGCAGATTTTAGGACACGGTGACAAAATTTGGTATTATGATGGCTGAGGTTCTGGGCCAGGCCTTTGGAGCTCATTTCTTTTGAATTGACCGGTATCAAGGGCACTACACACGGTTCTGTGTGCCTAAGTCTCTGCTAGAGCTTGGCCACTGTTTTTAGCCTGAGCTTAATGAGATGGGGTCACTGAGCTGATACTTGAGCATTATCATTTTGGTCTTTCAGAGTGGAGGGAGGGAGAGAGAGAGGATCCAGTTATATCAAGCATGCTGGATTGAATAATCTTAGAATGGACTTTGTGGGTAATAATGGTGTTGACAAGAAACAGAGTTGGGTTTCTCAAGTCAGTGACCCCACTCCTCTGTTGGTGCAAGTGCATCCAGGCAGTGTCTCCTCGGAATAATTGAAGGGTGTTTACAGCGGACGGGTTAAAGACCTTGCTTCACCCATCCATCTCATCCAAGTTCTAAATACATCTGCCCTGTCCGCTCTGTGACTCATTTTAGATGCAACTAGTGGAAAATTGAATTTAATGATTAAGTCCTTTTGATTTCTGAGTTGTGGAAATTCTTGTGATTTTTGCACTTCTAGATTTGCCAGTGCATCTTAATGAAAATCCTTTTCTCTTCTTAAATTAGAAATGTGATAGAGTAGTTAGTGGGGTTGTACTGGTTATGTCTGTGGGCAAACGAAGGAAAAGGAAGCGACAAAATGGGTTCTGATAGGCTGAATCTCACAGAGTGGTAATTATTCTTTAAATACTAAAATAGAGTTTTACCTATTAGAAGCCTCATAAAACCAGGGTCCACCATCTATCTGATTTTGCTGTTGATGTAATTTTAGGAAATCAAATGAACCGCCATGGAAATTAGGTTTCATCCTCAATGGCTTGTGTACCCGTCTAAGTTCTATTAGATTTAATAGGAGTTTTGCAGGTGGAAACACAGCAGGACTGAACCTTTTATCACTCCAGAGAGCAGGCCTTTCATAAACAGAGAATATAAAATCCTGCCTTTTATCTTGCCGTTTAAGAATTCTTCATTTTCTGCACCCACGTTATTTATCACATGTATGGAGAGGACAATCCAGGATATTGTATTTTGAAAAAGGGAAAGAGAAGCCATTCAGATTCCTATTAAAATGAATCGCACGAGCTGTACATCACTTTCTAATTTCTGAGACTACTTGTAAATCATAGGGGAAGAGGGCATTGTACCATTGGTCGGGGGAAAAATGGGAAATTTAATAGTTTGTCAAAGATTAATAAAAAAGGATTACCGCTTGGAGAGACCCTGACTTGGTGAGCAGGTACGTTTTGAAGTTCATCAAGCTTATAAGCAGATGGAGAGTTTAATTAAAGTTACTTGTCATTGCTCAGGTTTGCCTCTGTGCTGTCCCTGGGACTGAAGTGTGTGCGATGCCAGTGACTTTGTCAAAGCTTAGATTTGACCTCGAGAGCTGTGTGTTGCTCTTTCATGCTCGCTCTGTTTTCCTTTCATCATTTAGGTGCTGATGCATATCTTTTCGTTGTGGTCTGTTCTATGTCTTGATCAGTGTAAATTCCAGTAGTCAACTTTATTTTATTCATTTACTGTGCACTATTTTATGTTTTAATTACTTTTTTAGCCAATACGGAGTCAAGTGGAAATAGTCTAAGACTGCCAGGAAAGAAGGTGTGTGTGTGTGTGTGTGTGTGTGTGTATATGCATGCCCATTTGCACATGTGTAAATACCATGTTGATAACAGAATCAAATGTGTGTGTACATATGTGTGTGTATGCATTTATTATTGAATGTTATCAGGATATTTACCCTTTCATACCCTGAGCTGCATATGGAGACTATTCATACATTTCTTCTGAGCAAAGCCCTTTCTTTTCCTCTTGTTCCGGCAAGAGAATGACTTTATCTGGGAGGCCGCATTTTTGATCTCATGTAGAGCTAGGAGCACTCTGATGGTTCAACAAAGGCACCCAGGCTCAGGCATCCAGCATTGGTAGTGCTCCTGTTAATGTCTGTTTATCAGATTATTGAAAGGCAAGCTGCTTTCCTCAGAATGTGCCCCCTACTCCCCGAGTATGTGTAATCCTACTTGGGTACCATCCTGATATCATTGTATAAACAGAACTCTCAATAGACACTGCTGAAACTCATAGAATGGGTTCTTTAGGATCAGGCCTTTTGTGTGGATGTAATCAAATATGTAGGAGTAACATTCACAGTCTCGAGCTTTTCAAAATTGTAGTTGTTGGAGATGAAAGCCAGAAACGATGACAAAATCCGTTGATTTTTTTTTTTTTTTGGCATGGTTATTTTTAAACTGGTGAGTAACAGAAGTGTTAACAGTTGAGGTACGGAAGGGACTGGAATCCAGGGGTTCTCAAATCTTGCAGTTCATTAGAAACCACAGGACCTTTGTAAATGGCTCCTATCCCTATTCCATAACTGCGAAATCTGTTTTTCTCAAGCACCCCAGATAATTCTTATGCAAGTGGTCCCTTGGTCCAGTTTGGGAACCCCTAAAATAGGTTATCAACCTCATCATAACCTTCCCAGGCAGGAGTTGATTTCTTTGGACGTAAGTCATTTTATTCCATAATGTGATTTTGGATCTTAAAGCAGATTTAATTATGTAAGATGGACCATCCTTTTCATAAGACACACAAAGATTTCGAGTTAGGCCTAAAATCTTTGGGACATATAGTCTGTTGGGCACAGATCCACTGGCCTAGATAATACTGAATTAAACTCCTCCCTCTCTTGCCCTCCCACAGAAATTGGCCAGGCTATCCCAGTGAAGGTTATTCTCAAAACCAAGCCTGTTGTTCAAATCTGGCAGTGAATAGCCTTTTAAACTTCGGTCCACTCCTAATGGAGCCTTTTGATCCAAATGCTTTAGAGTTAGACCTTTTGTATCTTAGTTGATGAAAACTGAGGTATAATATAGCATTAAACATTTTTTATTATTTCTTTCTGGACCTCTTGGATTTGAATCTGGTTTTGTTACCTGTAAGGTATGTGACCTTAGACAGGTGACTCCATGTTGCCACACTTTGTTGTGTAACCTGTAAAGAGAGGGTAATAGAATTCATAAAGTTATCGCAGGACAAACTGAAGGAGTGTGCAAAGTGTTGGCTCACTGTCTTCCACGTAGCAGAGGCTCAGTAACTGTTGTCTCCTATCGTTGTCACCGGGGGGCGGGAAAGTTACAAAATGAATGAGTGGCAGATCTTACCTTCGTCAAGAGCTTGCAGCCTCCAATTTAGCATAAGATGTAATTAAATTACCATAGTACAAGCAGGGAAGGACTGAAGGCTATGAGGGAAGAAGGGAAAATGATTCGCAAGTTTTTCAGAGGAGAAGATGATTGCTTAGGACTTTCTGCCGCATCTTGATATGAAGCATCACATACCTTGTAAAGTGGCTTTTTGAGCTGAGCCTAGAGGGAAGAACCTAAAGGAGTGGGACAGATAGAAGAACCCGCTGGAAGAGGAAATGATGTGGAGTAAAATAGTGTCTGGCACACAGAGGGTCCCCAAGAAATAGTGGTTGAAAGGCACGGGGCTTCATGGAGAGAAATTGACATGTGAACTCTGGTCCTGTTGTCTTTTATAAAATGGGTGCCATGACACTGAGCACATGGGCTCATGGAGTGAGTGGATGCTACATGTGATTTGCCTAATAGGATATCTGGCATGTCGTGAGCACCCAAATACCAGGGGCTAGTGTGTCATTATTCTCTACTGGTATGAAGGGGAATAGAAATCCATCAGCTGACAATATAAATGTGCGCCAGATGATGAAGACATTTTAATACTGAGCTAAGGAGCTTGGATTTTATTCACTTGACAGGTGGGAGCCATAGGAACTTTTTGATCAGGTGCATAGACATTGAAGGTGTCTCCTCTCCTGATTTCAATATAATGCCTCAGGGAATAGCACAAAAAGTTTCTCTCCATACCCCTCTTTCTGTCGGGGAGTTAGACCTTTTCCAAAAGCTCCACTGCACACTTTACCTTGGATCCCTCTGCTTGGGATTGGATCCCAGGCCCATTCCGTAGCCACGTGTGTCTGGAAACGTGGTCAGCCGGTTGTGTCTCGGTAGCTGGAAGACAGCTCTCTGTGTGCAGTGGGAGTGGCCCTTGGAGTGTGGCCAGGCAACCAGCACTGTCTGTCCCCGGGAGTAGCATGGCATATTGGAGGCCAGAGTGTACTCAACAGGAGGCACAGGAAAAAAATAAGGAAAATACCCCGCCACAGAAAAACAGAGGAAGAGGTAAAGGTGTGTGTAAAAAGCTGTTAAATTCAGTTGTAGGCCCAACGTGAGTTCAAGATACAGGTGATCACTTCCAGGAAGAAGTGATTCACAGGCAGGAGAAATTAGGATTAGACGATAAGGTTGGAGAGGCACCTGGGTGGCTCAAGTCAGTTAAGCGTCTGCCTTCAGCTCAGGTCATGATCTCAGGGTCCTGGGATCGAGCCCCACATCAGGCTTCCTGCTCCGCGAGAAGCCTGCTTCTCCCTCTCCCTGAAGCTTGTGCTCTCTCTCTCTCGCTATCTCTCTCAAATAAATAAATAAAATCTTAAAAAAAAAAAAGACTACAAGGCTGGAAGTATCAATTTGGGAATCATTTGCTTAGAAGGTTGCAAAGAACCCTTGAGATTCCCAAGTAAGGAATGAGTAGAGAGGCATGGACAAGAACCAAATAGTAAGGCTAAGGGAATGATTTCTTTTTTGGGAGCTTTTGTGCCAGTGCCAAGGGAGGTCTTACTCAACATTGTTAAAACCACCCTCTCCACTGTTCTCCATTAGCCTTCATTTCCTTTAAGGCATGTGACCTTCATAAAAACAGCAGTGGGCTTATTACACACGCTCAGCTAGAAGCCAAGTTCTGGTGTGGCTGCCCACCCCCACTCCCACCTCTCCTGCGCAGATTTCTCCTCTCAGCTCCAGCTGTATAGAAATTCCATTGTCTTCACTGTGGCCACTCCACTGGCAAGTGACAGTCCCTGTTAACCTGTCACTTACCTGTGGTGGGGATTGGGAGACTCAGCAGGAGGGCAGGTGTGATATACGCTGCCTGTAATTGCCCCTCAGCCCCTTGGCTGTGGAACTCTGCTAGGCCTCCGGGTGGGTGGACACCTTCCTGCCCCCATTGACTTTGGGCTGGGCTCTGTGATTCTCTTTGGTCAGTGGAATGTTGTAGAAGTACGTGAGTAGACGGCTTGAACGTGCTTGTGTGGTTTTACTTGGCCTTTTTCTGCTCTGCCACCTGCTGTGAGAGTAGCGTGTCCCAGGTTCCCTGGCAGGTTATGGTCCCAGAATGAGGGACGTGTGGGCAGCATCCTGGCCCCAACCTGCAGCTTCTGCTCAGTCATCTAGCACACCTGAACCCCAATGAGGGAGTAAACCCTTGTTGTTATCCACCACCAAAACGCTTTTCTTTATTTATTTAGTTTTTGGTCACGGTGTTTTTGTAGCAGAAATCTGACCTATCCAGCTGCCACAGGGACTTATGTATCTGTTCTTCATCCAGAAAACTGAGGAACTAGAGTGGTCAGCAACGTGGGAAATAAATCCGTGGCTCCCAGGGGCACGTCGTCTGCCCTCCGTTTGACCAACGCTGAATTCCGTTGAAGTGCCCTCTTCAATCATGCCCGCATTCAGTATTGTAAAATGATACGCTTTTTCACAAAACACAACTTTGTCTTGCATATTCTGATTAATAAAGGCAATGTGCATTATTGGACTTAATTTAAAGGTGTAATTCTGTGTCAGTCACATAAGGAAAAAACAGTACCATGGACCTTTTCCAAATTCCCAGAGGCTTAAAAAATAAAAACTCCCTGAAGAGTGCTGACAGCACACCTTGCCTGCTATCATAGCTCAGGTTTTGTTTTGTTTCCCTGCCGGTGCCAGAATATCATTAGGTTACAAATCAGATCTAATGGCTCAGATTATTGTTCATCTTGAGCTCTGCGCTTTCTCTCCATTAGTTGTGACATAACAGAAATAATTTAATTTATTTGTAGGCCTGTCTTCAAAAGAAGCTTTTATTTCAAAATGTGTTTGAGGACGTAGTAGGGAAAACCATGAGTTTATTTATCCCCAGTGTCTCAGGTAAAATTGCAAGGATGGAACAGGTTTTGAAATACATGTGCTTTTGCAGGGTAAAAGTTGCTTGTACCGTGATACAGCACATCCTTTCTGCAAAGAACAGATTTTTCTGGCAACTTCTTTTTGGTAGCTTTAGTTTCGTTTTTTTTTTTTTTTTTTAAACGTGTGTCCTAACCATAATTTTAGGTTTATTGTCTCAAAGGTAAGTGAGCAGTGGTCCTGACATTTATTCATTCATTCCACTTTGTCAATTCATCTGTCAGCCGTTCAACAAATATTTATTCTCCACCTTCATTTCAGGGCATGATCAATTTTCATTTTGTGCATGATCATCTTTCACACAAGGTTGGAGATTATTCAAAATGGATATGTACATTTTACAATACGGCGAAAACTCACCGATATAAAGTCAGATTTATTTCAGATTTGTCAGGTTAAATATCCTAAGTTCCCACCCAGTGCCTTGGTTAGCTGCTTTCTCCAGTAGGAGCTGAGGATTATTCTAACCCTATGTGTGTGCCTGTGTAAGTGCTGTGCTCTTAGGGCCCCTTTGATACCTACCCACAGTAGACCTCGGTAGTCCTCTGCGTTGGGCCAGCCCTGAATTAAATCTGCTGTTGTGAATGGGAGTGTGGGAAGTATTTGAGGGCGTTTTGGCAGATTAAAAAAAATACTGTGAACAACTGTTTTGCTGGTTTGATGAATATTTAATGTGCACCTACTGGTGGAGGATGCTGGATTCATTTAAATGTGCATACCTGTCTTAGGGTCTTAAATGCCCCATGCTTTATGGAGACATTTAAATTTTAAATCCTATAAGCAGTTCTGTTACTTGCAATGAATAATAGCTTAGATTACCTTAAATAGGTTTCCATCCATTATTGTTTAGCAAAGACTAGGGTCTTGAGAAACTAGGACAGGTCAGGGAGGGTAGAACATTAGTAAAAATCTAGCATGAGGTACTGGGTGGGGGTCAATTTAATGGCAGAGTATGGTGTCCAAGGCGTTAGGCAGGGTGAGAAAAATAAGAACTGAAATCTGCTTGTGTGTGTGTGTGTGTGTGTGTGTGTGTGTGTGTGTGTATAACTGTAGTGGTTTGTTTATCAGCCGTCAGGGTTTTAAGAGTTCTGGATGCCTTTAATATAATAGTAATAGTTGAGTTGTAGTTGCAGTATTAATAGTCATTTATTGAATGCAAACCGGATTCCTGGCCTAATGCTATCCACTTTACATGGAATATCTTGTTCGATTTATCCCAACAGTCTTACAGTGAAGGGGCTGTTAAAATTCTCATCTGACAAAAGAAGGAGAGTGGTTTCTTTATGTCCCAAACATTTATGTAGTGTTTTAATATGTGCCAAGCATTCTAATAAGTGCCTTTCAGTTGTCATCTTAGTCCTTACTTAAATCTTATGAGAGATTATTTTTACAGAGGAAGAAATTGAGGTGGAGAAAGTTAAGGGACTTGTCCGAAGTCCTAGTTAGTAAGTGGTGGAGTGGGATTTGAACTTGGGCCCTCTGGTTGTAGAGTAGGCTCCTTAACTCTTCCCAGTGGTAACTAGCCCATCATAGTCATGGTTCTGGGATATACTCTGGAACCATCTTGCTTCGGAGCTTGTGTTCAGTAGCCATTACATTATTCCACCTCTTGTATAAAAGATCCAAAGACAGGCTTTGCTTGTTGTTAACAGAGAGCAAATCTGAAATTGGCCAGGAGAACTATGTTTGGTGGTAACTTGCTTTTCTGGGGTTTGACTTGCTGTACTTTGGCCTCAGTCTAATAGTCCCATATATGTTTTCCACTTGTTTATTTGTTTTATAATTTAAGATCTGCTCTTAAAGTCTTCTCAGACCTCAGAGAGCTACCTGAGTGTGTCTAGTCCTTATGTATAATAAGCAAAAGGAGAAAGAGCATATGTAAAAACTTAGGCGCTCTTACAGGGTATCTCTCTTGTGTTCTACCTCCATCTCTCTCTCTCTTTTTTTTCTTTTTTAAGTAGGCTGCAAGCCCAGCGTGGAGCCCAACACATGGGCTCCACTACCCCAAGATCAAGACCTGAGCTGAGATCAAGAGTCGGTCGCTCAACTGACTGAGCCAGGCGCCCCTTCTTTTTTGTTTCTATTTATTTAGGATGACTGGGAGGGGCTTGGGAAAATAGATTTCATTACATGACTGCTTTGTGTGGAGTACGTTGTTGCTAAGTGCTTTGCGTATCTGATCTCATTTACGCCGGGCAGCAACTCTCTCAAGGAACTGTAGTTTTTAGCCCTATTTTATAAATAAAGATGCTAAGGCTTAGGGCTGCCGAAGTAGAAATGGAATTCAAACTCACATCTGCCCAACTCCAATTCTGGTACTTTCTTTCCTCTGGAGGGCTGCTTCAGACTCAGTTCTATGTGACCTGCCTGCTAGTTTGGTCCTTAACGGCTGCTGCTTTCTCAGATTTAGTTTTGTTTATTATTAAAAGAAATCCCATTGTTTCATTTTGCTGGCTGTAATCTTGTTTCCAATGCAGCCCAGAGATGGCATACATTACAGTGGGGATCACCATTTCCCAGTGTCATCTCTCATTTGAGCTAATAGGAGAATACGAGCTTATATTGGCAAGATTGTAGGGACCCAGATGATGGGGCTTCATTGTTTTACTGAGCAAAAATAGTTTATCCATTCTCTATTGCCAGTGCTTATTGAGAACCATATTGCTCAACGGTGTCAGTCATTAACCAAGCAAGATGAAAGATACCGTGACTGTTTATTAGGTTAAGGGAGGCCCATGCCTCCATCCAACAAATATTTATGAAGCTCGTGTTATAGGCACTGGGATGCAACGGTGCCCAAAGCAGATCAGGTTCCCGATTTGGCTTCAAAAAGTAACTAGAGTTGGTGAATTCTAGAATGGACCTCTCATTATTTTAGTTTTATTTAGTCAGAGGCTATTTTATTTCATAAAAGCACCGGTTACTAACTGTCTTAACCCCTGAAAATATCACTGTAAATGAAAATTTTTTAATAGCGGAACTGATGCCTCTGGTTTGCTGAGTGTTCCTTTCACTATTGAATACACTCTTTGAAGTTTGTTATGAAATCTGAAGGATAACTTCAAGATCATCTAGTCAAGCTCTAGATGTGGAAATTGAGGCCCAGGGAGGTGAGATTCAGATAGCAAAGCAACTTAGTTCTGAGTAGGGATTTTGCCTTGCTGTCCTTTGGTGTCTTGGCATTCCCGAACAGAATTCAGGAACCCGCAACAAGTGGTAGACTGTTAAGTGTGTCCCATCTAACTACTAGACTGTCCCAGCGTTACTGGCGTTGACTGCATCCCATGTAACTACTACGCAGGTT
Source organism: Phoca vitulina (assembly GCF_004348235.1). Classification (NCBI taxonomy): domain Eukaryota; kingdom Metazoa; phylum Chordata; class Mammalia; order Carnivora; family Phocidae; genus Phoca; species Phoca vitulina. The sequence goes on from NW_022589716.1 coordinate 18,536,561, forward strand.
ATAGCTCTGCTGGTTCTTAAAGTTTTGGGGGCCAAAGGACTCCTTGGACATCCTCTTCCCAGAAAGCTACCCATGGCTGCAGATAATCAAATTGTTTATATGTTATTCAAAAATGGTTTGAGGAGGGGCATTGATGGCTGGTTTTGCAGTGGCCATTGGGAGGCATGATGAAGATTGACTGGGGCTGATAATGGGGGAGGTAGGAGTGAAGGGATTCCAGGGCTTTGTTGAGACGCAGTTGACAGCTTGCTGTACTGATCAGAACAGCTTCACTTGTAAATCCAAATGGAAATAGGGCCTTTTTGGGGAGATAATTTATTGATAAAATTAATTTAAGTGTAGTGCTGGGAAGCTTGTTGGTAAGTATATGAGGGTTTCATTAATCAGTTCTCTTTTTGTGTATATATTTTTATGATATGTTTACAAAGAGCTTAATGATCTAAGAAAAAAAGTATTGCTAAACCTTTTTCATTTAAATCTTTAAAATTATTTCATGAAAAACAACAAAAACAGCGCTTGAAAAATTTTACAGAAAACATTGGTAGGTGGGACTATTTGATTTGAGGGGAGTTTGAAATATTTTTATGTACCTATTAATATTTATAAGCAATATAAGAAGTTTAACTGATGGTTTTGGCTTAGACTCATTATAACTTGAGTTTGCAGTGAATTCTGGGAAGAGACCACCAGTGGTGCTAGTTTTTCAATCTCAAATTTCTCCAAGGAAAAAATAGAGCAATGGGAAAGCTAAACTACAAAAACCACAAGCAATATCTGCGATTAAAACGAGGTTACAAGGTATCCCTGTCATTCTCAGAATATGTGAATGAAACAAACCACTGGACAGCTCAAGACCTATGCAGAAGTGGCCTTAGAAGGAAGTGAGGGAAGATAAGAGCTCCCCAAATCAACCACAGATTCCCATTGGAACATATAGTGGGCCCAGAGAGAATGTGCATCCCAAACCCAGAGTGGTTCCATAGGTATCTGGTTCCTGGGTGAGGGTTCCCATTGTACAGCCTACAATGTAGCAAGGTCTGGGCACTGAATGTCCCTTCCGAGGTAAAACTCAGCATCCAGAAGCAAGTAATGGGACTAGAACCCAGACTGAGCAAGATGGGGCAGGGAGGGTCAAGAGAAGAGAGACTCAGATAAATGTTGAAAAGACAGACCCATGACGGTAGGTCAGTTTTTGGAATTGCTCCGTGGGAACAGTAAGAGCAGCAGACCAGACCTTTGAACAAGAGAATCTCAACTACCAACTCCCCTCTCCACAAAGTTGGGGAAAATTTATTTTAAATAAGAAACAGGCAATAGGGTTATAGTTAAACTCCATACACATTTATTATAATTAAAGAGAGAATAAGGAACAGTACTGGCAAGAGTTGACTACTCTATACCTGACTATGACCCAGCAATTGCTCTACTGGGTATTTACCCCAAAGATACAAATGTAGTGATCCGAAGGGGCAGGTGCACCCCAATGTTTATAGCAGCAATGTCCACAATAGCCAAACTATGGAAAGAGCCAAGATGTCCATCAACGGATGAATGGATAAAGAAGATGTGGTGTACACACACACACACACACACACACACACACACACACACTGGAATATTATGCAGCCATCAAAAAACCCGAAATCTTGCCATTTGCAATGACGTGGATGGAACTAGAGGGTATTATGCTAAGCAAAATAAGTCAATCAGAGAAAGACAAGTATCATATGATCTCACTGATAGAGGAATTCTTACTCTCAGGAAACAAACTTAGGGTTGCTGGAGTGGTGGGGGTGGTAGGGATTAGGTGGCTGGGTGATAGACATTGGGAGGGTATGTGCTATGGTGAGCGCTGTGAATTGTGTAAGACTGATGAATCACAGACCGGTATCTCTGAAACAAATAATATATTATATGTTGAAAAAAGAAAAAGAAGATAGTAGGAAGGGAAAAATGAAGGGGGTGAAATCAGAGGGGGAGACGAACCATGAGAGACTATGGACTCTGAGAAAGAAACTGAGGGTTCTAGAGGGGAGGGGGGTGGGGGGGTGGGTTAGCCTGGTGTTGGGTATTAAAGAGGGCACATATTGAATGGAGCCCTGGATGTTATATACAAACAATGAGTCATGGAACACTACATCAAAAACTAATGATGTAATGTATGGTGATTAACATAACATAATAAAATTTAAAAAAAAGAGACAAAAATATTAAGAACATGATGGGGGTATGAAAGAGCCTTCCTTATACATCAGTATAAGGAAATGAAGATTTGAAGGGAGGGGCACCTGGGTGGCTCAGTTGTTGGGCATCTGCCTTCGGCTCAGGTCGTGGTTCCGGGGTCCTGGGATCGAGCCCCGCATCTGGCTCCCTGCTCCTCGGAAAGCCTGCTTCTCCCTCTCCCACTCCCCCTGCTTGTGTTCCCTCTCTCGCTGTCTCTCTCTGCCAAATAAATAAATAAAATCTTAAAAAAAAAAGATTTGAAAGGAAAGATGGCAGAATTCAGGAAAAAGCAGAAATAAAATGATAGTTTTGGAAATTAAGAGTAACTAGAAAAAATGCAAGAGCAAGTGAATGCAATTGTTAATGCTTAGACGCAAGCAGAGGAGGTGGAACCTTTTAATGAGCAAAAAGTATGGGAATGAGAAAGATTTCAGGTGAAGTTGTATAGACACTATCTAAAAGATAACCAAATATGTGTAAGAGGAGTCCCATACAAGGAAACTGGAGTTAAAGAATTAAGAAAAGAATAAGAAAACTTTATTGAAAGAAGACTCCTTTTAGCTAACTGTTGAAAAGGCCACTTTGTTCCTCATAAAATCATCTCAGATCATTACTGAGATGTATAGTATAGTAAAAGTACGGTCCTTAATGAAAGGAAAAAAACCTTTGAACATCCAGGACAAAAAACTTTATTCCTGTAAGGGAAAGAAAATTAGATTCTCATGAGACTTTTTTTTGACAGCAATATTTTATGCCAAAAAAACAGTGGAGTATCGTATTTAAGATAATCGTGAAAAAAAATGTGAGCCATGAAATTTATAACCAGCCAAACTGATCTTCAAATATAAACCAGGAGACAAATTATTGCGATTGTGCTAGAAATCAGGGAATATTATTCCTGTGAGTTCTTCCTGGAGAATTTAGTAGAGAATAAGCTTCAGAGAAGCTTAAAATGTCAAGTATTGATGATATACATCCAAGTAACTAAATGGTTGATGTAGGATCTTTCTCTTTATAGAAGTATTTCAGGTAATAAAGCCACAGTTCTGCCTTTGAGATCATCATGATTTCAGTGTCCAGTGGGTTCAGGGAAGATTGCACCAGTGGTGATCTAGTTTGACCACCCTGAATCCATTTATGGATCCGGGGCATAATATATTGAGTGCATTACAAATAAGGAGACTCCTAGAAATTATGTACTTTCTTTATGGGTGTGTGCAACACTACCTAAGAAGTTCTGCCAAAGAGATATGGGGCTTTAGTTTGATCAAGCTTCTAGGTCTATCTCTAAATTTACAGAAAATAAATAGGGTAACATGTTAAATCACACCACGGGGATGTAAAGAGCAAAACTGGCAAAATCCAGACCATGGGAAACTTTACAGTACAAAAACGGGGAACCCATAGATTTAGGAATACATTGATTTATCTTAATGTATGGACAGTTTTTGGGTCCTGAATCAAACGAACACACTGTAAAATAGAAAAATGGTAATGTAACTGGGAAGATGTGAATATTGGATTTTTAGGAATTGGCAATTCATATTTTGTGTTTTATGCTTTTATTTTTTAATTAAAAAAGGTTTTATTTACTTATTTGAGAGAGAGAGGGAAAGAGAGAGCATGAGCAGGGGGGAGGGGACAGCGGGAGAGGGAGAAGCAGACTCCCTGCTGAGCAGGGAGCCCAACACTGGACTCATCTAGGACCTCGGGATCATGACCTGAGCCGAAGGCAGGCGTTTAAGTGACTGAGCCACCCAGGCGCCCCTGATTTTTATCACTAATAAAGAAAAAGAATAAATAAATAAAAAAGGTTTGAGTGACCAATTAGTGAACATGGGATGCTGGATAACTTAAGATTTTAGTAGATGTATTAGAGTTCTCCAGAGAACAGAACTGGTAGGATATAAATAAACCAAAGTAAAACAAGCCAAGCAAATAAAAATAGAGATTTGTTCTATTGAATGGGCTCATGTGATTATGGAGGCTGAAAAGTCCCATGAGACCCAGGAGAGCCAGTGGTATGAGTCCTGAGTCAGAAGGCCTGAGCCGACCAGGCACAGCTGGACTTTTTATTCCTCAGCCTTGTGGTTCTAGTCAGACCCTCTGAACAGATTGACTGATGCTCACTGTGGGGAGGGCCCTCTGCTTTACTCAGTCTACTGATTTATAATCTTATTTAGAAACACCCTTGCAGACACACCGGGAAATAATGTTCTGCCAAATGTTTGGGCAGTCAAGTTGACACATAAAGTTAACTATCACCACAGAAGGCACCTTTTTTATTTCTCAGTCTTGTGTTCCTTTTGTCCTCTTGGCGATAGGTGATCAAGCAGTAATTATTGGTGTGGAATCACGGTGGTCATCAAAATGGAAAGAGCGTGTTTCGCTGTTGAGTAAATTGAGGCTCCTGGTCGTGGGGGATTGTTCAAGTAACAGCTACACTATTCACCTTCAGGGGTTCCCTTTTCGCACTTCCTCTGTTAGGGTAGTGGGAAATCGTATGCGAGTGAGATTTCCTGGTGTTCCTGGCCCCTTGGAGAACTTGACTTGTTACCTCTAACACCTTTATAAGACATGGGGTGTTGTTGGTTTTTTTTTGAGGGGGGGGATTCACTGTGAACTGTTACGGGCTTATTTCTTTTTGTACACCAAGCATTTCAAATGCTGCTTTCCTTAGAACTTTTAAAGGCTGTGTTTCTTACTGACTTTGTCTTTCTGTTATAGTATTCATCTCAATATAGGTTTACTCCGGCTATTGACAGGTACTTCTCAACTTTAAGAGTCTTACCCTTTTCACTAATATTAACAAAATCATATCTGTTCTCCGTTAGTTCACATTTTGTAGGCTCTCCTCAGGTTGATAGAAAACCTGAGAAGTTTCTCATTGTTTTACATTATTGAATCCTTTATGGTACATCGTCTTCCTTTCAATTTTGAATGCCAGAAAACCAAGGTTTACATGGTAAGTGACTTGTTAGGGGTCAAAAGCCAAAGAGGGAAAGTTGGGAGGATGGACCCTAAGGGTACAAAATAGAGGCATAAGAAGAGGAAAGAGACAGGAAGGTTAAAGTGGTATGGACAGTAGGGTGTGATGAGTGGTGAGCTATGTATATGAATAACAAGTAAGTGACGATCATACCCATGATTGTAAGGGTAGAGAACATTCTCCCAGGAAGCATGGTAAGCGCTTTTGTAGCATTACACCACCGGATATCCGGGCACCTTTTTGAGGTACACTATTTCCATTTTATAGATGAGTAGACAGAAGCCTTGCACTGGGCTGGCCTAGCCAGTCAATGTGGGGCCGTGACGCCATAATTTAACTGCCTCCCCACACATCACAGTAATGTGTCTCACTCCTTCTCTCAGGGATTAGGTAACTGTACCCCAGACAGGTTAAGTAACTTCCCTCAGCACTTACGTTTCAGTCAATGGCAGAGCCAAGAAAAGAATCTCTGTTTACTGACTGGGAAACATGACGACTCTGCTCAGTGAGTTTGTTTTTAGAATAGCTTCTCTAAGGCAGCATTCTTGTCTTTTCAGTACCGTTTCTTTGACTTCCTTGCCTGTTTCTTATTGTTCACCTCTTCACTTTCCACCCACATTCCCAAGTATGAAGGAAGTAATGGTCGAGTTTCACGTGATAATCGGAAAAGATAAAAGGCAGCCTGAAAATAATCCTGGTCTGTTGGGAATGTTGGCTTGATGTCCAGAGAAATTTTTTTTCTCGTCCCTGACTTTAGACTTAACTTTTCCGTTAATGAGGAGCCACATGTTAATGTTGTCCCTGAACTTTACTTGCAGTAATTCACCAATGGAAGCACTCATAGCCAGCTCTGCTAATGAATATAGAACAGTGACCTTCTGTAGAAAAGGAAAGAAAAAAAATCTTTTCTCTTCTCCCAGGGATCCTTCCTGTTTGGAAAAACCAAATAGACAAGAAAAATAAATCAGGCACTTGAAGGAAAGAAGCTACATCCCTGAGAGTGTTATATTTATAAAAATTCTAATAGCCCAGAGATTTTCTTTCCAGTTTAAGCAATGAGGAATTTTCCAATGTGAAAATGGCCATTAATAGGGTATTTTTGGTGCTAAAATAGTTGCTGGTCTGTGGTGTAGCAATCTTGACTCTTCCAGCCAGAGGAGAATTTCCTCTGACTGTGTTCTCAGACCTTCCCCCAAAGGGACATGGGGAAGGCAATATTTGTTTTATTTCTTATTTATTTATTTATTTTTAAAGATTTTATTTGTTTATTTGACAGAGAGAGAGACAGTGAGAGCAGGAACACAAGCGGGGGGAGTGGAAGAGGGAGGAGCAGGCTTCCCACTGAGCAGGGAGCCCGATGCGGGGCTCGATCCCAGGACTCTGGGATCATGACCTGAGCGGAAGGCAGACGTCCGAAGATGGAGCCACCCAGGCGCCCTGGCAGTATTTGTTTTAGATCCTTTACGTGGCTGAGAGTGTTTGAGAACACCTTCCATGCGTTTCTCTTCACAGGGAAAAAAAAGAACAAGGGAGTGACCATTCTCAAGGGTCAATATTCCTGTGATACTCTTTGTGTTACATTTCCCACTCAGGAGTTCTTGAGGCATTTGATTCCCTCAGGTTGAATATCTTCCACCATCCACCTTATCCCATTTTGTGCTCTTTGCTCCTGAAAGTTTGGTTGCCTTAAGAGATTGATGGAGCTGGAGTTAACGAACCAGTTGCACAAGGGTTATTAATTAGCGAAATCATTATTTAATGCAAAGGAGTAAGTAGAACTTAACTGCTATGCATTTTTGATGTAAGAAATCTGTGCAATTAAAATAGGATAGATTTTAACTTGCAGGTAGGTTTTATCTCGCAGATTAGATGTTAAGATGCTACAAAATAGAACCACCCCTTCCCCCAAAACCCTATTCTTCATGGAGATAAAAGTCACATGGATTCACAATGCAATTAGGAATGAATAAAGTAGGACAATGGAAAAATATCTTTAATTCTTGAATTTACCTGATTTACAGATGATCTTTTTCAGTGTTTTAAAAAATTTTTATTTTAAAAATTGCCGCTTTATTGGGGTAGAATTGACATAAAATTGTAAGATATTGAAAGTGTACATTGTGGTGATTTGATATACACATATATTTTTTTAATGGTTCTGAAAAATTAGTTGACACTGTGAGATTTGGGTCAGAGACCTTAAATAGTTTCACAGGCCAGACTAAAATATTCCTGTTGAGTTATTTTTAAGTATTTCTGGAATTTTCTGTAGAAAATACTTGTCATATTTATAGATGAACATGTTCATTCTGCCTGGGAAGCCAGGCTGAATTTTCATTTATTTGCTTCCTTGGCTGGTAAGATTATACTTCCTAAGACAGCAAGCATCTTTCACCCCACAAAGTCCATAGAGCCTTCTACGACCAGGCTGTTCAGGTAGGGTAGTTATATAGAAGCAAACCAAAATTTCCATTGAAGAGATGACTCCCCTTGAAGCAGGGAAAATGTAGCAAGTTCATTCCACTGTGAGAATTTTTAGTCTCAGTGAGCAACTTAAGTAAAATTGTGATTTCTCTACAGTCAAGAAAATTTTGCACAAGGTAAGCCAAACACCTTAACTATGCTGCTTCTCATGTTCATAACCCATGCAAGGTCCAACGGCTTCCTTAGATTTAACAACCCACTTAAGGTGAAGCCTCTGATAGTGGAGGAACTGGGCTTGACATCTAGTTGCTTTCATGAGGTGTGGCCCAGAGAGGTAGAATAGCAAGGCTACGGGAGACATTCCAGAGTAGAGAGCAGAGATTGCCTTCTAACCCTTGTGAGAAGGATCAGAACACTGAAGATGCAGCACAAAGCTTACCACCAATATTTACGTGGTCTGCAGAGACTTTCTGGGTTATTTGGCAGAACTTGAATACATTACACATCAATGTGTCTCAACACTTTTAGGGATCACCAGTTAAGAGAAACCCAGTGAGTGGGCTTACTGTCTTCCCAGGTTTTATTTTGAAGCCCAGTAAATTATATGCTTCATGTAGATGACTGGTCATATTGAACATGGAATCGATAGAACAACTATACAAAAATGTAAGCGGGTACTGGAGGTCATTTAAGAGATGAGTTTGCTTCTGATTATGATCTACAGATATAGTAAAGACCAGAATATACAAAGGGGAAATGTGGATATTTTAGTATTCCATATGTATTGACTTGGTGACTTTATAACATCTATTACAGTTAAAAATATTTTTTAAATAAGAGATAATATTATGTGGTAACTAAATTTCACAAAGTTGGGAGTGAGACCAGATTTGATATTAGTCCTATTATTGCTAATTCCGTGGTCTTGTTAATAAAATGAAGATAATAGTAACGGTTTTGTAAGATTCATAGAAATAATTCATCTAAATTATTTAGCAATGTGAATGGTACAGAGAGTGCTCAAAATTCCTTGGCCAGTATTCTCATTAACAACTAGCTCTATAGTTTTTTTTTTTTTTAAAGATTTTATTTATTTATTTGACAGAGAGAGACACAGCGAGAGAGGGAACACAAACAGGGGGAGTGGGAGAAGCAGGCTCTCCCCTGAGCGGGGAGCCTGATGGGACTCAATCCCAGGACCCTGGGATCATGACCTGAGCCGAAGGCAGACGCTTAACGACTGAGCCACCCAGGCGCCCCAGCTCTATAGTTTTGAGAGGATAAAAATCTTTTCTGAAAATTTTAATTTTTTTTTTTTTTAATCGGTGAGTGTGGTTTTTGGATGGCATGTCCTGCAGAAGCCTCTTCCTTTGTTTCTGTCCTGGAGAGTTATTCTGTATGACTAAAAGCCTTCATCCCTTTTCTGTCAAAGGGACCCTTCTCCCCCATGGTGTGTTGCATATGGTGAATATCAATGCAAATACATTCAAATCAGGGAGGCGCCAGGAGACTAATGGGCAGTGATGCTAAGTAGATCCGACATGATAATGACATGGAGGTTATTGGTGATTAATGCAGGTCACTGGGGATCATGGGAAATGCATGTGTCCTTTCACCTGACCCTCCCACCCCCACAGAAGTTTTTGACAGTAATCTTGGGGTCACTTCGTCCATTTCTCCACATCTTTCAGAACTTACAAATCTGATGTTTATACAGTTTTCCTCCTTTCTACTTTGGGTGGCCACTGACTTGTTAAAAATGTAAGAATGGGTGGATGTTTAATGTTTTGTTAGTAACAGCCTGGAGTTAAGTATGTTTTTTTATGATGGTAAAAATACTTGCTTCTTACCCTTCCACTTGTTTATTCCACCACTCTGTATCACCTTTTTTTTTTTTTTTTTTTTTTTGTAAAAAAAAATGTTTGTTTTTTTTTTTTCTCTTTTTTTTTTCCCCCTTTTTTTATCACCTTTTTTTTTTTTTTTTTTTTTTGGTAAGCAAAGATGAGTGACTTCTCTGTGGTCCATCTGTTAAGTACTATTGGTCTAAAGTCCCTTAGACTCAATGCTCAAATATAAAATTTTCTGAAAAGGCAAAGTTCTATTTTATTGTTTTTAATTGGTCCTAGGGTGGCCAAACCTAACCTGTCCTGAAATCATTTGGTGACAAGTAGTAATGACTGCACTTCAAAGAAAATTTTTTAACTCTGTGCCTCTAGGTAGACAGTAGCATGACTCCGCCCTGCCAAGTTGAGGGTGGCCCTTAGACTTGAACCAGGCATCTGGGATGTGAGCGGGTGGGAGTAGTGTTCTCTTTAGGTGGAAGCCTTAAGAGTGAGTGCACGCTTTGCTGTGTACCCTTTTCTGGCCTCTGAAGTCAGGGAAGTGTGAGGGTGGAGCTTCTCAGCTTGGGTGCCTGAGTGAGGAGGATGAACCTCACCTCCTAGAGGGTACATTTGCAGCATGAGCAAGAAAACGTCTTGTTGTTTGAAATTTCCATTTTGGAGGACTGTTTGTTTCTGGAGCATAACCTAGTTTACCATGAGAAATATGGGGTAAAAATAAGACTTCTGTTTTTTTAGTCCCTAATGTAATTTAATACATGTTTTGCTTCCTGGTTCCCGCTGTGATCTTTTCACACTTTGTTCCTAGTTGGGCTTCATCTTCTCGCTCCACACCCCACCATAACAGCCCACCTCATATGGGAGGAGGACAGAATCTGGAGGGACAAGGTTCACTCATGGATCGAAGGGCAGACATCTTTTGGGTGCCATCTAACCACTGTAAACATTCTTCCCATGGCTTCTTGGCACCCTGTGACATCCTTGATTTGCCCTTCAGTACATGGAAATGTCCCTGGCTGTAGGGGTAGTTTCTTGACAGATTTATGTGCATATGTGTGTACTTACGTATGTTTGTATGTACATATGTATATGTATATATATATATATATATATATTTATATATATGCATATATCTGTCTAGAAGGATCGATATTCCTCTATCAATCATCTGTCTGTTCCCCGGAAATAGATTATATAATCATCAAAATGATATAAATATTAACATCAAGTGGATAAAATACAAGGTCTTCTATTCTAAAATACAGATTGTCACTGGTAGTTCTATCTTTATATAGTTAGTTTTTTAAAAAAAGATTTTATTTATTTGAGAGAGAGAAAGATTATATAATCATCAAAATGATATAAATATTAACATCAAGTGGATAAAATACAAGGTCTTGTATTCTAAAATATAGATTGTCACTGGTAGTCCTATCTTTATATAGCTAGTTTTTTAAAAAAAGATTTTATTTATTTATTTGAGAGAGAGAAAGAGAGAGCATAAGGGGGGGAGAGGCAGAGGGAGAGGTAAAAGCAGACTCCCTGTTGAGCAGGGAGCCTAAGATGGGGCTCGATCCCAGGACAGTGGAATCATGACCTGAGCCGAAGGCAGATGCTTAACTCACTGAGCCACCAAGGCGTCCCTATATAGCAAGTTTAGAGGCCTAAGGAGATATTATCTACTTCGTAGGATTGTTTCAAGAGAGAATACATGCTGTGCTCATTATATAGTAACTTAAAAGTATCTATATTAAGAGATAATGAGATAGCACATTGCCTCATGTGTACTACTTGAAGAGAGATACTTAGTCTCCATTTATTTGGAAATATTAGGTACTGTTTTTACCATTATCATATATTTTTCCTTAAATCCTAGTTGATTTAAGGATCAAGTCAATTATGCATTATCTGCTTTTGTTCCATATATAATAATTAGTTTTTGTTTTGCTGTTAGTACTGAGTCATTGCTACATTTTTGTAGTTGAGTGTGTGATTTTATTCTTCTACATGCCCTTTCTTCTTACTATATCAAGTCGTGTCACATGGATTTTATATTCCAAGCATTCCTATGAAACAAAATAATCATCATTCACATTTTAAAAGTTTAAAATCCTGGGCTTGCAAAGGGGTAAGTCACTTTGCCATATGCAGTAATCAAACCTGGATGCCACAGTTGGAAAGGTATTTAATCTCTGTCTATCCATCTGTCCATCCTTTAATATAGCAACACATGTGTTGTACTGCTCCAATGTATTCGACATAGCTAGCAGCATCTGGAAATGTGCAAATGAAGAAGTCCTAAGGCCTTGCTACTCCATGGGGAGAATGCAACTGGACTGGGACAAGGTGGACAAGGTCTGTTTTGTACATGGCCTGACCCCTGCATGTGCACAGTGCTGGCACGTGCCCAACACCAACAGTGAGTGAGCAAAAGCAGGGGGACCTGTGGCTGATAATTGCCATGCTTCCCAACAGGTGCTTCATCTAGCGTCTCAAGGGGCTACTGTGTGAACCCCGAGGAGAGAGTGACTAAGCATGCATGGTTGGGGTGGGATGTGTTGGAAAGGCTTCAGATAGGGTGGTATTGGACTTGAGCCAGCGGGAGTTGGCTTGGTGAAGACTTCCGGGTGTGTGTGGGTGAGAGTGACAAGTCTTGCCTATGGTGACAGCAGCTTGTGTGAAGGCACAGTGGCAAAGATTATGAGAGAAGAGGTGAGCTGTGGTTTTCATTTCCCTGAGGGCTCTCTTTGGGCCAATTTATCTTTTATATTTCCTTTTTTTTCTCTTGGTCATAGGTATCGTATAGTTAACTATGTGCCTGAGCCTCTACTCAGAAGAGGTCAAAGCCCAGACCATTTCTCCAATATTTACAGGTTTAAGTTTGGTTAGTATCTGCTTGCTTTGTTACAGATACACATCCTTTGCACATGGTGTGTGTGTGTGTGTGTGTGTGTGTGTTTGCGTGCACACACATTTGAGCAAGAAAGAACAGACCTGTAGGCAGCATGAGAATAAAAGATATTTGGTATTTGATCAGATACATGTATCCCAACAAAGGAGAAGTAAATGTCTCTGTGGTATCCCACATAAAACATGAAGCACTAAATAATATTGAGAGCGCCTCGCTGAGCCCTCCATGAATAGTACATTAATGTCAAGGAAGTGTTGAGGAATTCCCAGAGAGCATTGTAGTTCAATAATGACCGTTATTTATCACAAACGTGCACTCTGTTTGTTCACATTGGGTAATGAATGACCTTTCTGTTTCCGTGGCCAGAGCCAAACGGGCCTGTGTCGCCGCTGGTGCGGGCTGGAGGGCTATTCATCATGCCTCACTTAGCCGATCACTGCCTTAAATGACACCACCAGGGAAATACTCCGGCTTAAAGGATCATTCCAAAGGAAAGCCTTCGTGGGTTAACTACTTCAATCGTCTGACCCTCCCTGCTGCCTCTGTCTTTCTTCCTCCCCTTCTCTCTCCATCTCTCTCTCAGATTCGACTCTTCTAGACCTTGAATCAAATCACTTGACCGTGTTGTCAGGGAGAAGATACTAATCCACAGGAAAAGTATATTTCCAACATTGATGACTCTTGCAAGGTTTTGTTGTTCTGTTTCTGTACGGCAGAGCTTCGTTTTTTTTCTCCCCATCGAACATTTCTACCATCCTTCAAGTGAGAGGCCTGCGGTCCAGAAAATCACTTAATTAGCCAGCCTCTCATGCTCCTGAATGTGGAGTAAAAAGTTGTCTTGCTGCTCGTGGTGTGTTTGGTTCTGTCGGTTTAGCATGTAGCTAGGGAAGACCCTTTCCTTTGATTTATTTTGGTTAATGCCTTGAGGTTCTTGTAGCCTCCCCATGGTGCCTGTCTTACAGAAAAGCAGACAAACCCCTTTGCACAGGACGATTCTAATCCTGCGGCATGTGGCTGGCACCCTGGCTGCACACCGTATTTGTCCCTAAAAGTTAGATTTACACCAAAAGCTGGTCAGATTTTTTCACTTAAAAATGCATTTAAAAGCCAGCTCTGAGAAATGCTGTGATGTCATCTGGCCTAACCCTGGGAATGCTGCCCGTTCTGGAAACCTGTGCAGCCAAGCAGAATTGCCATATTTTTGGAAACGTCACTGTGTGAATTTTGAGACTGCTATGCTTTGGAGAATTGTACGTTGTGAGCTGTTACTCTCTCATAATGCTATTGCCTTCGAGGTTGGTAATGTTTAATCTAGTTGCATGATTTTATTCCAACCATAAACCAGAAAAGAAAACATATATGTTAATATTAAATGCATGCATGTGTGTGTGTGTGTGTTTTAAATGATGGAAAGCCGACTTTAGGGTCTCTCTAGGTTTGCTGATCCTTGATAGATATGTTGACAATTTTCTCTTCATCTTTGACTACGTGGCTTGAAACTGGTGGTGGTGCTTTTCTTCAGGAGCTAACAGCACATCATGATCTGTGGAGCCAAAGTGAAATTTGTGCTTAATTTTATATAGTGGCTTTCTTTCAGTTTTAGGACCTAAAGAGAATGAGTAGCAAACATTCTGGTTCAAACGTAGGAAGCCTTACCTTACATAGTCTAGTATTTTCAAGTCAGGAAGCAAGTCAGGAACGTGATGGGCATTTAGCTACAAATTATATTTCTTGTGTTCCTGTACTAAAAGCTGAGGTAACACCATATATATATCTATGATACTTCTGTGGAGGGTTCAGTCAGCGCATAGCTCGGCATATTCCTAGCTAATAATTGCCAACCTTTTCGTTGAAACATATTAATAATGAATATAAACATCTGTCTCACAAATTTCATGAGAGAACAAATACCCACTGATGCTGAAGAGAAGGAATAAGCTGCTAAAAAGCAAAGCAGTTAAGTGAGCAATTTTAACTCCTATAACTTGCTTGGAACTATTGGGATCATTTTTACCTATTATAAATATATTGTGAACAGAATTAACCTTTTTAAATTTTATTTTAGGTGACCCTGGTTTTCTCCCCATATCACTCCCCTTGCTTGATGCTCAACACAGGTGAGAGTGGAATTGGAACCAAGCCATCATTCTCTCCCATAGCTCCATCCATCTGTTATCCTTTACTATGCTAACCCGATTGCTCCATGTGTACATGTTTCCCCCATTAATGACTTGGGAATTTCAGGAATGGATGAGTTGGCATAATGCCAGTGGTCATGGAAACCAAGACAAAGTGCTACGAAATTTGGGGTATTTTTTGACTTATCTCTTTTATGGGTGGTGATATTTTTGAATCTTTTTTCTCCCATTGAGAAAAGGAGCTAAGTTTTTAATAGGAATTGTTGGTTCAAACAGTATGTATGTGTACATATACGTACACCTGTGCATTCATATCTATATCTATATCTATATCTATATCTATATCTATATCTATGACGGATATTGATGGTGGTGAAAGTTTTCTAAATGCTTCAGACAAGAAAACCAAAAGAATTACTTATTGAGAGAGAAAAGAGGATACACTCACATCTTAATTGTTTATAACTATTCTAGGTGGCATATTTGTTTCAAAAAAACGATTTAATATTTTACAAAGTATTTCCAGATGAAGAATTTTCATTTATACATTGATTTATATATTTGTATCTTATAAAATAGCCCAGAAAAAGTCAATCAAGAAATTATATCTGGCAGAATAAGTGTAATCATGTTGTTCAGCCTAACAAGAAGGAGGTGCTTTGCATGCACAACTCCATGCAGATGAATTCACATTTCCATGTAGCTGTAGCAGGCGTAGTCTCTCCACAGCTGTGCTTTTAGTTTTGACATGGTGATAGAAGCTCCACTTTCAAAATTATTGGATTTGGAAATAGGGTTTGGAATATTGAATTTGCTGCTTAAAATAATGACTATCGTTTTTTCCCCCAAATGTTATATGTGCCAGGCACTGCTCAGAATCCTTTGCCTGTACGAACTCATTTGATTCTCCTAACAATCCTCTGAGGTCGGGTATTGTGATAATCTCATTTTTGGCGGGAATCTTGAGGCATAGAGAGGTGACGCATTTGGCACACGCTCACACAGCTGGTTAGAGACTGGTCTGGACTTGAACTCAGGCTTCCTGGCACTGTTAACCACCTGGTATGCTGTCTTCAGGGTATCAGACCCTCACTTCACCTTAGGTTGCCTGTTTTTCCAGTGCTCCTATGGCAGGTTTGGGGGGGGGGTGGGATATTGTTATCTTCATTTTACAGCTAACAAAACTGGAACTCAGATTAATTCCCTGGGACAAGAGCATTGGTATTCTTATCTTTATTTTCCTGCTTCTTTTTATTGGACAGATGGAGTGGAATTGGCTGAGCTGTAGGTAGAGTCTCTTGATTGAAAGTTTTAAATAAATTCCACACAAGTCCCTAAATATTCTATAGGCATATACCTTAATACCCATCATTTTGCAGGGCAGTTTGCTCCATCTATCAAGATTAAGCATGCATACTTTTAATAGAGCAACTCTACTTAAAAACAAGCAAAAGAAATCACAAGAGATTGTTACCAGCTTTTCCTGGTTTAATCTAGTTTATTTCAGGAATTTAGATTTTATGCTCGAGATGGTTTTTCCGGGTATCCTACACCTCGTAGAGAGAGTGCTTGCAAGCTTGTACCGAACCTGTGTATCCAGTGTGTCCCTTTATCCCCTGCCTCTTCTCCCCGATTCCTCATTCCTTCAGTGTTGAAGTGTCTTCCATGGAAGCACATTTATAGAAGGAGAGCTCTAAGTGTTAGGTATTATTATCCACAAGGCTATGGGTTTTCTTTATTTCCTATCTACATTACTGCTTCAATTAAAATGCTGTGCAGTGGCTTCATATGATTAATGAAGTGAAGGTCAGCTTTAAGACTTCTGCAGATATTTTTTATTTTTTTGGCAAATAAACATTACAGATAGTTTATTCTTATATTCTTTCTTTTAGCTTGTTTGTCAAAAAAGACATTTGCCTTGAAAGGAGATTATTTGTTATAGCCTCTGCTTTTGACATGTTTCTTCTCTCAAGTCATTTCTTCACACACACACACACACACACACACATCTCCTGTGGTTATAATAGTTGGAATGAGCTTTGATAAAAGTTGGTCTTGGAATCATCTGGAATATTTTTATTGTCAAGTTTGTTCATAATTACTTCTTTTTGACCTTAAGAAGTTTCTTTCTCTCAAATAATTCTCCGTGGTAGGGGGTGCAGTTTATAGTACAGAACTTTCTTTACTGTTGAGCTTAAATTATTTAAAAATCTGGTTCTGGTGTGTGATGCTGATTTTTGGTTTCTCATCTTGAAAGTTTTTCAGAATGGACATAGCGGGAATGTAGGGCTCAGTGCTTAGACACTTGGATTTTATTTCAGATTGTCATTCCAAGCCAGTGTTAAGGCTTAACTTTTAGGCTTATTATTTTTTTGAATTTTGGGCTTTGTTTTACATTGACATTCCTTTTGACTGTACTTTTCCATCTTTAATCCAGTTAAATACAGAAATACACCTAAAGTCCAGCATCATAAATATCAGCTTATGATTAAAGATTTAAATATTGTTTATTTTTAGTTTTTTTTTAAAGATTTTATTTATTTATTTGACAGAGAGAGAGAGAGCACAAGCAGGGGGAGCAGCAGAGGGAGAGGGAGAAAAGCAGACCTCCCCGCTGAGCAGGGAGCCTGATGCGGGGCTCGATCCCAGGATCCCGGGATCATGACCTGAGCCGAACGAAGGCAGACGCCTGACTGAGCCACCCAAGCACCCCAAGATTATTTACACTTGTATTCAGAATTATGCTGTCAAGTTTGGTACTTTCTAGGTCTCTTTTGCATTGGCAGAGATAGGCAGCTGTTGAGCTTATGGTGGTTGTATTCCTATGACTCTACCTCAGGGTTCTCTTGGAAGAAAGGGTTTAGGTTATTACATCAACTGCTGGTCAGCCCTTCCTGACTCTAGTGTTCCACCATGGAGTCAATTGTCTTTCTCAGTTGGATCATGTCATTGCAACCATTCAAGTCTTTGATGGTCTGACCTGTTGGCATCTTGAAGTCTGTATCACTGGTTCTCAAACCTGGCTCTCTGTCAGGATTCCTGTGGAGCATTTGATGAAAATACAGATACCCAGGCCCCACTGCACGTTCATGGCTCTTTGGGTATTTTCAGGCATTGTTCTTAAAGCTGTGGCTGGGAACCATTTGTGAGTGAGACCTTCCCAGTCTCTTTTCTTCTTTCCAAGCCCTTGTTCTTTGTATATGCCTTTATTAGAGTATGTACGTCTTGTCTGTTTCATCCTCTCTGGTCTGGGCATCCCTTAGCTTCTACCATGTTTTCCGAGTACATAGCACATAGTAAGTGCTGGGACATAAACGGTTGAAGTGAATGTGGTTTGCAGTTATAATGTTCTGGGGTCTGGTGTTGGTATGCAAGGGTGGTAGGCTCAATTCTAGAACAGACCACTATGTTTTCATCTCTCCTGCCTGCCAGCTTCATTTAGGAATAATGATACTAAGTATAGCAGCTGCTATTTACTGTGCTCTTAATATCTTCCATGCATCTTGCTTAATGTCTTTTTAGTTTTCAACGAGGAGATGCTTTCAGGGTTTGATTTTGAGGGACTATCAAAAATAGGTTGAAGGAACAGCAGCTAGGTGCATTAGCATGCTAGGGCTGACATATCCACATAGCACAGACTGGTTGGCTTGAAAAACAGATTTTATTTTCTCATAGTTAGGGGAGCTGGAAGTCTAAGATCAAGGGGTGGGCAGGTTTGGTTTCTCCTGAAGCCTCTCTCCTTGGCTTGCTGACTGCCATCAACTCTCTGTGTCCTCCTGTGTTCTTGCCTCTGTGTGTCCTCTTATAGGGACACCAGTCCTACTGGATTAGGGCTCTGCCCATATGACCTCATTTATTCTTAATTACCTCTTTATATCCCTTGTCTCCGAATACCATCATTTTAGGCATTAGGCCTTCAACACACAGATTTTGGAGGGGACACAATTCAGTCCACAACACCAGGCAAGGGTAAATGACTGGCCTGAAATTGCAGATTTGGTAAATGGGAGGGATCTGGGCCAAGAGGCCAGAAAGCCACAACCTCTGGTAAAGGTACCACAACTATTGTCTTCAACTTAGTATGTGAGAAGCAGTTAACTTGGAAAGGTTATGCTGTTGGGTGGCCTACCTCAGATCAATTGAAGAAGACTTGTTCTTTGTATTAAATGATTAATTCTAGAGGTTCAGCCTGACTAAATTAAGGCCACCAAGGTATGTTTACTTTTTTTTCTTTGTAAGATCCCTTTTAGATTTAATTAGAAAATAACTTTGCTAGATTTAACCTCATCGTAAGTTTTAGCATGCCCTTGAGTTTTCGATGTTCTTGATTCAGTCAGTTTAACTGCTTTGTAGGCCTGGCCTTCCATGAGACAAGTGCCTGGGTTGTGTTATTCTGGCCCTTGTGGTGACCGAAACCAGGCTTTTCCTTTAAAACTCTTCATAGCAGTTAAGGGCCACACACATCCCTTAAGTAAAGATGATCCCTTAAGTTAAGTGATGTACTTCAGTTTGCTGGTGTGGACTGAACCTTTTGAACCAAATACCAAGTTGGAAAAACTTTTTTAAAAAATCGTCGACTAAGTTTTACTTCAGTAACACCATAATCTTCGTTTTCAAATGACTGGTCAAAAAGTGAGAAAAGGAGTATATCTTACCGTTCTCCCTGAGCTTTTTTTTTTTTCTTTTTCATTTGCTTTCTCCTGCTAAAACTGTCATTTAGAATTAGTTCTTGTCTCGTGTTTCTGTAAATAAAATTGATAGCATGTTATTAGTGTCTTTGTTTCCAGAATTCTGAGAGATTGCATTTAAAAAGGAACTATGTAAAAATCTATGCTGTTCATGCTTAATGGGCTGGTCTTTAAGTGATCAATAGTGTGAAGTTAGCACATATTAATTAAAGTGTCTGGGAACCAAGTGCTTTAGGAATTCCATAAGGATTGAGAGCAGTATGCAGGTTTCTGATGTATATGTTACTACCAGAGAATTTTTAATGTTGTAAGCAAACCTAAATCCAACAAGGTAAATCTCCTGTAAGATAATAAATAACTTTCATTGATGGGTTTAAAAAAGCTGAATTGTAGTAAGCAACGTCACTGAGGAAAGAACTAAGGATGTTTGTTTCACAGGAAATTATCATTTTTATTGGTGGCAGGAAAAGCTTATTTGATTCATTCACTCCGTCAAATATCTCTTGAGTTGATGACACCCGAAATGCATTTACTGTTAGATAGATCTGGAGTTTGGCCTCTGGAGAATGGAAGTTATTTCAAGTGCACAGACAACGGTGGACATGAGAATGTTCTGTGTCTTTAAAAATATGTCTTCCAGCTCCTGGAAGACCCAGGTCAGCCAGGAAGATAAATGCAGAAATAAACTAACAGAAAACAGTAAATATTCTCCAGCTGCCAGAAGAGGGGAATGTCGGGGATGCACCAGCTCCAAGAGCTTCGGCCAGAGATGTATGAAACCGAGCTTGACAGAGTTGGGGCTTAAAAGGGATAGATAGGAATTTGCCTAACATGACTTTACCTAGCAACATGACTTTCTGGTTTGAAAAAAAGGCTGTAAAAATATCTTTTGATGAAGTTTATTTTTAAAATTATAGAGGCAATGTGTGCTCAATATAGAGAAGCTGGAAAATAAAGAAAAACTTGGAGAAGTAAAAATAACAATTAATTACATTAAGCAAAAAGAATCGCTTTTGACATTTTGCGGGTTTTATTCCAGTGCTGTTCTCTGGCTGGGTACTCTCTCAGCTCTCACCCTCGTACCCCTACCTATACACAGCATTTTCTTCATAATAAAACTCACCCTCCTCATACATTTGGTTTATTTTGTAATCCTAATGCATCTTAGAGCCATGTGTATTTTATGTGGTGCTATTTCTTTTTCCTCCCAAAAAGCTGCTATTAAAATGACTGTGTATTTCAGAATTCACGGAGTCTTAGAATTTAGGGAATATAGTGCACATATATTTATATATACACTTAACAATTTATATGCATATATATATTTAGATGCGTGCCTGCATTTTTCCCTGGGTATCATAAGCATTCCCCAGTAGTAGTAAGGTCTCGGGACTTACAATGGCTAACCCATGGGAATTTGTGTGATTGTGTCTTAATTGATATGATTTTGTTGTAGTCATTTAGGTTGCTTTTAATTTTTGACTAAATATAATTAACTTTCTTAAGAACATTCTTTGTGAATTCTCTTTCTAAATATCCAGAAACCATTTTGATCTGTATTCTTCCAGTTACTGAATCTTTGAAGTTTGAATATTGAGGGTTGTAAGTTCAAATTATCTAAAAAGTGAATGTCTTACATATTGAATTAACGATTTGGGAGTATGTATCGTATTGTTGTAAGGCAACAAAAAAAAATAGGCTTTCATCTCTCAAACTAAGTGATTTAAGAAACAGTTAATAAGCGTGTAATGAGGACGATTTGGGGTTTATTATAAATGATGTCAAAGTGTGAATTGTGCAACTATTTTTTGCTTTGGTCATGTTGATTTAAGCATGGGATACATATTCTTTTATTCATCAAAGAATCCTTGAGTGCCTAATCCTGGGGAGACACTTTTTGGGTATGGGTGAATGGGACAGAGCACGTGTTTTATTTCATTGGAGGAGGGAGGATTAGTGTTGAGACAGACAATAATGTAACTAAACGAATATACAAGACACAGTTACTTTCAGATAGGTATCTCTGTTGTTTTCCCATAATACCTTTTATCCATCCATTGATTATTTTGCCAAGTACATCACAAATGGAAAAAAATAAAAAAAGTATCAGCTCATACATTGTGACTGTTACAGAAGTTAAACCAAAAAAATGCTAAAGAGGTGTTTTATATGTAAAGATAGTCATAGTGAGGGGGGGAATACCGTTTACTTGGCTTTCCAACTCAGATGGTTGTTGAAAAGACGTGAATTAAAGTGAGAACTTTTAGTGCACACTCCAGGTGGAGAAATTACGAGCCTATTGCTTTCTTTACACTGATTTTAGTTTTGTGAGGTTTTTTTTTTTTCTTTTAAAAGGAGGAAAAAAATCTTTGTCCTGTGGGTATAAAGTCATTACTCGGACTAATGGGGCATTGAACTAACCAGAGGTACAAGGTGGACTCTTTTTAAACCTTTTTATTGAATCCTTGACTGTCAAGTCAAAGAAGGTGTGATTAAACGTAGTCCTCCTTCCCCCACCCTGTTGCCCCTGAGAAATGTTTTCCTGCCTAGGAAATGGCACCAAAAAAGAACAATTAGGTATTCCATCCACTGGTATTTTATGAATTGAAATTAACTAAAGGTAAAGGACAAAGAGAATGCTGTGGATTGGTGAATTTGCTCGGTTACAGGTAATTGGGTGAACAAAGGACCACAAATGGATATGCCACATGGTCAAGGGGGCTCACTGTGGTAGGACCTTGTAGTCCTGCTCACTGCCTCAGTGTAAGACTGAGGTAGGTGGCATGATCTCCCTGAGAAGATATTCCGAGGTGATGGAGGCAGAGAACCTAGAGCCTAAGGGAGCTTCCTGAGGTGCAGTTGGGGGGTGAATCAAGTGTTTTTGGTGGAACCAAGGAGGGAGTGTGGTCTGCCACCTAAGTTAAAGGCAAAGGCTGCGTAGACGGGGAGATGCAGGAGTCCTGTGCAAGGCTTGGACCAGCAGTGAGAACTGAAGGAGAAGGATCCAGCCTTCTGGGATGCCCAGAACTACCCTTACTCTACACCAGCCTGGTGGTTTAGGAGCCTTGTCTAAATGCACATTATCAGGGTGGACAGAGGTGTGAGATGGAAGACAGACTAGCCGGGGAACCTACACGTTGGAGTCTCTTACGATTACGGCTAGAAATTGACATATAGATTCTAGGCAGACTCAGTAAAAGAAACCACCATGCCTTTTTATAGAAACTGGCAACCTGATTCTCATATTTATTGGAAATACACAGGCTATAGTTAAACGTAATCTGAAAAAGAAGAGCTGGAGGACTGAAACTAACTGATTTCAAGACTTTCTGTAAAGCTACAGTAATCAAAGCAGTGAGGTCTACCAAAAACTTGTACCCCGAAACAGGAAACAACTCAAATGTCCCATGAGCTGGTGAGTAGATCAACAATATGTGGTACATCCATATAGGGATTCAACTCAGGAAGAAATGTAGAAAGAAATGTACCACGAATACATGCAACAACATGGATGAATCTCAAGCCAGACGTAGAAGATGATGGCATGTATGATTCCAGCTCTACAGAATTCTAGAAGAGATGAAACTCTAATGATGAAAATCAGATGTGTTGTCTACAGGTAGCAGGGAGAAAATTGACTACAAGGGGCATGAGGATTCATGCTGGGGTTATGGAAATGTTCTGTAACTTGTTTGCGGTGCTGGTTTTATAATTATTTTGTTAAATAGTCAAATTGT
This sequence comes from Phoca vitulina, assembly GCF_004348235.1. NCBI lineage: Eukaryota > Metazoa > Chordata > Mammalia > Carnivora > Phocidae > Phoca > Phoca vitulina. Next base: position 18,559,512 of record NW_022589716.1, read on the forward strand.
ACACTTGACAATGAGTGGATTTTATTTTATATAAATTGTACATCACATAAGTTGATTTAAAATGAAAATGAGAGGTAGTTAGATCTCCTCCCTTCATCTTTGAAGTTATGCCTGAAAGGAGGGTTTGGAAAGGTATTCCTTAGTAGCTGTAAATATAAATTCCCTAACTGATCTATGACATGGACATAAACCACAATGTTACTTTACTTTGCCTGAGTTTTGCAGCATTCTAAGTGAATGGAATTGATAACTTGGAGAATTTTATTTTTTTACAGAAACATTCAATTTTTTAAAGAGATTTTCTGCTAGAGTACCTTGAGTATCAGGTGTTGGCATCAGCTAATAATGTATTTCACTTTAGCACTGTTAGGGGAGGATTTGAGCTAAGATTTCGAGTTTTAAAGGAAAAATCTTTACTAGTCAATGGAATCCTGCCAATAAAGTAAATATTTCTGGTACGGTAATAAAAAATGGAGGAAGATTGCCTCAGGGATATACCTCTTGCATTTGGGAAGGACTGAAGAATTTGGGAACTGCCAAAATTATTAAGATACCTTACATACCAGTCCAATCAGCATTTTAGCTTCTTCACCTAAACATTTTAGTTAATTTCCCCTGTGAGTTGTCTCCAAAGTCTCTCTGAGGGTAGGTACTAGCCTATATTCTTTATATCTCTCTTATTTTCCATTTGTACATGGGTCTGTTTTTAGGCACTGCATGTATATTTTATCTATTTTTGGCAGTACAACACAATGTAGTGTTTTTTCTTATAATGCAAATCCTTGATATTTATTTTCCTTCTTGCACATTCTTTCTGGTGATTCTTGTTCCAGAAGAACTGTAGATTTAACTTCCAAATAGTGATGGTAACATGACTGATGAAAATTTAAATTGACGTGTGTAGCAAAACTGGATTTTTTTTGCAGAATGAGTCAATATGAAACTGAGATAAAAGAGATTTTTTTCCCTCTAAAGTAGAGAAGTGTTCTAATTCAGGCCGGAGTGACAGAATTATGGAGAGATTTCATTAAATTTCATTTCATTAAATGTATTTTGGATATCTATTTGCAGTGCAAAGGCTTGGGCATGTATTAATAATGCTAGTGGTTATAATAGGTTCTCAAATCTGAGTGGTTCAAAGTTTGCTTTTAACTCATGTACAGTTAGGAATGCAGGTCTAGGTTGTCATGCACAGACCCAGACTCCTTCTGTCTTGTAGCTCTGCATCCCCATCAAGCTTGAGAGCATATTATGGCTAAGGCCTAGAAGTGGTGCACTTGACTTCTGCCACATTCCACTGAGTTATATGATTTCTTTTGTCCTCTCCTATATTGCAGTGAGGGAGTTTGGGACATTTACTGGATGTGTCATCAGGACGAAAAGGAAACAAGTTTCACTGTAGCAGAAGACGACTCTGCTGCAGCATATTAGTGCCCTGAGCATGCTAAATATACATTGGGTTGCTTAAATGTGGGCCCTCAGAATTTTGCCTCTCTGGCTATGGAATACAAGAGCCACGTGCAGTGAAGATAGATTTGGACCATCCTGCCTTGGGGATATTTCTGGTACTTACTAAGGTCAAGATTGAAGTCTGAGCCCAGGAATGCTGCTCACCAGGCTGGTGAGAGAATGTATGAGTGTGTTTATGAGGTATGCATGTGCATGTTGGAGTTAATCCACTGCCTTTCAAGAGTGTGGCGTTCTCTCTAGAAACAGTAAGAAAATGTACTGCTACTGAGTGATGGATGCACATAGTATTGATAGATGTTTGGAGGGACAGATTTCTAACCTTGACTTTTTTGGATTAAATGCAGGACAGGGTGTGATAGCATACTCAAAGACAGACTTATTTATCCCTTCCCCCTGTTCAACACTGCATTGTTTCCTCTAACTGCACTTGTCAGATAAAACCAGAAACTGCAACCTCATAAAACAAAATTTTGGTTAGGTCTTCCATTTTTTTTTTTTGTTCAGCCGTGGGGTGCCATTCACAACAACTGTCATGTCGTGTTTCACATTTCCACATGCAAAGATGAGAAATGCTATGTGGTAATTTGCCTGAAGTTATTAACTATGAGAGCCCTGGTGCAGAAATCTGTATTTCATATTTATTTTGCAACCTAATATCACTGGCCAAACAATACGTTAGGTTTGCCAGATGAAATATAGGACATCCTTTTTTTTTTTTTTAAAGATTTTATTTATTTATTCGACAGAGAGAGACACAGCGAGAGAGGGAACACAAGCAGGAGGAGTGGGAGAGGGAGAAGCAGGCTTCCCGCAGAGCAGGGAGCCCGATGCGGGGCTTGATCCCAGGACTCTGGGATCATGACCCAAGCTGAAGGCAGATGCCCAACAACTAGCCACCCAAGCGCCCCTAAGTATAGGACATACTTTACACTAAAAATTATTTGTCCCTTATCTGAGGTTCAGATTTTAACTGGTCATCTGTATTTTATTTGCTAAATCTGGCAACCCTGGTTTCTGGAACTATATTATTTGTGTGTCTTAAAAAGGATATTAAATGGCTTGATCGTTTGGAGATAAAACTACAATAAATATGGTGATGTTGAAAGGTTTTTAAGTCTCTATAAACTAGGGTAAGGCTGTATCTGACGTATTTGTTGCTCTGTTCCTAATCTTGTTATAGTGCTTGTCACATGGTAAGTGCTCAATATCCATTTCTCACATGATTGTTTATGAATAAAGGGGAAATTGATCCATTCATTTTGGCATTCTGTTTCTTTTCAGTTTGTCACACTTGCCCTGGCAGCCCATTTTAAGCATCTTGTGGGTGGAGATTGTTTCATATTACTTTTTTTGTGTGTGTTTTCAAAGCAATAGTGATTTGAAAGGCACCTTGTAAATAACTGGTAGGAGGTTCATGAATGAACAGTTACTGATCAAGGGGTTTTGGTGGGTGCAAAACGTTGAGAGAGGTCGATTATTTGGGAGAGCAGCTTGCGGTTACCATGTTGAAATTTAACAGAAAGAATTTTAAGCTATAGATGAGGACAAAAAACCTAACAGTGAGGACGATTAAACTGTGGGGTGGCCTCTTGAGGCAAACTGCAGAGACTGTTGCTTTAGTTAGTCAAAGGCAAATGCCTCCACTGGGAAGTTGTCTATTGATCTTATTATCTGGGGACTTGAAATAACGTTTCAGTTTTCCTCTTGAAAAGCCATGATGTCGTTTTTTTTTAAATCTCATACTTCATCCTTAAACTCTCATGCAAAGCCATTACTTGAGCTAAACCTTCCTCACCAGAAATATCTTCAAGGAACACACTCCCTGTAAAGGATGTGTATTGTGGAAGATTAGAAAAAAAAGTGTTTTGGTTCTCTATGGTACATGGCATGGGCTCTTTCCAAGGTGAACCCCTTTGGAGGGTGTGAGAAACTTACTATCCTATAGCGTAGTATTTTCCATTATATTACTGGCACATAAGCATATATATTAATAAGTTTTATATAAAATCAAGTGGCAGAGTGGTTTAGGGAGAGAGTTTTGGAATTCTGAAAGATGTCAGTTGGGGACCATTCATTTGCTCTGTAACCTGAAGGCAATCACTTAACCTTTGAAAGCCTCAGTTTGCTCATCTATGAAATAGGGATAATAAGAGTAATTAATGCCAGGATTGGAGGGTATCTGTATAAAGCACTCACTTCAGTGTATAATATCTGATAAATGCTATAAAAATTTGAATTGCTATATTTTATTATTTACGCATGTACTATTTAAGAGATAATTATTGTTACATTGTTAAGACCTAAAGCTACAATAGCAAGTAATTAATCCCTATAATAGCAATTAATATCTGAGTGATGAATTGTCTTCCCAGGAGAGGCAGCTAGGAGTGTAGTCATCCATGTGACTGTTGCATGTCCCAGGAGAGTTACAGAAGTTAAATTGTAATGGAAACAGCTGTTGAATCAGCTCAAGGCATAGGCTTTGGAGTAAAAATATTCCACATCCTGATTCACGCTGACTTAGAGGCTCTTTGACCTTGAAAAAAGTGCAAGTAATTAGCCTCTCTGAATTCAGAGAAAATATTTTGGGGTTATTTTGTCCAATATAGTAGCTGCTAGCCACTTGTGGCCATTTAAACTCAAATTAATTAGAATGAAATACGATTAAAAATAAGTTCCTCAGTTCTTTGGTTTAAATCGCATTCTCTCAGAATTTGTATGTTGAAGTCCTAAACCCCACTACCTGAGAATATAATCCTAATTGGAAATAGGGTCATCGTAGGTGTAGTTAAGATGAGCCCTTAGAAGGAACCAGCCCTCCCCACACCCTGATCTCTGGACTTCTAGTCTCCAGAATCCTGTGACAGTAAATTTCAGTTTCTTAGGCCACCTTGTTTGTGATACTTTGTTACGCAGCCCTAGCAGAGAAATGCCTCCCTCGCCATGTTTCAAAGCCAGAAATAGCCCCATCTGGTGTGTGCCTCCTGTACTGGATAGTAAAGATAGAGAACATTGCTCTCATTGCAGAAAGTTCGGTTGGACAGTACTCTTTGGGAGATTCCAGGCTGCTCACAACCCTTATACTTTCAGCTTAAAACAAAGTACAAAAGGTCGAATGAGTTTTATGAAGTATGTTCTTTGTCCTGAAATCCAGGGCAAAACACATCAAGGATTTAAAAGGGGAAAAAGAAAAAAAAAAAGCTCTGCCTGAAAACTGGGCTGGTCAGACAGCCAAATATTCAGGAAGACTTCCTGTTCTGGCGGAGATGGAGAAAGAAGCCAAGACACCCTTGTCTCATGTGCAGGATGAATCTCTGCTTCTGCTTCCACCGTTAACACTCTTACATAATTCTATTCTATATATAGAGCTTCCCTTTGTATCCAGCCCTGTCTTTCCCTCTTGTTTTCTTCTTCAGGCTACATAAAAGTGTTTGCAAGGAATCCTTGCTCCACCCCCCCCCCCCCCCCCCCCCCCAAGCTGTAAATACACAGGCTGCTGGGGGATTGCCGCTCTGGTTTTCTGTTTCCTGATGTGCAAGGGTCGCAGAGCCTTCCCTGTTCCCGGCCGTGGCCGAGGACATATGATGAAACTCTTGTGCACCTTCTCCTTTGGCTGGAGCTCAGATGCCAGAGAACCTATCTGGGAGTGGCTCAGGTCACCGGGCTGGCAGGGGAAAGCCTCTCAGCCCTGGACTAGACCTTAAAACCTCCCTGGCACGGAGGCCCCTCCTCCTGGATGGGGACAGCAGCTTGCTGGCCCCCGTGGTGACCCTGATGGGGCGAGGTCACGAGCCTTTCTGCACACTTCGTCCTCTTTTCAAGAGATTGTACCTTGGATGCTAGTCAGGCTCTTAGGGTCCTTGGTCAAGTGAAAACAGTTTGTTCACCTGACCTTGTAGCGGCACCTTTCTGTGCTGAAATGCCCTTTGTTGGCAAAGGTGGCCTTCTGTGAGTCAGAATTGAAGGGGAAGTGTTGGAGGAATATTTGCATTTTTTTTTACCTGTTTAAATTAAGGGTGTTCTTTTAAAAGTGGGGTTATACTTCAGAGTATCTTTAGTATACCTTTTATAGCAACTAATATGATCTTGAAAAGTTATCTTTTCATATTAGAATTGTTATTTCAGACTATTTTTATTCATTTAGGGTTTTGTTAAGCTGAAGTCATTGCAATAATGAATATAGAACATAAAGAACTGTTCCTCCCTAAATAGCTCAGAATAGTGTTTCTTGAGTTGTTTTATACTTACTCCTAATACTCTTCATGAAAAAAAAATATATTTCCATGTATGTTATAAATAAAACCATTACTGTGCCCTACTGTGTGCGCCAGGTGTTCTGCTAAGCACAATGCATTCATTTTCATCCTTACGCTAAATCTTTTTTTTTTTTTTAAAGATTTTATTTATTTATTTGAGAGAGAGAGAATGAAAGACAGAGAGCATGAGAGGGAGGAGGGTCAGAGGGAGAAGCAGACTCCCTGCCGAGCAGGGAGCCCGATGCGGGACTCGATCCCAAGACTCCAGGATCATGACCTGAGCGAAGGCAGTCGCTTAACCAACTGAGCCACCCAGGCGCCCTTTACGCTAAATCTTAATAAAGAGGCAGGTGTAGTCCTCATTCTGTAACCTAGACAAGGAAACTGAGGTTGAAGGAAATCTAAACAGATCGACTGGCTGGAGAACAGTGGAAGCTTATCAGACATCACGGTACAAGCCCCCCTCCCCAGAGAGTGTGTGGAAGGGTGATTTCATGAAACATTGTTAAAACCAAAATTGTGTTTGTTCTTGCAGTCTTGGGAGCACCCGGGGCCTTTTGCAGTCAGGACAAGCCCATTTCCTTTCTCAGTGGGAAACATTCCAAGTATTCCTCTTGAAACAAAAACGCCAAGGAATATTTTTGCAGACTTCTGTGGACTCGTTTTTGGACAACACCCTGGAACAGGAAACCACAGTTTCTCCTAAATTTGTACAGGATGAAAATAGATAACATTCTTTATAAAACCACTGCCACAATTAGTGCTTTCAAATCAGCCTCACGGTGGATGGTTTCATTTATGCATTTCGTACCTGAATAAATTACTGGAACCTGCTGCATGGGAAATTCATGAATAATTTTATAGGGCTCTATTTTATAAACTGGAAATGCAGCAAAAAGATATGTGTCGTTGAGGAAAAAGAGCACTGTATGATTGAAGCTATTTGAAAGCTTTCCTTGGAAAATGGATTTGAAGTCAAATAGGGTACTGCACCGTTAAGTGATGAGAACAGGATTTCCTGTGGCTACCTGAAGCCTGGGTCCAGCTAATTGTGACTGGAGCAAATGTGGTGAGCTTAATGAAATAGGGGATGATAGGTGAGAGAAGTCTACCCAGTAATCAGAAAGTGACTGCACTTAGACTTTGCATTTTCCTTGTCAAAGAACAGTAGCCGAAACTATGCATAGAACAAATCCCAGGTATACCCATGGCGGATCTGAAAGGATAGGGGTGCTCAACGAGTTTACCCCAGTCCTTGGGCACGGAGTCCTCCTTCCATAACCATTGGAACTCCTTTTATATTTTGGGTCTGTTTCTACAAAGTTCCGGTAGCTGAATTGACTTAAGCTGAATTGAAGTTTTTTAGGCTACTATATTTTTATGGTGAATTTTAAATTATTATAAGCAATACATGGTTATATTCTCCTGGGAAAAAAATAGAAACGTTTTGTACAAGCGTCATTCTCTCATTTATTCCCTAATACCAGACCCTTTTCTTTCTTCCTCTCAAATAAAAGATATCGCTGGTTTTGTGAATATACTAACTACTTTTAATGTGTATATGTGGATCTTCATATCCCCTTGGGAAATATTTATGTCCTTGTTTCTTTTTTTTTTTAATTTTTAAGTATAGAAGGTATATATGTTTGTGTGTATATGTGTGTATAAATATTACACTTTTTAAATATTTATTTGAGAGGGTGAGAGAGAGAGAGCGTAAGCAGGGGAAGGGACAGAGGGAGCGAATCCTCAACCAGACTCCCTGCTGAGCACGGAGACCGATGCGGGGCTCGATCCCAGGACCCCAAGATCATGACCTGAGGCGAAACCAAGAGTCAGACACTCAACCAATGAGCCACCCAGGAGCCCCTAAATATTATACTTTTATTTTTTTTAAAGATTTTATTTTTTTTAGATTTATTTATTTATTTATTTGACAGAGAGAGCGAGCAGGACCACAAGCGGGGGAGTGGGAGAGGGAGAAGCAGGCTTGCCACAGAGCAGGGAGCCTGATGTGGGGCTTGATCCCAGGACCCTGGGATCATGACCTGAGCCGAAGGCAGACACTTAACGACTGAGCCACCCAGGCGCCCCTAATTATTATACTTTTAAACACCTACTGCCCTGTTTGTGTCTTGCATATGTTGTCCACATCAGTGTGTATTTACTTGCGTTTCCCTTACTAGATGTTTAGCTTGTTTATATTTTGTTGACATTAAGAATTGTACTTGACTGAACATCTGTCTACATGCCTTCTTACATACGTGTGGTATCGTTTATGGTAGGCATATTCAACATTTTAATAGTGCAAAAATGAGAGCGACATCATTAAGCAAATTTTTGGGATGCTTTTTGCAAAGCAAAACATGCCTTTGTGTGAAAAAGGATATATTTAAAGGTAGATCTCAGTTTTGCTTCCCTGTTTAATGTCTTATCTGCAGGGATATGTTCCAAGACCCCCAGTGGATGCTTGAAACCATGGATAGTACTATCTTTTTTCCCTATACATACATACATACATACATACATACCTATGATAAAGTTTAACTTATATATTAGGCAGAGTAAGAGATTCATAGCAACAACAATAATAAAATAGAACAGTTATAACAACATACTGTAATAAAAGTTACATGAATGTGGTCTCTCTCTCTCAAAATATCTCATTGTACTGTGCTCACCCTTCTTCTTGCATCGTGGTAAGATGATAAAATGCCTACATGATGACATGAAGTGAGGTGAATGATGTAGGCATTGTGACATAGCTACTGTTGACCTTTTTTTTTTTTTAAAGATTTTATTTTTTTATTTGAGATAGGGAGAGAGGGGGAGCGGCGGGGGGGGGGGGGCTGCAGAGGGAGAGGGAGAAGCAGACTCCCTGCTGAGCAGGGAGCCCAATGTGGGGTTCAATCCCAGGACCGCAGGATCATGACCTGAGCTGAAGGCAGATGCCCAACCAGCTGAACCACCCAGGCGCCTCTGACCTTCTGATATAGGTCAGAAGGAGGATCATCAGCTTCTGACCGCACCTGACCTTGGGTAACTGAAACCGCCAATAAGGGGGGGGGCAACTGTACTAGGTTTCTGAGAGCTTACCGCACCAATGAGCTTGGTGCCGTGTTAGGTGGGCTTGTCAGAATGCTAACAGTAACTGCCCCTCTTTATGTCTGCTCACTGATAGTAGAGTGCCCTGGTTGTATGATACCGACACTGAATTCACAAATAATGTAAAAATTAACTTACGGTGTGTCAGTGTCACAAACAACAAAAGGCTATTCTGGCTAAGCTTAAGGAAAGATGGACTTTACTGCAGAAAGATAGGGGAGCTGGGGAACACTCTGGGAAAGCTGAAAAATCCAGCTCAGAAAGGATTGGCTTCAGGGATGAATCTGCTCCACGTTTACTTTAACTGTTGTGTCTAAAATTCTCTTGGTTGTATCATGGGGCTAGTCTAGGGTAAGGTGAATACCTTGCTTGAAAAGATCTAGTGGGGAAAGCATAGTAATGCAAAAGGAAATCCCGTTGCTTTTGGCAGAAGGCAGAACACAAAGCTGGGCTGTTAGAAGACGCACAGTATCTGCTGCCACTGAATAAATGTACCAATATATTTCATAGCCTATTTTATGAATACCCACTATTTTCAAAGTTTGGGTTTCACATCTAATCCTGGTTTACTCCCATGGTGGGGGAACTGGTTGTTTGAATTAAAGTACCCATTTTCGGATGCCTGGGTGGTTCAGTTGGTGAAGTGACTGCCTTTGGCTCAGGTCATGATCCCGGGGTCCTGGGATTGAGTCCCGCGTCGGGCTCCCCATGCTCTGCGGTGAGCCTGCTTCTCCCTCTCCCTCTGCCTGCCACACCCCTGCTTGTGCTCTCTCTGCTCTATCTCTGTCAAATAAATAAATAAAATCTTCTTTAAAAAAATAAAGTATCCATTTTCAAAGAATAATTAGATGAAGGTGCAGTATACATTAAACACATTTGAATTTTCAAGTGCTTGAGAACTGGCATCGGGAGGCTTGGGATTATTAGACTGTTCTTGATGGGTTCATGGTTACTTATTTATAGTGATAGAAAAGTATTCTGATGGGGGTTCTCAAATGGCTAGCACAGTCAGTTCTTCTCTCTTTTGCCTTCAATACAATAATTTTGAATGTCGAAAAATGAGAAGGTGTGGTGAAGAAGGAGTCATTTTAAATTGGAGCTACATCATTTTCTGATGTTTTTGATTGTGGTTGTGTAGACGGCTGACCCTCAGAAACTGGGATGTAATGAATGTCAGTGGCTTTGAGTTACTAGATTTTTTAGGTCATTTATTATGCAATAACCGAGAACAAATGCAGTATCAGTACAGTTGGACCTGTATTTTTGTTTGGTAGGAATATATTTCTGATGATTTGGGGATTTGATTTTAGAGAATTGAACAAAACCGGCTGTGTTTGCCCTCTTTCTAAGATGTTTAAGGACAATACTAGATTCTAGTTTTCTCTGCCTCTACCCTTCCCTAAAATTCATCTTTGAAAAGGAGGTACTTTGCTTCTTGTTCATTGTGCTTTTCCAAGAGGCCTGACTTTCTCTTTTTATGGTCAGTTCTAAAGTTGTAATGAGGATTATGCTGACCTTTCTTGAGAATCTGTCATGGTGGGTTACGTTTCCAACATGTTGTACAGTGATTATAAGATGGGCCTGGTACCTAGGATAACAACTTAAAAACAGAATCTGACATTAAGATGCAGGTCTAGGTTTAGATGTATCCACTTCCACAATTCTTATGTTGCTACTTGCACAGTTTTATTTATTTTTAAAAAAGATTTTTATTTATTTATTTGAGAGAGAGATAGCAACAGAGGTAGCGGGAGAGAGTATGAGCAGGGAGGAGAGGGAGAAGCAGGCTCCCCACCGAGCAGGGAGCCCAACGCGGGACTCGATCCCAGGATCCCGGGATCATGACCTGAGCTGAAGGCAGACGCTTAACCGACTGAGCCACCCAGGTGCCCTTCTACTTGCACAGTTTTAAAAACATGCTCATCCTCTGTCAGCTTCTAGCTTCAGTTATAATTATGGAGATGAGTTCTTGGGCACAAATACATTGCTCCTTATGAGCACTGTTGAGTCCCAGACAGGTGAGGGGACTTCTAACTCCTACAAGTCACACACTGTCATCTGTGCCATCGTCTACTGATCCCACAAACTAGCTCTGATTCCTTGGGGGAACATACCAGCAAAGGGTGCAAGTCCCAGGAAGTAAGGATCACTGGGGGCCGTTTTAAGGCTGGCACACACCTTATCTAAAATTTTAGCTTTCTCCTACTTCTGCTTTAACTTTTTCTCCTTGGAACTTAACACCTTTTAAATTATTGTATTCATTTATCTTACTCATTGTCCACATCCAGCAGTAGAACGTAAGTCCTAAAAGGTTGGGAGTTTCAAAGTTTTGTTCACTGTTTTATTCCTTGTAAGACTGGGCCCGAAAGGCTCTGTGGCTTCTACCTTGGCCTCACAGTTTCCTTTGGAACAAGTGACCACGATGTGAGGTGCTGGGAAAGAAGTGGGTCTCCTGCTAACAACCAGCACCATTTTGCTGGCCATGTGACTGGGAAATGGACCTCCAGCTGTAGTTAAGTCTTAAGTGGACTACAGGTCCAGATGACTTCTTGTCTGCAGTCTCATTAGAAATCCCAAGGCAGAACCAGACAGCTAAGCCCTTGCTAAATACTGACCTGTAGGGGCGCCTGGGTGGCTCAGTCGTTGGGCATCTGCCTTCAGCTCAGGTCATGATCCCAGAGTTCTGGGATCGAGCCCCACATCGGGCTCCCTGCGCAGCGGGAAGCCTGCTTCTCCCTCTCCCACTCCCCCTGCTTCTGTTCCCTCTCGCTGTGTCTCTCTCTGTCAAATAAAATCTTAAAAAAAAAAAAAAAAAATACTGACCTGTAGAGACTCTGACAGGTCATGAATGTTTATTGATGTTTTAAGCTACTGAGTTTTGGGGGATTTTGCTACAGGGCACTTGATAACCAATGTAGGGTGCCAGGAGAGACCTTATCTAAAATGGCTTTGGGGAAATACCTGTGCCCTTCTTTCCTTTCTCCTCCAAGATGATGGGTTCTGGGGTGAGCTCTTTCCCTGCCCTGGGCTCTAGGCATGGTTATGTGACCTGGGCGTGGTCATTCAGGGTCTGATGATTGTTTTGACTGGATCAGAGATGGACGTGTGGCCCAAGCCCATCTAAGGAGACTCAATTCTATGCTTTTCTTCAAACTGTCATGACCAAAAGCCCTTTCTATGCTGAGGCTTTTGTGCTGATAGGAACATAAGCTAGGAACTACTGGTGGCTCTTCAAGAGAGGAAGGCCTGCTTGAGATCAAAGCCAGCACTGGAGAGCAGAACTGAAAATGCAGGGAGAGGGAAAGGAGTGCTCTGAGACGAGGCACTTGGATTCTGTATTTAGTAGCTCTGTGTCCGTAGACGCAAGGTGTACCCCTGGACATTCCAGGTGTGTGAGCCAATTAACTCCTTTGCCCCTTTGTTTTGTTTTCTGTAAGACCCTTTGAGGTGGATTTGTTTCATTTTGGTTTTCTCTTCTATAAAATGGGTCTGATTTTTTTTTTTGAGAAATAAACATGAGCATTTATTTGGCACCTGAAGGAAGGCAATATACAATCCTGGCAGTGGGAAGGGGAAAGATTCTATCACTCAAATACTTCCAAAGATACTGACCCAAGAGCAGGACTCAGCACCAAGTTCCCAAACCACACCTTCCAGAACAAGTATTTATTGAGCTCTGTGCCAGGCAGCAAGGGGGATGTGCGGGAAGTTGTCTCACACATGGCGTCTGTCTTCATGAGCTAATAATACCGGCAGGTAAAACAAAACACATGGGAAAATTGAGAGTATAAATACTAAACTGTGTATATTGTTAAAGGGAAATTTTGTCCAAAAGTAGGATTCTGGCTAGGGTTGCTTTCTGCCTTCCTTCACGGGTCTGATCTTACCTACTTCAGTCTGTCTGTCCTGAGATGTTGATAGGGGAAGATAGGCAAAGATCTTCCTCTGTCCTTTCTGTTTAAGTCCATTTGCCCTACCCCAACCTACACTCCATTTCAAAACATGGATTTTTTTTTTTTTTCCAACTAAGATCCGTGTCTCTTGAAAAACAAACCGAACAAAGATGTGAACCTATGTATCTATCTGTATGTATATGTGTATGTATATATACGTCTATATACATGCACACCCTTTTTTTAACCTTGCCCTATTGTGAAGACTCTCCTAGTGCATTATAATGTATGTATAGCAGTAGGAATTTGCAGCCTTATCGGGAGCTAGGCTTGTGGAGGGACATTGATAAGACTCAAACAGGTCTTTTTCTGTCCTCTGAGCCATCTGGGGGGGCAGTACTTACCTGAGGTTTAAACCAGGTATCAGGTAAGAGCACCACCGCTCTGGAGAACCATACACCCTAGCAATCTGTGATGTGGGGTATGTAGAGAAAGAGTGTTGACTATGCCATACAGAGGGATACTTCATACTTCTGGTTTACCAGATAATGCTGCAGGTGTATTTGCATGTTACAGTTCTAAATTTGAGATTCAAAACTCCATCCATTTTAGCTTCTTTCCCCTTAACTGACTGAATCAAATATTTGCATTACTTTTTCTAGTAAAGCTGGAGAGCTGCTGGTTTATAGAGGTCTAAGCTGGTTGTGATTTAGATTTTTCTTATTGTCATTGCAGTGGAAAGAGAGCACAGTTACTGTACAATTTTCATGTTTGGTGCCGAGCGTTTCCTTGCCTGTCTTGTGCCCAGACTCGTGTTGAGGGCCCTAAAAAGATCGCTGAGCTCTCTAACATGGCAGCTGCTGACCTGAAGGCATGATCGCGTAGGGGGTGACAGTAGTAGTAGGATTTAAATCTTTCACAGCTGGGCAAATGTATTCTTCTTATAGTTCATCTCTGCCCTTTTATTTCCTGTAGGAATTTTTCCCAAGTGTTTCTCTGAAAACCACGGGTTTTGTGATCATCTCATTGCAATTTACAAGGTTAAGTCTTCTGTAATTAATCCCCTCTATGCTTTCATGGTCTAGATAGAGATGCTGTCACACCCATTCTAAAAGAACAGGATCTTTGCCCAAGTCTGATGGTTTTTCCAAGTGTATTCTAGAATTCTCTGGCTTCTTGGAGTCTTAACAGAATTTTACTTTCTATATTTCGGTCTTCCGGGTAAAACTTCAAAACTCAGTTTGAAAAAAGACTTGAAATAGCTTTAAAAGTTTATGTTAAAGTAGACTTTATAGTTCTGTAATATTTTACTTAGGGATATAAAATACAATGGTAGGGTAGACCTTTTAAGGTGGAGCGCATACGTAATTATAATTTCTTACTTTCATTACTCATGTTCTTGGTTTGAATAGTGCTTCAGGCTTCATAATAGGAAGCTTGCTATGGTTGAGAGCCTCAGGTTGTATGAACAGGTCTTGCTGGGGGTCCTGGAAGACCATGGGGGATTGATAGGCATTAAACCAAGAAAGCATAGGGGGAGACACCTGCTGGAGATCAGGGTGTTGTGGAACCTGGGGTTGGGTTTCCCATGAATTAGGGAGAAGCAGATGTCTATAAACCCTTCTGGGCATAGCTAGGCATACCTCTTCCTACCTCTGGAGGGACTTACAGAGTTCCTTTCCTTTCTTCCCACCACTGTTGCCTTTATTGCTCCAAGTCTACTGGTGGAGGTGTAAGTGATCGTGGTCAAAAGTGATGGTCTCAGTCTCTTCTACGCATATGAAACATTAAGACCAAGAATGATGTTGGGGCGCCTGGGTGGCTCGGTTGGTTAAGTGTATGCCTTTGGCTCAGGTCATGGTCCCGGGCTCCTGGGATCCAGCCCTGAGTTGGGCTCCCTGCTCAGCGGGGAGTCTGCTTCTCCCTCTCCTTCTGCCCCACTAACTCTCCCCGCCCCACTCGTTCTCTTTCTCCCCCTACCTCTCAAATAAATAAATAAATAAATAAATAAATAAATAAATAATCTGTTTTTAAAAAAAGACCAAGAATGATGTTAATTATAAAATATATATAACGTAAAATTCGCCATTTTAAGCGCTGTAAATTGTACAGTTCAGGGACATTTAGTACATTCACAGTATAATGCAACCAGGGCCAGTACCTACTTCCAGAACTTTTTCATCACCCCAAATGGAAACTCCATGCCCATTAAGCAGTCATTCTCAACTTCCCACTTCCTGGCTTCTGGCAACCTCAATCTACTTCCTAAGACCAAGGATTTTTGCAGGATATTAAAAATATGAGATTTAACTTTTTAAGCTATAGATAGCATAAGAACAAGCCAAAAGGATGAGTTATGTTGAAGCAAAGCCCACAGTCTAACCCACAATTTTATGCTTCTTTTTACCGCTCCCCCCCTCCCAGCCTTGGTGCTAAACATCTTAGGGTGTATCCTTCCCCGCTTTTTCTCATTGCAGGCACACACGTATTCACATATCTTTGATTTTCTTATTACTTATGAATATGAGGTTATACTGAACACATTCCTCTGCAACTGGCTTTTTTTGAACATATTTTATGGATATCTCTTCAGATAGGTGCAAACAGCTTTGACTGAGTTACTCTGCAGCTCTGTAGTATTTCGTAGTGTGGATAGTCCATAAATTACTCAGTCATACTACTCTTGGGAGCCCTTTGAAGATTTAGTAATTAATCGAGAGGAAGTCCCGTGAGGAGGGCCAGGCAGGTAGAATTAGCCCCTTTTGTGTATTAGGACACTGACCCTCAGAGAGAGGTTAGATCATTTATCTTAAGTCAGACACAGTACTGCTCTGTGATGCTCTTACTCACTTTGAGGTCTTAAGGATTTAATTCCAGTGGATTTTTTGTGCTATTGCATGCTGTTTCCTTATTTCTAAAGATAAAATGCCCTTTGTTTGTTGGCCATTTCTTTTTTCTAGTCAATTCTCACCCTATTCTCCTATTCCTGTGTGTGTCTAATACCTCTTCTTCATTCGCACCACAGAGCCTCAGACATTTAGTATTTGGCAGTTTGCAGTTGAGCTATGAATACCTCATTACTCCAAAAATCTCATATTGTGACATCTTGCTTTGAGTTAGAATTGAAAGCCCCCTGTAAGAGCCCCTAATGTGTGTCATATACCTGAAGGAAGTAGACTTGGAGAGGTCAAGTGACTTGCTTAAGTTCATACAGCCCTCCAGTGGCCAAGGCAAGACTTGAACCCACCCCTCCTGAAATCCTATTCTATCATGAATACCAGAGAGACAACATCTCCGGGCCAGTTCCGTGCAGTGGGGCACCACGTGAGAAAGAATCCGAAACTCGGATTCATTATGGTATGGTATCTGTTATCTGCCATGAATAGAAGAGGAGGGCTGACTAGTGGTGGTACCTGTGTCATGTCTTCCCGTGCCCCAGTGTCCCGTGCTGATGGTGACAATTCTCGAGTTTAACCAGAGACTTATGATACTTAAAGGGTTGCAAGAGTCAGCCTGGGGACCAATCACAAACTCAGGTTCAGGTCTTAATGTGTTACGAGCCTTTGAGATTAGTTAGCCAATAGTTGCTTTAATTCTTTTTAAGTGGTTGAATTAGAAGTGGCTAATTGGTGCTGTTACTGGTGTCTTTTTACTCATCTTGGGAAGACTGATGTCATTCCTAACTTTATCCACTTTTAATTAGTGTATTACTCTTGAATGATATGTTTGTGGAATTGGCTTATTTACTTTTTCCTGCAATCAAATAAGACTTTCTTCTTCCTTTAGAAGAAATGACACAGTTAAACACAGCTGTCTCAACCTCGGCCTATGCACTTTGGGGGCTGGATAATTCTTCGTCATGAGGGTTTGTTCTGTGCTTTGCAGGATGTTTAGCAGCATCCCTGGCCTCTGCCCACTAGAAACCAGTAGCCCCACACCTCAGTTTTGACAACTGTGAATTTCTCCAGGCATTACCAAATACCTCAGGGGCAAAATCACCGCTGTGTGAGATCCACTGGCTTAAACTCATGCGTGCTTTAATTGGGTTGTAATAATTTTTTAAAAAGCTTATTTTCTCTGGGCCAGAGCCCATTTGTATTTCAGGTGTTAGAAATGACAGGAAAACACGAAGGAAAATAAACTCATTATCTTGAGAGAGACAGGAGGACGTTTGGCTTCACTGTAGGACAGGCTAGGAGAAAACCCACAAATATAAAAGCTCACTTTGCAACAATAGGTGGCACACTACTACCAGAAGCCACTGCAGAAAATGGATGGAGGACGTCGTTTCCTGAGTGAATGTATTTCAATCCGTTTTTATTAACGACATTGCCAGCTTCTTTTATTTCTTTTGAAAGGATGTTACTGTCACAGTGGTTCTACAGCCAATTTTATTCTCAAAAACGAGTACAAATTTGCCACTTAGTGTAAAAAACAAACCTATAATCACGCTAGTGTTTATAATAGGAAGATCATATCATCATGGGAATAAATGAAATTAACTTTGATGTGTCAATTATTTTCTCAGTGCAGTACAGAAAAAAGACATTTTTTATTTTTCTTAGGATATTGGTGTTCCGTGTATATTTTTTTAACAAGTAAATGAATTTTTACTCTCTGTTAGTACTTTAGTAAAGAAGCTGTTAGATATGGCTTCTGTTGAAAACAGGTCCTGAGATAGCCAGCTGCAAGGAGCTGAAATTAAGGCAGCCCAATGCCTACTTTAGTAGTAAAGTACCCTGAACTTTTTACTGTGGTGTCTTTGGGTATAATTGGGGAAGACTATACATTGAATTTTAAAGATTGTAACCATGGTGCTTATATCTAGCATGACAGACTAGTTCATTACAAGCTCTTTTTAGTAAATTGTGCACTAATAAATTTAAAAATGAACACAGCCCTTTTCCTCTTTTAGTAAAACTTCACTTCCAGTGTTTTGTGTTTCTAGGTTGTGATGAAAAAATTAGAATATGGAGACAGAATTCTCTGAGTGAATATTTACATTTTTTATGATTGTGTCCTTTGACTCGTTTTGCGGTTGGTTTTTAAAAACTTTAAATGGAATAAAGATTAAGCTAGTGGAGACTTTCAAAAAGAGTGATAATCTTTTTCAAAATAATTCTATTTTAAGTACACTTTAGTATTAATGTTTTAAAATATTTAAAGATGCTTGGATTTTTTTAATCATTAGAGTATGTTGATCATTTATTACATACCTGCTATTTGCCATGCATTGTCTAAGACCTAAGGGACATTGTCGTCCTATAATCCATACAATAATTTTGTAGGAATGAGGAAGTTGAGTCTGAGGGAGGATTATTAAGTAGCTCACATCACAATGTTATTGAATCACAGAGCTGAGATTCAAACCCAGGTCTGATTTTAAATTACCCTTTATCTGAAAATCATAGAATGTCACAGCAAGGAAAAAAAAAGAGTCATCATGAAATAAAAAAAATCACCATTTATTAACCCCAAAAGAAACAATGGCTTTAACAAGTCATCAATACGTGTTTATAGCATTAGGTAAAAATTTTATGGGGAACTTTAAAATGAATGTGTGGATGATGCTAACACCAACAAACCTATACATCAGTCTTTAAAGATTCTTTTTTATTATTTATTGAAGTACAGTTGACATACAATATTATATTAGTTTCAGGTGTATCATATAGTGATTTGACAATTATATACATATGCTCACCCTGGTAAGCGTAGTTACCACCTGTCACTGTACAATGTTATTTTAATATTATTGACTGTATTCCTTATGCTATACTTTTCATCTTCATGACTTATTTATTTTATAACTGGAAGTTTGTACCTGTTTACGCTCTTCTCCTATTTAAGTCATCCTCCCACCTACCTCCTCTATGGCAACTAACATTTTGTTTTCTGTTTTTGTGCATCTATTTCTGTTTTTTGTTTCTTTGCTTTTTTTTTTCTTTTTTTGGATTTCATGTATAAGTGAAATCATATGGTATTTGTCTTTTGACATGTAACTTATTTCACTTAGCAGAGTATGCTCTATGTCCAGCCATGTTTTTGCAAATGGCAAAAATAAACTCTTATTTCTTCCCATACCTCTGTTACCGGTTTCCTCCTTCCTTTAGGTATGGAAACTTTGGTCAAGTAAAATCATGTTGACAATTGGACTTGTCCTTTCAAGCTGTCACTGACTCAGATGATTCCTCTGTGCTGTTAGGGCGGAAAATGGCTTTTTCCTCTTATGGCATAGAAGTATAGCTGTTTTTTAAAATTAAAATATTTCAGATATCTGAAGCTTCACATGTAGTTGTAACTGGGAAACTGTTTCCTCTAGTAGGTAACATTTTTGCACAACTGTAGGGTCACATCACAACCAGGCTATTGACATTGCTACAATGTGCCTGGCTTACTCAGGTTTGCCCAGATTTCTTGGCCTCATTTGTGTGTGTTTGTGTGTGTCCATGTGCACATGTATGCATGTTATGATCTGTACAGTGTTACTACCTGTGTAGGTTCATGTATCCACCCCCACAGTGAACAGTTCCCAAACCAGATGGATCCCTTGTGTTGTCCTCATTTATCTGTACCTACCCTACCCCCAGCTTCCCACCACTGCCCCTAACTAACCCCTGTCCCTGACAACCACTACATTTCCAGAATTTTGTCATTTCAAAATGCTCTATGAATGGAATCATGCCATCAGTGACATTTTGGAATTTGGCTTTTTTTCTACTCAGTCTGATTTTGATTGTTGAATATATCAATAAGTGGCTTGTTTTTAATGCCAATTTTTTAAAATATAGGGACTGTTGTTTTAAGACGATCCGTTAGGAAGCAAGGTTTCATGATAGTAGTTTCGGTGACATAAGGTGTCAAAGGCAGGTTTTTTGCTATAACTGTTGTTCTCCAGAGTGTCCACTGAGTAGCTTTTTTTTAAGTTAAAGAAAAAAAAAATGGCACAGACATCTCTCCTTGAAGCTTTTGTCAAACTGGGGGCCGAAAACAAAATCCCACAAGGGCATCGATCAAAGGTATCATTGTAGGACGAAGTCCTTGAGGGCAGAAAATGCTGTCTTCCTTTTACTGGTGTGCTATGGTTGGCTGTGAGTGGAGTCCTGTCCTTTGTCTTCAAAGCTTTGGAGAAATGCTCCACATAAAAGAAAATGATGCGGGGGGGGCCACTGAAGAGGCTTGTCTTTGTTGTTGTTTATGAGGGAAAGTATTGTTCTCTGCTATTGGCAAAGTAATTTTCAGCTCCAGGTGAGCCGAGATCAGTCACAGTGGTTTTCACAAGCCTTATAGGAAGGCCTAGTGTGGTGTTAATTAGTCAGAGATGGGAGAGGGAGGGCATGCGTTGGCATACATGATCAGGTTGGATTTCCTCCTGGAGGCTGGGGCACTCCTCTGCTCTCATTGCCTCAGAGGACAGTTAGTGCACGTGGATGCCCAGGGCTTTTATTGTGTTATTTAACTCTTCTGCCATGTATCCTGATGGTGGGGTGCATTGCTGTATGAGACATGCCGTATGAGTTGTGACTTTAGATGGAAAGAATTTTATAGGGGCAGAATGAAGATAGGACACAAGCAGAGGTTGAAGGGGTAAATGTCCTTTAAAGGTGTATCATCATGTAATAAATGCGCTGAAACTTTTTAATGTCGTCACCTGGAATAATGGTCTCCCTTGAACTTTGGCCAAAGAACCATAACTCGTATTAGGGTCTAATTAGAGTCTTATACTAATTATTGGAGTTACTGGTAATGTGGGTTATTTCCCAGACTTAAAAGAGTGGCAGAATACAGTTACCTTTTACTATCTGGACTTTGTGTTCTGGGCCTATTCATAAAAATCTATTTCAAGGGATTTCCTTCCTGTTTCCTTAGTTTCTTCCTGCCCTGTGCTCAATTCATATTTCTGCAAAGACTCAAGGCGGTTTACTGGAAGGTTCTAAGGTCTCTGCTAGTATGTGACCCTGGGCCTGATATATAACCTCTCAGGGTCTTAATTGTCTCCAGTGTAAAGTAAAAGATTAGATTGCACTTGATGACCCCCAAAGTCCCCTCCAGTTGTAGCAGTCAACAAAATCTGTGAGTATAAAGTATAAGACCTGCCGCCTTTATCTGACCCGAGATTGAGGAGACGGTGGGTTACTTGGAATTTCTTGCATAGACTCAGGAACTGGCTGTTTAATCAAAGGAGTGAGCCAGTCTCATTTGGTTTCTGGTGCTTAGGACCAGGCGGGCACAAGTGGGGTGCTTCATATTAGTTGGGGAATGAGCTAACAGTGGACTGGTACCGTGGAATCGCCTTCCTCCACCCTCTCCTTGAGTGAGGATGGTTTCACCTGTCTCACCTGTAAGGCCTTCCTCGATGACGTCAATGGAAGCATTTAGATGGTGGGCATGTAGGTGTTCACTAGAAAATTCTTTCAATGTTGTATGTTTGAACATTTTCATCTTAACATATAGGAAAAAGATCAAGGGGGAATTTCATTGCTTACACTTTGGGAGCAAATCAGAGTGTGTGTTTAGCTGTAGGTCCCTATAGCATAGACTTAATTCCTGGTCTTCTCAGGTTCTTTTTCAGGGTATTCCTGTGGAGTGACAAGTGTCTACGGGGCAGGACTTCGTAATGGGTTAGGGACACCCCCATCTTTACCTTCTCTGCTTTCTTGTGCAAGGCAGTTTATCCCAGTTTTTCATCATGGAGGCTTGGACTCCCCGTGTCATGTTGGGCGGCATGACCCCAGGTTCCTGGGACAGGGCTCTCCTCCCTCCTACATGACTTTGTTTCCCACCCCCCACCCTCCCATCCCCAGGTCATCATTCAATTCTCAGCATATCATTTAAATTAGTAAAAGGAAAGACCAGTTTTGCGTGTGTAGTGAGTGTGCAATTCAACTTTTCCCCACTTTCATTAGAAGAGAATTCAGCAGGTTAAGAGGATTACCTAGAAGGAACCTCAGAGTCGCCTCATGTACTTAGCAGAACTAATTTATCAGTGCCAAGTCTGAATAAGCTGCCCAAAGTTGGGTTCATGCTGGTTGAGGAAGATAGCAGTGGGGCCAGATAGCTCTGGGTTAGAATCTGAGATCTCACCCTCTCCTAAGTTAGGGAACTTTAGGTAAGTCACTTACCTTCTCTGAATCCCCAGTTCTTCTCCTTTATAAAACGGGGATGGTAAAATTACTTACCACCTGGGATTTTTATGAAAACAAAATAAATAATCCCTATAATATCCCTTTGCACTTGCCACTGATAATGGTGGTAGAATTCTTGCCACCTAATTAAGACTTATTCTATCATTTCACTCCTTTATTTATTTACCTAGAATTTTGTTCAATACCCCCAGGAGACAAAGGTGTTTTTCTCATAGACACATGGGGATGTCGTCCTGTGACCTGATCTGTAAAGGTGTCCGTCTTTGTCTGACATATTGGCAAGTGGATAGTGCTGCCCCGACCCCTGATTGCTGGGTATGGAGGTTCTCAGCCCAATTGTAAGCAGAACAGCTAAGCTGAGCATCTCAAGGATTCTAGGAGAATTATGGCAAATCCCAGGAGTATTAGGAAACCACAGTTGTTTGCTTGTCACTTGATCTTTTCTCTAATCAACTATCAAGTTCAGCTTTGCATGGTGAACAGAATTTGTTTCAGCTCTTAATTTTCACCTTGTCACCATAATCCTCTGGCTGCCATTGAAGTCTTTAAACTGGTTCACCAGCCACCCGGAGCATTTAATAACCCAGGCATTTTAAGGTTTCCTCTTCAACATCTGTGCTTTGGAAATTGAAAGGAGACCACATTTTAGGAAATCACTCAGAAGGAGGCAGGGAGGACCGCGGGATCCAGCTCCTCGTACTGTGTAGTGACTGTTTTCTCATTTTTACCAAATTGTTCCGCTGCTATTTAGTGGTTCTGCAGAAGCTCTGTCATGAGATTTCGGTGTCTTTCAAGGGTCCTCCGTGTCAGCATGCTGCTGTCAAAGAGGCGCATCCAGTCGTTCTCTTGTTCACCCACGCCGATACCATTTTCTGTTTTGTTCCATGCCCTGCTTCATGCTCAAGCATTTGGTTGCGTCTGGGTGTCATTTTTGACCAGGAGTCATTTTTGTTGACCAGGGGGGATGATGGTGCTTTTGTCCCGAGGGAGACTGGGGAGTTGCTTTGTGTATATGGCCAAAGTATTTGTGGGGTCAGATATGATGCAAATTAGAACGTTGCCATTTGGTGTCTGTTCCCCACTCTATCCATGTCAACCATATCCATGCACAACAATAGTGATAATGACAATAATAGTAACAGCAGCTACCAGTGAGAGAGCTCCATTATTGGATCATCTCATTTAATTCTCTAAAAGTCCCTTGAGGAAAACACTATCCCCCCCTCCCCCATTTTCTAGCTGAGGAAACAGAGCGCTAGGGGTCTCTGTCCAAAGCACCTGTCTTGTAAGCGGTGAAGCCAAGATTTGTACCCAGGCCGTCTCTACCCTATACTCGAGTTTGCACTGACTGTGGGTTGGTCCTTCCTGACTGTTATTCTCAGCTGTGGAGTAGGCGGGGGTAGGAGTGATGTCCCAATACAGATGGCCTCGTACCTGAGCTAATAAAATCATCCTGTTTTGGACTTGGGCACCCCCCATGCTGACAGGGCAGGTGGCAGCAAGCTGCTTCCACGACGTGAGCATGGCAGAACCTGCCTGCCTTCTCATTGACTGAGTCCTGTCTTCCTGCGTGTGCATCCCCTGCCGCTGTAGCCAGATTTCCGGGCCCATCGCCCCAAGGATAAAATGTATGTCCTCTGAGGGCCATGTAGCCGCGGCAGCCACAGAAGGCCTGGGGTGTTGTAGCCAGGTTATTTTCTGCTGGCTTTATCTGGACCCTTCTAGGAAACACCGAGATTCGGCACTTGTTCAAAAGGCAGTGACATCTAATTATCATCCTGTAGCCTGTTGCCATCACAGGGCTGCAGAGGGAAGTCAGTGCTGAAACAGGCTTCCTTTGCCGGTCAGAGCCGCTCTGGTTTGCTTATGGGTATAATCTTTAACTCTTTTGAATGGGCCAACATAAGGATAGTGCAGAGATTGGGTCAGTTGTAAATGAACCAGGAAAACTCCTCTGGTCCAGGTAACTTGTGCAAACGCCATCTGCACTACATCCAGAAATGGGCTGACTTTCATCTGTCCCCTCTTTAGGGACACTGCCTCCAATTACTTTCCTTGGATATCACTTTGTTATTCTACACTGCCTTTGGAACACCTGTGTGTATTTCCCCATCCCCAGCTTTGATGCACATGTAGAAATGCTGTTCATTTTCCCCACGGTAACACACACTTCTGTTCACACTTCACCGTGATCATTACCCTTAGCTCTGGCCTCCCAGAGGAGCAGAAGATGACGTTGGGGATCCGGAAGGCTTCTGACCCCCTGTCCAGGCTGGTGTGAGATTAGGGCTGTGACTGAGGACCAGACGGAGAAAGGAGGAGCATGTCCGCATGTTAAAGCACCTGGCTGGGAGTTGGGGGGAGAGAAGTGGGCATAGTTGGTTCTGTAAAAATGACATTTATTCAGAGTTTTCCCCTCTGGAACAGGTTGCTCCTTTATCCTGGTGGAGACTTGGGTTTGTATGGAAGAGATACCGCCGGAGTGCTAGGGCCCGAGTTCCGAGAAGGGCTAGACAGGAGAGTGAAGGCTTCTTACTGGCTGTGAAGAGCATCAGCCTTTGAGCCAGCAGTAGTCCTTCCTCAGATTACCCAGGATTGGGAAGGAAGCTCTACCAGATGGCCTCCTGGCCCCAGAAGTTCCTTCTGGAGCCGAGCAGGGTTTTCTTGTCACTGTGATTCAGCAACAGCAGGCGTTGATGGCGCCCCCACCGGGTGCCTGGCATGGCCTCCTGCCTCCTGCCTCCCGCAGCCTGCAGCCTTCCTCCATGGCCAAGGAGCGACTGCATGTGGAGGCAGAGCAGAGGCCCCCATTGAGCTCCGTGGTTGCCTGAAGTGAGAATGGTTAAGTGGGTAATTAATGGAAGCAAAAAGCCAAGGGAAGTGGGTCCCTGCTGGGTAGCTGGTTAGGTATAATGGGGCTGAAGTTGGTAACCTTTCCAAAATTCCAGTCTTTTCCCTTCTCTTCTTTCTCCTCTTTGTGTTTTATAATAATAACTTCAGCAATTCATTGCTTTTGTATGAGCCATAACTAAGCTCTTTGCACCCAGTATCCATTTGATCTTTTCATGACTCTTGAATTCGTATTAAAAATAGGGGAATCGAGGCCCGGTGAAGTAAAGTGATGTGTTCAAGGTCATGAGTTTTGGTAGATGACAGAAGCTGGGCCTGGGAAGGCTCTCTTTTATAAGGTGAGGGAAGCCCAGAGCTGTGTGGACCCCAATGGTGAGCTCCCACCTCAGCCTACAGTTGGGTTATAAAGTTGGAGTGCTGCAGAGAGTCTGAGGACTTGGGACAGCGCAGGCCTGAGCACCTTTCTCCAGACAGCCCAGAACCTGAGCCCCTGGTGTGGTTCCCTTCCCCTGTGGCTGTCCTGCAGACGTGACTTAACAAGTCGGGTTGGTTAGGTATGCTCGTGTGCGTCAGGTCTCCTGTTTCACTCCATTTTCCTCGCTCTGCCCTTGATGTCTCCCTTCACGAAATGAAAAAGTACAGAGGAGAAGAGAAGGGACATGTCTTGAGATCTGGGTTTGTGCCAAGCGCTGGACTGGGCATTTAAAATGTTATGTGTTGGGGCACCTGGGTGGCTTAGTCAGATAAGCTTCCACCTTCGGCTCAGGTCATGATTCTGAGGTCCTGGGATTGAGCCCCGCCATCAGGCTCCCTGCTTAGCAGGGAGTCTGCTTCTCTGTCTCCCTCTGCCCGCCCCCCCCCCCCCCCCCCCCCCCCCCCCCCCCCCCGCTCATGCTGTCTCTCTCTCAAATAAATAAATAAAATCTTTAAGATGATTTAAAATGTTATGTCCTGTCATCCTCATAAAAACTCTGTGCACTGGATCGTGTTCTATCTTATCTCATGGTGAAAGAGGCCTGGGATCAGAGAGGGTGAGGTATCTTTTATGTCCCTTCTTTGTTCACAATCCTCTTGTGGTTCCTTGCCTCTCAGAACAGATTCCAGAATCCCTGAGTTCCAGAAGAAAAGCCTTATATAATCTTGCCCATGGTTATCTGACTTCATTTCCTCCCTCTCTGCCCCAGTGCCCTGGTCTCTGCAGTCCCTCGGTGTGCTGTCCACTTCCCACCTGGCTTGGCTTGTGTGCCGTCTCTTGCCTCCATCTCTCTTTCCTTGCTCATCTCCCCGTTTCACGTGCCCCCTCCTTCTGTTAAATGTTTCTCGTGTGAGTTTGATTTTGAAGGTTTTGATGGGCAAAGTGAACACATTTGGCTTATGGAATTGCCCTGAGGCTAATTTGTAACAGAACATTGTTTGTGAAGGGATGGATTTTTTGTTTGAGTAAGCACAAGTAAGGCAAACATTCCAGGGTCAATGTCAAATACTGTTTCTTAAAGCTTTTGAACTTTCTAGGGCCAGGCTGTCTAGTTTTCTTACTTAGTATTTTGGATTCCTTTGGGCATCACTCTTCATACCTGAAATAGCCTCATATTTAATTCAACATGCACATTTATAACAAGGTTTTATTTGATAACTCCCTTAGGCATTTTTTTTTTTTTTTTTTTTTTAAGATTTCAGCAGCATCATGGGATCTCTGGTCTTTGGGTTGGTAACCAAGACCTGTCCAAGATCTTCTTTTGGTAGAGCAAGTCCGGTCTCCTGTGTGGCCTCCCTGCTTTGCAGACAGTGAGGAAGGTGGGATTTCACTTGCTAGCCAGTGTGGTCTTTCCTGCCCCAAATTTTAGTTTTGCTCTGAGGTATCTGTGCTTGGTCCATTGTCCTAGCTTAACTGTCAGTTCCAGGTCAAGCGATGATGCGGTCCATGAGGGACTGGGTTCAGATGATGGACAATACTCAGATCTCTCTACATACAGGTTTCCCACTTTGAAGCATCTCCATGGAATTCAGAGCTTATTTTCTCTTTTGACTTAGGGGTGTCCTTGCGCAAACCCCCGTGGTCCTACTGAGCAGGTGACACAGCACAAAATGAACATCTTGTGGTCAGTCTGTAGGAGGCAGATCTTTGTGAAAAATTAAATCATGTTTCAGTATTTTGGCTGCATGACTAAAAAAAAAAAAAGTCGAAACCCCGAACGAACATTTGCTTTTCAGTCAGGCGGCTGCAGGCTTCTCAGAGTGTGCCAGTGGATTCCTTAATGTGTTGACCTGCGAAATTCCAGAGTTATCTGTGGCGCACTCCTGTGCCCTGGGTACCGTTCTTGATTTTGTCACTTTAACGCCCTTGTGACACTCTTCTCCTTTTCTATCCCTAGTGCCACCGTGACCCCCACCCCGCTCCCGGTCCTCCGCCCCTCCTCCTTGTCATCACCCCTGCTTATTGAGCAGGAATGAGTAAACCTTCCCCGGAAAGGGCCAGATGGCAAATACAGTAGTTCCTCCCTTGTCTGTGGTTTCAAATCCTCTTATCCCGTAGGCATTTTATTGTCTCACATCCTCACAAGAAGAAGGGTGAATACACTACGGTCAAGATCTTTTTTAAAAAGAAAGAAAGAGACCACATTCACATAACTTTTATTACAGTGTATGGTTATAATCGTTCTATTTTATTATTAGTTATTGTTGTGAATCTCTTACTGTGCCTAATTTTTAAATTCCAACTGTATCATAGGTATGTGTGTATAGGAAAAAGAAGCATAGTATATACGGGGTTCGGTACTGTCTGTGGCTTCAGGCGTTTATGGGGGGTTGGAACGTATCCCTTATGGATGGGGGGGCATGACCGTATTTCAGGCTTCGTGGCCCCATGGTTTCAGCTGCAGCTTTTCTACTCATAAATGACTGAGGGGGCTGTATTCGGCTTGCAGACTGTAGTTTGCTCACTTCTCGCTTGGAGGGATGAGGTCACTTATCCAAGAACGTATAGCTAGTGCCAGGGGTAAGATTTGAACCCTTAGTACCCAATTCTAAAGTCTCTTTGTTGAACCTCTGTGTACTTCGCAAGGGACGTATTGGACTGTGCATCAACTCATTTGCGCCTTCCTCTTTTCTCCTAAGAAAATGTGGTTAATAGAATTTTTTTAAGGGTTATTTCAAGAATCAAATAACAGTATAGGAAGGGCTCTATTATTTGAAAGATTAATGATACTACATAGGAACTAAAATAGGTCTTTAATAGATGGATAACTATTAAACAAACTTTCAATCTGCCTTTTCTTTTGACTTGTAATTATTGAAATGCCAATTAGACTCTCACTTATTAATGTTATGGAAGAAAAACACCGATGTGCCTATTTATTAGCCTTTGTATATATCAAGGAGTATGTTGATCAAATAAATGTTTCAACTATTTACAGAGATCTTTCTAGCTTTTCAGAATGTATTCCTTCACTGACCTCAGACTCGTTACCCTGTCCCTTGTCCGAGGGATCAATCAGGTCCTGTAAAAATAATATGCCACTTCCCACATGCTTCTGCGAATTAGTTTTGTTACTTTTTTTATGACAGGGTAGCACATGTGTGGGTCAAGTGCACTCACCTTCACTGTTCAGCTCAATGAGACATATGCTGAAATGCACATAACCACTACCCACGTGGATGCCGAGAATATTTCTAGCACCTTTTAACGATTCCCTTGCACATCTTCCTTATCTGTAAACTGCCCTCTCCCAGAGGCAGTCGCTGTTCTACTTTCTGGGACTGCTGATATATGTCGCCTGTTCTCGATCTTCCTATAAATGAAATCGTATGATAGGTACTTCCATGTGCCTGGATCTTTCTCTCCGTCGATCTGTGAGATTTGTCTGTGCTGTTACATGTACCGGTGATTTGTTCCCTCTTCTTGCTGTGTTCTGTGTCATTGTATGTGTGTATTACCATTTATTTATATCTTCTTCTGTGGATGGGCATTTGGGTTGTTTCTGGTTTGAGGCTATAGTGAATAAGACTGCTGTGAACTTAACTGTCAATACTATTTTTGTGGACGTATATATTTTTATTTCTCTTCGATATATAAGTGTTATTTATGAGGGGACACTGGAGGGCACTGGAATGTTTGTATTTGAGAGTGCTGAAGAGCCATGGTGAAGGAGTTTTATTCCAGATACGTGCATATTAGGGCTTTAAAGATAAAAACACTTAAAGACATAATTCTGAAAATATTTCAAGTGTCTTTTTAAAGGAGGGCATAATCAGTGATGATGCATATTGTCTTAGTTAATTAAAATATAATAGTATGATTTAAAATCATCCAAGCAAGAATACATGTGAAATGCAAAATGCCCTGCATTATCGTTTCCATCATTTTAGAAAAGAAAGTGTTTATGCTATTGTATAAACATCATTGTTTTCTTGTCTTTTGATGGGAATACATATAAATAGTTTCTATACACAATGCACTTTGCCGATGCTAAATTTTCCATTGTAAAGTAGGAAAAAGGATTCTTACCTCCTTATTTTGAGTATCAGATGAATCATGTGATATAAAATCTGCAAAAGTGCTGTATAAATCACAAATTTCCATTGAAATGTTGGTTAAAATAGAGGCAGTCATAACAATAATAACTAGGTTGTGCTAGGCTTCCATTTGAGAAATAAATTAGATCATTTACGGAAAGCTCCACTAACGATTATGACTGTTAATTTTTTTTTTTAGAAATTAGCAGTGGAATATAGTTGCAAATGAAGATGCAAATCAAGGGTTTGGGGGAAAACTGAGATGACTTTCTTTTAGATTGTCAGTCTCTCTGGGCTTCAGTTTCCTTGTTTCTAGAATGAAGGGGCAGTAAGTAGAGTATCTTGAAGGTTCCTTCCAGCACTCCACTTTCCCCACATCCCCTTTTCTTGTTCAAAAGCATCAAGATGCTGACTCTCCACTGGGTATTTGATTCTAATAGAAAAAATTTCTCCTCTGGGGGCAGTTGGATCATGGGATGGATTGTTTAACGGAATCTGTAGTAACTTCCGTGAAAAGAAGAAAGATTTGTTGATGTGTTAAAAAATTTATTTTCTCTCTTCTGCCAGGATCTGACTGTTGTGTTCGGAGCCACTGGGTTTCAGATTAGTTACCTTAAAAGTGACAAGTTGGCACAGGGGAAAAGGAGAAAGACTTGTTTCTCTCTAGCCTTCTATTTTAGAATTCATCTTGTGTCCCACTTTCCATTGATTCGGGGGTAGTAGCTTTGGTAGTCAGGGCAGCGGGTTCTGGAAATCAACTGAGGCCTTTTGGAATCACAGCTCCCAAGCAACAGTGCCTGTTTGCCTTCTCTTTTGAAGGAGATAAATGGTGCTCTCTCTCTTTCTCTCTTTTCTCTTTCTGTCTGCCTCTCAGCAAGGCTGTTTAACTTTAAAGGCCAGAGGCATTAAGGATCCAGGGATCTGTGTTTTAAAGCTGGGTGTTCCTGCCCAACATTTCAGAAGCCAAGCTCAAAGCTCTCAGCTGAAAATACCCGCTTGCTCTATTCAGCCAACACAGGAGCAGCTGATTCTAGGTTAACAGAGATTTTCTCATAGAATCCATTTACTGTAGAAACCTCAGTAAAGGGAAGCACTTAAAACGTCTTGTTATGGAGAGGATTGGGCCAAATAAATACACTTCCGGTGGAAAGTAACGTACACACTTGTAGTAAAGGGCAGTCTCTGTAGGGTAGCTGCTGTTTGAAATGCAAGAAGATTGTTGGTCCTAGAGTTAGGATGAGTTGCTTTTCCAGTGTTGGGCTCTGCAGCCAGCAAGCTTCGTGATCTTGGGTAAATTACTTATCTGAGCCCCCATCTGTAAAATGGGCATCACGCTTAGCTCTGGGATGGCTTGATAGTACAGGCAGTGTTTGCTTTGCCTGGCCCTTAGTAAGTGCTCACTCAGCATGACCACCGTTTTTTTCTCCCCTCTTGACTATCTGTGAAGTGTATCATCACATATAGAGAAAGGGTCCCAGCAATTTCTCCTGGGGAGCCTTTCACGTGGTCTGCCTCAGTGAGCTGCACCAGCATGCAGCGTGCTCTTGTGGAGACGTGAACAGTCTCTGGGCCTGGGCCAGGTTGTATGTGAGACTTGGGTATGGCCAGGCTATGTTCCCAGAAGAATCCAGAAGTCATGGCAGGAGTAAACTAACCCGGCAAAACGACGAGGTCTGGGATGGAAGACGCAAGATGCTTTCCTTGAAAATCTCTTCCTCATTTGAGATACATCTTTAGAAAATCTGGGGAGTTTGTCTTGGCTCAGACTCATCCATCATGGGAATGATGAAGAGTCAAAAAATGGAATAATAGAGTTACAAAATGTGGTCGTCACCCCCCTCTCCTTCCTTAGAAGACTCACTGGATGGGACAAAATTGATGCAGCCATTTGGGGAGGTTGTTCAGTAAAATGGAAGATGTATATGCTTTATGATCAGGTAATTCCACTGGTAGTTTAAGAAAAAAAACTGATACGTGTAGCCTGGGCGACACGTACAAGAATCTTCATAACAGCACAGTTTGTGATTGGGAAAAACGGGCTCAAACCTAACATGATTTTCACCAGGCAGTAAGTAAATATATGTGGTCTGTTCATCCCCTGGGGGGACCATGCGGCTGCTAAAATGAATAAACCGGAACAGTTTATCAACGTGGACGCATTTTCAGCTTTACCCTGTAACATTTCCTGTCTTTAATATTAAAGGAGATCTAAAGCAAGAAGGGCAAAGCATTAAACGTTGTTAAATAATGGTGGTGGCTATATGGCTGTCAGTCATATTGCTTCTGCGTATTTGAAACGTTTCTTAATTTTAGATAGCGGTTAGAAAAAAAAGAACCAATGTCATAGGATGGGTTATACGTTGCTCTTGGCATTTATCTTTATGTTATAAAAAGAGGCCTGGCGGAAGATGACCTGAGGGGTTGAAAGCATGGACATTGGTGTTAGATGGACATGGATTTGAGTCCTGGCTCTGTCCCTTAATGGTTGGGGTCACTAGGCAAAGTTCTGGAGGGAAATAATGGTAATGTGTGGCACAAACGAAGTGTTTTGTGTGAATGTGGGTATTTTTCGTGTTGGGGGTAGTTTTTCTTAACCTCATTGTCTCCTTACCATGAAGACATTTTTTTTCCCACATTGGCTCTCCAATGTGAGAAAAAGCGAGTGGCCGGTCAGAAGGAAGCGTATATGAGGAGCTTAGTGAGCAGGATGCTGAGTCAGCCCTCTGGGTGTCTGTCTCTGTTCCTGCTCCGAACAGTTATGGGCTATGAGGATGAGAGCCAACCTTCCGCCCTGCTGCTTCTCTATAAAACAATGTCCATTGGGGTCGTGGGCAGTGAATGGGGTTATTTCTGTTGATTCAAACACTAGACGGTGTTTGAGAACGAATGTTCGCTGTTTTTATTATTATAGTTTGCTGTGGGAAAAGAACTCCATAATGCCGTGTCAGGGCCCCAGCAACAGAAGCTCTGCTCCAGGCTCTGTCACGGCCCCGTGAATCCAGAGCCCATAGCACTGAGCCTCGCCATTTCCCCACTATTCAGCTTGTCTCTGCAGCTTCCGATCTCCCTGGGCACTCTAAGAAATAAGTGCTGTCCCCGTGTCTGTCTATTCCCGTCCTGGAGATGTGGGGTTGGCCTGGCAGCCTTTGCCAGATTCCATCAGCCAGCCTGGGGAAGTTCATGATCTCCACTTTGATCCTCGTTCATCAGATGTGTTTCTTACCTAGCCCGTGCA
Organism: Phoca vitulina; assembly: GCF_004348235.1. Taxonomy (NCBI): domain Eukaryota; kingdom Metazoa; phylum Chordata; class Mammalia; order Carnivora; family Phocidae; genus Phoca; species Phoca vitulina. The sequence continues at coordinate 18,591,979 of NW_022589716.1, forward strand.
CGTGGTTTCATTGTTGGTGATAACACACACACACACACATATTCCCTTTATGTTTGTAGGACTTGGTCTGGGACAATGGGGAGTCCTCCACCAGGGGTGGTTGTGCCCCTAGTAGACATTTGGCAATGTCTGAAGACAATTGTTTTTAAAAGATTTTATTTATTTATTTGAGAGAGAGAACAAGCAGAGGGGAGGGGCAGAGGGAGAGGGAGAGGCAGACTCCCCGCTGAGCCCTCCCCCCCCGCATGCGGGGCTGGATCCCAGGACCTGGAGATGAAGGCAGAAGGCAGACGCTTAACCAACTCAGCCACCCAGGCGCCCCGTCTGAAGACAATTTTGATTATTATGACTTGAAGGTTGGAGGGAGTGTGCTATTTGCATCTAGTGCACAGAGGCCAGGGATACTGCTGCCCCATACCTGCGTTGCACAGGACAGGCCCCACAGCAGAGAATTCTCCAGCCCCAAATGCAGTTGCGCTGAGGTTGTGAAGCTCTGCCCTTGGCCCAATGAGAGTTGTAAACCGAGGGCCATAATGGAAGTTTCTGGGCCTCATCACATGAGTGTTGTTTCAGCTTGGAATAAATCTGGCATCAGAGACTGATGGAGAGCCAAAGACAAAGCAGGCCAGGGGAGGAGAAAACCTGTTAAGCACCCCCCCCAACCCCAACCCCCCCACACCCAGCTTTGGACTCCCAGCAGGTGTCCAGGATAAGCCCGAATAGAGAATTGCTTCCTTTAGAAATTCTTCTCCCTCTATTCCCTCTGCCATGTGCCCTATCTGAAGAAGGGAGATTCAGAGTGGATAGTGATCTTGAGAAATCTGTTGCTCTGGCTTTTGATCCCTCTTCTCATTTTCTTCTTCTCTTTTCAGAGGGTAGAAATCATATGTCAAAGCGCAGACCTGTTTAGAATATTGAGTGTTAATAGAGGCTGGAGCCTTCTTTCTGCTGCATTCTGCTCAGCAACTGACACTCGAAGAAGTACTTCCTATTGATGTCATTCAGGAGCCGTTTCAGGAGGGCCCTGGAACTGTGAGGGGATGGTATCAGAAGCACTTGAATCCCATCTGCAAGGCAGAAGGCTTTGAGGGAGAGAGGATCCTCTTTTAAAGGAATCATAATGTTTTTAATGTTAATTATACAGGCTACCTGATGAATCCGTAAAGTCTCGTCTTTCTGTATAAGGGGAACTGGGAATTGTTCAAAATGAAGGTTACCTAGCGGCTTGAAAGAGCTGTTTGCTCTGTGTTTATATTTTGGGACTTGGATAGCTAGTGATTCAGACATCTCTCAGATGGAGGGCTGTCTGTTTGGAGCTGTGCCTCAGCCGCACACACGCACACAGACACGCACACACACGGATGCACAGATTTTATAGACTGGCTTCATGCATTTGCTGAGGTCCTTCTATTCTTACTTTTAAAAGTGCCATCATTTCTCGCAGGGATATAACTGGAGAGCAAACCTTACGGAGGTGGTTGAATTTGTTTTCACTTCTATCCTCTGCCTAGCATCAAGATGAAGGATAGGCCAGAATCTGTTTCATTCTTGACCCACTTTGGTAAGAACCCAAGGCAAGAGACATAACTGGCAATGGGGAAACCTTATAATTGAAATCCAGTCCCTATTTTAAAAAGTCTTAATCATGATCAACTAAAAGCAGTTTTTTTTAATGAAAAAAAGCAAGATTTTACTTATTTATTTGAGAGAGAGAGAGTGAGAGAGTGCATGTGTGTGGGGGGAGGGGCACAGGGAGAGGGAGAAAGAGAATCTCCAAGCAGATTCCCTGCTGAGCGTAGAGAGAGAATATTTTTTTTTTTTATTTTAGAGAGAGAATCTTAAGCAGGCTCCATGCCTGGCACAGAGTCTGATGTGGGGCTTGATCTCACAACCCTGAGATCATGACCTGAACTGACACCGAGTCCGACTGAGCCACTCAGGCGCCCTGAAATTTTCCGTTTTTGTTAGCCTTATGTCAGTAAAAGAGATTTTTACAATAAAGTCAGTAATTAAGAGGAATACAACATTACTTATATGACCTTCTTGCCAAAAATGCATAATCTCATGCCAGCCTTGGGATGACATCAGACACCCCAAATTGAAAAACCTTCTACAGTAACTAATGAGGACACTTTTGTCAAGATTGGGAAGACTGACAAATTGTCACAAACTGGAGGAGTCTAAGGAGAAATAACTTAGTGCAATATGGGATGGGGAACTGGAAAAAGACATTAAGGGAGATGTCTGTTGTTCAGGTAATAGTATCATGCCAGTATTAACTTCTTGGTTTTGATCACTGTACTATGGTTATGTTAGCATTTGGGGAAGCTGAGCGAGGGGAATATGGAAACTCTGTGCTATTTGTGGAACTTTTCTGTAATTCTAAAAATTTTTTCAGTACAAATTTGTTTTTTAAAAAAACCGGTAATTAGTATGTGTAACCAAACTAAGTTAAACAGCTTCTGTTCTTCCCTCATCCAGGTAGCAATTTAAATAGCACTTCACATAAATAGTTCGCAAGGGTGTTATATGAATTACAAAACCATGAAAGTATCGGTTGCAAATATTAAATGGCAAATTTATTTTTTAGATTGAGAGGACACATTAAACTTTTTCAGGTTAGTACTTGGCATTTCAAAAACTATCATAAAAGTAATTAGGCTCACTGTAAACATTTAAATAATATAAAGCAGAGATGAGTATTCTTCTCAGTTGCTTTCTCCACTTCTCCTGACATTATCTCTGTGCCACTTTCCATTGTGAAAAGTTAGGCACAGATATTTCCAGGATTTCTAGTTCACCAAGTACCTGAGTCTACGGAACATCTATTAAGCAGAATGTGATCGTGCTGTATGAACCCTTCAATAACTGACACCCCCTCCCCCACCTAACTGTAACTCAGGGCTTTCTTCAGTACGTGTATTTCTATCTTATCTGCTATCAAATATTATTTTTTTGGATCCTCCATAATGTATTCATTCATCTCCTTATTTATGGAAATTTCATCTGTCTTCCAGATTTCATTCATCAAGTGTTAAACATCTCCTCTCTTTGCGTTCCTTTTTTTTTTTTTTTTTTAAGATAGCTTTTAATTCAGGCCTATATTTTTGTACCAGAAAGAGAGTATGGAGTCTTTTTGCCTTGTGCAATCTTTGCTTTCCTTTTTAATTATTTTATATTTACAGTGTAACTCCTAGACACCAATGTGGGTCCAAATATAGTAACATTTTACATTTAATCTGCAAAAAAGCAAAGTCATGTTTAAGTCTGTGGTTTCCAGCTTTTATTGAATTTTTAGACCAGTGTGGACCTGCAGGGAACTTAGCAGTGTGACTTTGTGTCTGGATATTTATTCCTAAGTACTGAGAAGGCGGATGCTCTACAGCAGAAGAGAAGTGTGTGCGAATGCTGGCGTGGCCTTCAGAAGTTAATTTTGTGTTTTTTAAACTCTGCTTTACATGCTTAGGCTTCCAGCAGGGGGTTAATAAGTAAACCCCAGAGAAGCCACACAGGTGCCTAGATTTGGTTGTTCTGTAGTTTATCAGGAGACCAGAAAGGAGGGGGACACAGCTGAGTAAACAGTTCTCAGAAATTTATCACATTTGAGTGGTTAATAAAAATGCATTAAGGAGAATGAACTTCAGGAATTGTGTGTAGGCCTTGGCAGAAATGGCAGTAATGGCTTAGCTTTACATCAGTAACATGTGCGTGGGATCCTAATATATTTACATATAGGCATTTCTGAGGCATTGGGACTGATAGAATGAAAATGATGGAAAAACGGGGAGAAAAGATACAGTGAGTACTAGCTGGGGAAGGAAAATATCTCTTTGGTTCCCAAATATTTAAACTCCAAACAAGCTGATCATGTTGTGGAATTTATTGTGTTAGTGGTGACACCTTTCAAAATGAGGAAGAACAAGTTGTGTTCTCGAATGTAGAAGGCTGGCATAACTGCTGAGAGTACAGTAAATGTCCCTATCATTCTTTGGGTTTAATCTTAACATAATTAGCTCCTTGCACAATAGAGTATTTAATTTGAAATGCTGCCAAGGCTTGTTAAGTGAGAGAAATACTTCCTGAGATCTCTGTTGTTAAATTTGGGACTTTGTGTAGGAGATAATTTTCACTAGAATTGTCAGGGTATCTGAATTGTTGCTCATATTCTGGCCTTTATCGCCAAAACTCACCGAATCACTTAACATTTTCAGTTTTATTGATGGAGCCTTTTATGAATATTGTGGAATTTGCCCAATCACATGGAAATAAATTAATTTCTGGAGACCTGACAAGCCCATTTGCCCTGCAGAGTCTTCCTTGTTCAGTGACTTGGGTAGCAAATGGGCATCGGTAGGATTTAATTCCTTCATCTCTTGTTTTGGATTTTCTCTAATTGTTTATTGCTGAGTCACGGCAAGAAATATAAAATGTGAATACCAGTTTTCTTCATTTGCATGCCTGTTTGGGTTGTGAGTTGACATTTCCCCAGGTTTGTAAAACACAGTGGAGTCTTCGACAGCTTTGGGGGTGGAGAGCGGGGTACTTCCATGTGCTTTCATAGTTTGTAGATGTATCAAATGATGTGGTTTCACCAGCAGTACATGCTAGTCTGTAAGATCACTAACCTGTGTATAGTAGAATTCCTTGGTGTTTTTAACCTTCCATAGAGTACAAGAAAGAATATCAAATGTTTTATAAAAAACTGAAAAGCAATCATCATTAAGAACCAACCCAACATAGGTTCAACCTGGAATAAATCCAGTGGAACTCACTTCATTTACTTTTTTGGTAAGAAATAAACCCGAGTTCTAAAAAATTCCTTACAAAAATAATTGGGATGTGTGAGCTCTAGGATGATGAGACAGTTTACTTCACAGGGTGGTCTAATAACTTGGGTGATGATTAATAAGGCAATGGAAACCTAGATAAGGCTTCTAGGCTGCATATCTCTGTGTCTTCAGGATCCGTTCAGATTGAATACTAGGGCAATTTTAAGTCTTCTGATACATGAACATGGGATGTCTTGTTTATTTAGGTCTTTATTTCCATGATACTTTGTAGTTTTTAGTATACAAGTCTTTTACTTCTTTTGTAAAATGTATTTCTAAGCGTCTTACTCTTTTTTTGTTTTCTTTGTCATTTTTTTTCCAAATTCCTCAACAATCTTATTAAAATCGCAAATCTAGCAGACTTTCATATGCTTCTACGAACCGAAAACACACATGCATATGCACACGTATGCACTGCATGTGTCTTATTCTTTTTGATTTTGTTTTAAATGGAATTGTTTCCTAATTTCATCTTTGGATTATTCATTGCTAGTGTACAGAAAAACCACTGAGTTCTGTATATCGATCTGTGTCTTGTAGTCCTGTAAGTTTGTCGAGTTCATTTATTAACTGTTCATTTTTTGGTGGTTGTCTTTAGGGTTTTCTATATATAAGATCATGTCATCTGCAAGTGGAGATAGTTTTACTTATTCATTTCCAATCTGGGTGACTTTTATTTCTGTTTCTTGCTTAATTGCTCTGGCTTGAACTTCAGTATAGTGTTCAATAGAACTGGTGAGAGTGGACATCCTTGGCTTCTTAATGTATTTCTGGGTGTAGTTTCTTCCTCTTGTACTGGATATATAATCTTATGTGGTGCTTTGTAAGTCTTCACATTATAATGAAACAAACTGGAATTCATTTTATAGTTGAGGATGGGGAAGAGTGGACCAGGTGTTGTTTTCACTGCAGCACACTGCCCTTTTTCTGAATTTGTCTTGTTATGTGGTCACACGAAAACTGACCCAGTAATGGTTCCAGTGACAGACTGTTTTCTGTGCATCTTCACTGCATTGTAGTGTAAAAAACAACTCCACAATCTTTGGCTCTATTAAAAGAATAGTCACATCAGGCAAACGCGTAACGTATTCACCAAATATTTAATAAGTGCTTACCAATACCAGGCAAAGTTGATGTTCTGGAGAAATAGCAGTTCGTAAGAAACTGAGAGTCTGGTTGCTTGCAGACAAATTAATACTCAAATTGATAGATATAAAATTTGTTTAGACTGTTTATTTCCTCCCTACCACCTTTCCTAGAATTCCTATTTTCAAATGCACTCAGAGACTGACATATAGCATGGTGAGAAGGTCTGAAACCACGTAATGTGAGGAAGAGCCAGAAGAATCAGGGAGTGATTGAATGATGTTTTAGCCAAGAATCGGGATGAATGAGGGAAGAAGGAAGATACATGTTAATGGTTGCTATTACTTGTCCTCTGGACACAGTGACATGTTGGTTAGCATTCAGGTGGTGGCCAACAGGTACAAGTTGGAGTAAGAGAGATTTTCAGTCTCTTTATACCAAGAGATTTCCACTGGGTCAATGTTTCTTTCATTGGAACAGGTTAGACTGTGTAGCCACTGACCGCTTTCGACAAAGCATGCTATCTTTTTGTGCCACAGTCCCTACCATTCCCTGCTGTCTCCATTTGTCCTGTTTCATTCATTTGTTATCTTCTTGGCATCCTTATCATATGTGTCCTTGTCATATCATTTTATAGTGGGATTTTTCTGACTATTTGAGATGTCCATAAGCAGAATAGGGAGGAAATCAATGATAGTAAAAGTGATAGCTCCTTTCTTCAAAGGAAATTTCTAGTTATTTTTCTTAGAAATATAGAGTTGGCTAGATTTATTATTTTTAGGTACAGAACACTTCACTCAACTACTCTTCCATAACACGCCTCCTTACCCCCTACCTCCAGTATATAGACATGAAGTGAGAATCTTCGTCTCAGCCCTGTCCTCTTAGCTTCCTTTTCATTCCTTAAATAGTTCCTGATGGGCCACTTAAGGACCACGGGACACATGTGGAAAATCACTAGCTTTGATAATCATTGGAAATATGCATTCCTCTACAATAGTGTTTCTCAAGTTGTGTACCATGACATTTTGGGCTGTGTAATTCACTGATGTGTATGGAGCAGACTATATGTTGTGGGATGTTTAGCAGCATTGTCAGTTTCTATCCCATAGATGCCAATATCACTTCCCTCCCCATGTTGTGACAATCAAAAATGTTTCTAGACATTGCAGATGTCCAGGGGGCTGTGGGGGTGGTCAGAATTGGCCCTGGTCAAGAACCACTGGCTCTACTTCAGTTTGGTTATATCTTTTTAGTCTTCAGTACATATCTAAGAATATTTATCAGGTTTTCATGATGATGCATCAACTTTAGGGAATTACGTATTTGACTCCTCTATGATTTATTTGTAAAATGGATTTTATTAATACCTTTCTCACGGGACTCATGAAAGTAAATGTAGACAAAGTATGTAACAATACAGAACTTAGAGACAGAGTATAAACATCACAATAGATTGGACTGTTAGTGTGTTTATTTCTGAAACTGTTTTGTGCAGGCTATTTCTAAACATTCCTGTAACTCCTTTGAAATACATGTTTATTTCAGAGTGTTAATCACCTTTCGCGGTACCCACTCCTGTGAGCTTTATTCTTTACAGCCTCCTATCCCCACCCTCAATCACTGCACATCTAAACACACACATATAACAGACCCTGTTGCTTTCCTCTTGAAGTCTCATGCAAGGGGTAAGAGCTTTGTGGGATGGACATTCCACATTTGATTAACTTTGTTACATGGCGTTAATACTGGGAATGTCCTTCCTTCCTTCTCAATAAGGAACTTGCCAAATCTTTCATTTCCTGAGAACATAAGCTGGGAACAATTTTCCAAATGGAAAAATCATTTGGCATTTTGAAACATAATTAAAGAACATCGGAGTAAGTCATAAATTGTGGGTCAGTGAACTGCATGGGCTGTGTACACAATGCTAGCGACTGGTTGGAAAGCTCTCTCCCCTGAACTGAATGGCTTGCTCAGATGGATTTGCTTTCTGAAAGACTGGGGTTGTTAAAATAGGTTTTGTACCCTTTGGGTAACCAAAATATCCTGGAAACTGTGGTGTTCTGATATGACATAACTTTGAAGTTATATTAATGTACTTACTATGGAGTTATCCTAATTGCATTGGATAGATGAGTTGTTGCTCTTGGTCATGAGGATTTGGCTTGGTCCTATCTTGGTGACACAGTTAGTATGAGGTACTTTTAAGCAGTGTGCAGTGTCACTTATGTATATTTTTTCAGAAAAGTTTGGAAGTCCCACACACTCCCATGACTGTCAAAATTCATAAGTCATAGATTTATGCATCTAGATAGCTTATACCTCATGCTAGTTGACATCTTAATTTTTAGAGTATTCCTCTCTGGATTCAGGGCACTCTGGGTTTACCTCTGTCAGAATCCTTGTTACACTGTGTTGCAATCACCTGTTCATTTCTCTGTCTTTCCTGCTAGATTGTGTACTCCTGAGCACCAGTTTTCATACTTGCTTTTTTCCATTTTTTTTAAAAGAGTTTATTTATTTATTTTACAGAGAGATAGAGAGAGATCATGAGCATGGGGAGGAGCAGAGGGAGAGGGAGAGAGAGAATCCCAAGCAGACTCCCTGCTGAGTGCGGGTTTCCATCTCACACCCCTGAGATCATGACCTGAGCCAAAATCAAGAGTCGGTTGCTTAATTGACTGAACCACCCAAGTGCCCCTTTTTGTCTATTTCTCTATCATACATGTCCCTAAAGAAAGTAGACACACAGCAGATGTTTGCTGATTATATGAGTGCCTCAGTCTCCTCTGGTTCTTCCTCCACAATCTCTTTTGGTATTTACCCTCCCTTTTGCGTTTTCTCTGTTGCACTCTCGAAGCTCTGCCATCTTGACTGGGCGATTCTAGGAGATGTTTGGTGGTCACCCCGATGCCCGTCTTCCTCTTAGAAGGCAGAAGTCATGATATAACCTTCACCTCCAATGTTCTGAATTTCTCAAGGCAGCTGGTGTCCATAGATGGTCACCCACAGTTGAGTGCCATAGCAATTTATATGGACAGGGTTTGAGGCTGGGCCATGGGGCTGTATATCCTTCTTGGGGATTTAAAATTTTTTTAAAATTCTCACTGTCTATGTAATAAAACCTAGGGGAAGAAAAAAAAAATGTCATAAAATTGAGATGCTGAACTACATTCCTGTCTTCTAACCAAAGAACCTCTCAGCTTCTTTCTGTGTTCATTCCTGTATCAGGCTCTTTGCCTCTCTTGTGTACTGGCAAGGGTCCTTCTGTTTCCGGTTCCTGTCTGCCCTTCCTGTAGTTCTCCACCTGGGGTGCTCCGGCCCATTCCACAAGGCCTACGAAGTACAAAAGTCCTATCATTTGGAAATCTTTTCCTGATTTCTCCAGGCAGTATGATCTTTCTTACTAGAATGTCCTTTTAGAATACTTGGGAGAAGGTATTTGCAAATGACATATCAGATAAAGGGCTAGTACCCAAAATCTATAAAGAACTTATCAAACTCAACACCCAAAGAACAAAGAATCCAATCAAGAAATGGGCAGAAGACATGAACAGACATTTTTCCAAAGAAGACATCCAAAGGGCCAACAGACACATGAAAAAGTGCTCAACATCGCTCGGCATTAGGGAAATCCAAATCAAAACCTCAATGAGATACCACCTCACACCAGTCAGAATGGCTAAAATTAACAAGTCAAGAAACGACAGATGTTGGCAGGGATGCGGAGAAAGGGGAACCCTCCTACACTGTTGGTGGGAATGCAAGCTGGTGCAGCCACTCTGGAAAACAGTATGGAGGTTCCTCAAAAAGTTGAAAATAGAGCTACCCTATGACCCAGTAATTGCACTACTGGGTATTTACCCCAAAGATACAAATGTAGGGATCTGAAGGGGTACATGCACCCAGATGTTTATAGCAGCAATGTCCACAATAGGCAAACTATGGAAAGAGCCAAGATGTCCATCGACAAATGAATGGATAAAGAAGATGTGGTGTATATATATATACATACACACACACACACACACACACTCGAATATTATGCAGACATCAAAAGGAATGAAATCTTGTCATTTGCAACGACATAGATGGAACTGGAGAGTGTTATGCTGAGCGAAATAAGTCAGTCGGAGAAAGACACGTATCATATGACCTCACTGATATGAGGAATTCTTAATCTCAGGAAACCAGCTGAGGGTTGCTGGAGTGGTGGGAGGTGGGAGGGATGGGGTGGCTGGGTGATAGACATAGGGGAGGGTATGTGCTATGGTGAGCGCTGTGAATTGTGTAAGACTGTTGAATCACAGACCTGTACCTCTGAAAGAAATAATACATTATGTGTTAAAAAAAAAAGAAGATAGTAGGAAGGGGAAAATGAAGGGGGGGGGAAATCAGAGGGGGAGACGAACCATGAGAGACTATGGACTCTGAGAAACAAACTGAGGGTTCTAGAGGGGAGGGGGGTGGGAGGATGGGTTAGCCTGGTGATGGGTATTAAAGAGGGCACGTTCTGCATGGAGCACTGGGTGTTATGTGCAGACAATGAATCATGGAACACTACATCAAAAACTAATGATGTAATGTATGGTGATTAACATAACATAATAAAAAATGCAAAAAAAAAAATAAGAATACTTCTAAAATGATATTCCTCATTCAGTAATTCAAAACTCACCATGTTCCAGAAAAAGAATTAAGGTAGCTCATGGGATATGGAAAAGTTTGTTAGAAATCCATGGGGACAAGAACCAGTGTCTTCGAGGGTTAGGATCTAAAACATGGCCAGCGTGAAATTAATATAAAAATACACGTCATTAATTGACAAATAGCTCTAAGAGTAGGTTGTACAGCATAATGATTTGTCTTACGCATACCATGCAATGGTTACCACATTAGGTTTAGTTAATATCCATCATCTCATATAGATCCAAAAAAACATATAGATATTATTTTCCTTGCGCTTAGGATCTAGTCTCTTAATAGCTTCCCTGTACAGCACTCAGCAGTGTTAGCTCCAGTCATCATGTTGTACATGATGGCCCTAGGACTTATTTCTCCTATAACTGGAAATCTTTGCCTTTTGACCACGTTCTTCCACCTTAGTTATGCTCCTTTTTTTTTTTTTTTAAGATTTTATTTATTTATTTGACACAGAGAGCGAGTGAGAGAGCACAAGCAGGAGGAGCAGCAGACGGAGAGGGAGAAGCAGGCTCCCTCCTGAGCAGGAAGCCTGATGTGGGGCTCCATCCTAGGACCCCTGAGATCATGACCTGAGCCGAAGGAGCCACCCATGGGCTCCCACCTTAGTTATATTCTTGTCTTCACTTACAAGTTTTTGGTGATTAAAATGGTGGAAGACAATAAAAAACGTGTGCTATCTTTGGGACATTTGTAGCCCTTTCCCTCCTCTCGCCTCTAATACACTGGTTTGGAAGTTTCCCATTTTTTCCTCCTGACTTCCCTTTTGAGACTTACCTATATGGTCACTAAACTGCTATCTATGTTACTGCAATCAAATGCTGTAGGAGACAGAATAGGGATTTATTAACTGAGTTAAAGTTGGTGCCATTCACTTTGTATGAAGCACACAGTGTGTCAGTGAGCTGTAATGAGTACTGAGGTTATATGAGATGTTTGGCTGCCCTCAGGAGCTTAGTGTCTAGCCTAGTGGGCGGTGTAGTCTGCAAAAGATAAGAAACAGATGCATTCCATCCCTTCCACCCCCCACCATAGACATTGGGGAGGGTATGTGCTATGGTGAGTGCTGTGAATTGTGTAAGACTGTTGAATCACAGACCTGTACCTCTGAAACAAATCATCCATTATATGTTAAAAAAAAAAAAAAAAAAGAAGATAGTAGGAAGGGGAAAATGAAGGAAGGGGGAATCAGAGGGGGAGACGATCCATGAGAGACTATGGACTCTGAGAAAGAAACTGAGGGTTCTAGAGGGGAGGGGGGTGGGGGGATGGGTTAGCCTGGTGATGGGTATTAAAGAGGGCACGTATTGAATGGAGCACTGGGTGTTATATGCAACAATGAATCATGGAACACTACATCAAAAACTAATGATGTAATGTATGGTGTATAACATAATAAAATAAAATTAAAAAAAAAAAGAAAAAAAAAGAACCATGTATTCAATGGTTAGAAATTGTGTAAAGTCCTCTGGAGGAAAGAAAGTTTGAGATAGTTGATCTGCCTTGAATAGAGGTTGCAGGAGGTCTTCTCAGGATTGCATTCAAGCCAAACCACAAAAAAGTGTGAAGACTTGAGATTTTCTTGGTTGTTGAGGTGGGGTGTTGTCTCTGGCAGAGAGAACAGTTTACCCAAAGGCCTTAGGGCTAACGATACCTTGATAGGTTTGAAGAAGTGAGGAGTGTCCAATTATTATTGGGGGGAATAATAATTAAAAGGTTTTTCATGGGAAAGTTGGAATTCTCTTTAAAGGCATGAACTTTTTACTTTGAAGGTCCTCATCTCTTTTTGATTTAAAGAAGCAGGTGTCTATACAAGGCTGCATGGGGCTTCAAGGTTTTCACATACCACTTCTACTACACTGTAGGGGAGTCGTCTTCAAATTTGATTCCTGACAGACTTAAAATGCCCCTAGCAAAAGAAAACCCCAGAGGAAAAACATGGTTAAAGCCTGGGAAAGTGGGATGCTTCAAGTTTAATCAGAATACATGCTCTTATGCCCAGAGCTGCATATAGATCTGTCCTGCATTTGTAGTCAGTAAATAATGTTGACGTGTGGTGTTTGCTTTCATTGTCGGCTAGAGCAAAATGTCATTTATTTTACTCTGCCAATTTGAAAACCATGCTCTTTTATGGAAATACAAGTAGATGAGGTGTAGAGGTGGAGTTTTTGCTGTCTTTTCAACCACTGTGTGAATTTCATAGATCATCTAACAGGGTAAACTGTGACAGTTTTGCTTAGAATCAGAAACCGGGCAAAATTTGTTCTGAGTTTTGCCTGTAAATCTCAATTTTGCTGTCCCCAAAAAAACTCCCCACAACTCACCTGTGTGGATTTCCTTTGAATACTGTGGGATATTGGAAAATACACTTAAGCCTACAGAAGCAAAAATTATTACCCGTTCTCCACCACCAAGAACTAGGTGTTATTGGTATGTTCTAGTTTCTTTTTCTGTATTAGCATGTTCAAATTGATTTATGCAGAAACTCTAGTGTGTGCAGTTTTATTATCCTGCTTTTTTCTTTCTTCTCCCTCGTCCCTCAGTGAATGTCCGTTAATTGAGAGAGAAACCGAGTGTCAGATCAAATTATCCATTTCATCATTGGTAATGCTGAATTGTACAGCACTTCTTGGATCTACAAGTGGACTATCTTTATACTTTTTTCTTCAGTCTAAGTCTTGGGACCTATCCATGGGTAGATAGAGCATGCAAGGTAGATCTAAAGCAGTTAGACAGCTAGACGACTACCCTTTAGGGGCAGGTTGTATACCAGTTAGAGAGAGAGAGAGAGAGAGAGAGAACTTATCATGGACAAGCTATCCCTAGAAAACCTGTAAGATACTGTACTATACCTACACCTACTAGGTCCTCCTTTCAGTTGTTCCAAATCAGAAGGGCCATCTCCTTCCTCAGGAGAGAACTGGAGAGGGGATTGAGATGGAAAATTATTCCCCTTTTATAAGGGATGGAGTATGGAACCATTTCCTTCCAGGCCATTTGAGGATACACATAAAAGTAAGCATTTCTGCTTTGAATCTCCAAATCTTAATGTTATGTTGAATGACTACTTAATAGTTCATTTATTTATCTGTATTTTTTATGACTTTTTATGAGGCGTGGTGTTTTTGTTTTATTGAATATTTTGATTTGAGATCACATGGAAACCATGGCAAAGATGGGTGACCTGGAGTAATTAGGATAGTGGTCAAGGACGTTGACATTTGATGTTGGTTATTCTGCAGCTTGTCTTGTGTGCCTGCTAGAGCCCATTGGTAGTTTACGATGCAGACAAGTCAGAGAGGAGGGTGGAACACTTGAATCAGGTAATGGGGAAGCCGATCGGGAGGGTTATTTGACACAAGACATGTTCCTGGGGAAATACTTCCTCGTTAGTCATGACCCACGGTCATTTGGAGCTACCTTAACTACCCTTCCATTTTACGTTTCTTTGCAGATTTGTGTTTTATAGATAATCTTCTCCCAAATAGAAGGGTTCTATTTTCTGCTTAATTGAGTGTAAACAATTGATTACATGTTTGCTTCACAGACTCTGAGTGTTGTGGCATTTTTCTGCTGTTGGAGAATTGATCAGCAAGAGAACTGGACTTCTCTCTCTCTTTTTTTTTTTTTAAGTGAAGTTTTGATTAGGGATGAAGTCAAACAGTGCTCAGTGTTCATGGACGATCAAGCAAAGCAATGAAGCATCTTGTGTGCTCTGCTAATAGGAAAAGCTCTCTAGCTCCAATTTTCTGATTGTCTTCTACTTAAACATTATCTGTAAATACTATTTTTAAAATATAAATAACCTCAACATCTTATTTTTAAGTGCCATCATTAAATACTCATTTCAGCCTGGTAAAACAAATTCAGTCCTTCCTGGGGAGAGAAAGGAAAGTCGAAAACAAATCTATGGGATGAGACTCTGCTGTGATTGCTAACCCCCTGGCAGTCATTTCTTCACCCCAACCAACAGCCATTAAACCAATTTTAACAAGACCTCTAGACACAGTGAAAAACACATGCTAAGAATAAAGAGTCCAGAAAACTTTGAAGATTTTCTCACTTAGATTTCCCAATGCACTATTTACAGTCATGTCCCCAGTGTTGAAGTGTATTCAGATTTCTTAAGGCTAGGAAAAAATAAACACATACATACCATAAGGGAAACTTATTTACCGAATTAATGAAATTCTTGGAACTTTGGATGTGAATTGCTGTTTTAACCTTTTGTTTGCTGTGTGGTAGCTTTGGGACAATAAACACATTATATGGTTGGACTACTGCTGTGCAAATTCTAAACCATGTATTACAAGCTTTAATTATGGATGATGGCTTTCAGTAAGCTAAAAAAAAGTGGGAGAAAAAAAGCTGACAGTTAAATCATCTATATTTATTTAGGGCCAAAAAGAGGACCTCCGAGTATCTTTGCATATATTCTTTACTCTTAAACAAAAATTAATACAATACTTATCTAAATATTGCTGAGGTAACATTCCTGGAAATGCAGAGATATTAGAGGAACATTACCCAATCTAATTTGTCATAGAAACAATGTTATAGATTCAGTCAGAGAGTTCTGGAGAATACCAAAAATGGATTAAGGTGGTATCAAATAAGGGAGATATGTTTAAAAATAAAAAATAACAGAGTTTGAGATACAGATGATATTAAAATATGTGGTTTCGTGATTGAGTAAATCATTCATGTCTTTCTCTACACCTTTAAGAGTTTTTGGGGTAACTCTGTATTTTTATGTAATTTCAAACTTCAAAAAACTGTTGAAAAATAGTGCAAAATTATGTCTTTAATCCAGATTCCATCAATTTTTAAGTCATTTTTTTCTCTGTATTTATTTTATAAAGTTTCAAACATTATGCCCCATAACTTATAAATAAATACTTCACTATATCCTGAGAAAAAGGATATTTTTGTACATAACAAAAGTAAATTGTCTGAATCAGGAAATTCCCTGTTGGTGTGATACTGTTATCTAAATCACACTCCATATTCAGATTTCACCATTTGTCTTTATTATGTCCTTTATGGCAGTTTTCTCTCCTATCCAGGATCATGCACTGGGTCAGCTGTAATGTTCTTTTAGTGAACTTTAATCTGGAACAGTTCCTTAGTATGTCTTTGCATTTTATGAAATTGGCATTTTGGGGAGAAGAAGCTTGCTTTTTGCTTTTTGATTTGTTTTTGTTTTTGTTTTGTTTTTTTGCAAACTGTTCCTCAAATTAGGTGTCTCTGATATTTCCTTATGGTTAGATTTAGGTCATGCATTTTCGGCTGGAATAATCATAGGTGATGTTGTGTTTTTCTCTGTGCATCAAATTGGGAAGCATTGGATGTCAAGTGCTATATATATATTTTTAAGGATTGTGTTTATTTATTTGAGAGAGAGAGAAAGAGAGCATGAGCGGGGAAGGGAGGGGGGAGCAGAGGGACAAGAAGACTCCCTGCTGCACACTGAGCCAGACACAGGGCTCAATTCCTGGACCCCGAAACCACACCCACCCAAGCTAAAGTCAGATGCGTAACTGACTGAGCCACCCAGGCGTCCCCTCAAGTGATATTTTTTAAAACTGAAGATTAAATCTGGTATCCACCAGATTTCTCAACTGTGAAGCTATTATATTCTCAGGTTATTATTAATAAATGTTTGTTGGGTGATAGTGTGTATCTGGGTAAATTTGCTCTTTTTTCATCAGAACTTTACCCACTAGTTTTAACGTCCATTGATAATTGTTGATGATACTGTGACAGTTGCCAAAAGGTGCTTTTCTCACTCTCTGATTCCTTTACAATTATTTCTCCACGTTAGTTGGGATTCTACTGGAAGGAAGTACTTTCTTTTCTCCCCAAATTATTAGGTTATTCATTCATTGATGTTTATCATGAGAACTCATCTGTTCTTGCTTTTTATTCAATGGCTAAAATTTTGGTGTTCAAATCGATTCTCATCGATTTGGCTAGTGGGATCCCTTCAAGCTAATTCCTGTGTCATTTGAACATGTCCCTATTATGTCTAACTTGATTAGAAAAGTTAAATTTTAACACAAGAGTGGAATATTTATATGCCCCACTGTGTGAAAATTTTAACCATTAATGTTGCTTTGTTCTATCAGTATTTTTACGTTGCTCACACAAAAGGCTGTGGTTCTTATTTCTGGTGTATGTATTTGAATTGTTAGCTGGTTTAGACATTATTGTCTACTTAAAGTTAATTAATATTGTCTTAAAATGGAATCTTTCAATAAGTGGACGATTCTTAGGGGGATGGCATCATGCTCTGTCCCAGAAATCAGTCATGCCCAGCTAAACTATTTCCGTAATGAACTGCAGATGTGATTTCATGTGTATTTCCTTCTTGTTATTTTAATATTTAGCTTATTTCCCTTGTCACTTCGGCGGCAGGCCCATATTCATAATCTGGATTTAATTAAAAATGGAGCCTTATAATACAGTGCCATACCTGCAAACAAAAATCGATGTCAGAGAAACTGAGGATTGGGAGGGTTCTCTGTTAACCACATGGAATCACTTTAGCAAGTGTTCTGCCAAGGGACGGCCAAATCATGAGATTTTGCACATAACTATTCTCATACTTATTGAAGAAAGATATTTTCAGTTTTTCCCACTTAAGCTTTTCTGCAGGGGATATGGGGACAGCTGTTGCATTCTTTTTAGTAGCAGAGTATGATTCATTTTGCAGTCTGAAGATCAAACTGAAAATCAGACTCAATTATTATCCTTAAGGTATTTATTGGATGGAAGATAATCCATAGCTTGATATTTAAGATTAACTGGATTGTCAAAATTAACTACAGGAACAGTTTAGCAAAGGATCTTGTCATTTCTTTTTTTTTTTTTTTTTTTAAGATTTTATTTGTTTATTTGACAGAGACACAGCGAGAGAGGGAACACAAGCCGGGGGTGGGGTAGGGGAGGAGAGGGAGAAGCATACTCCCCACTGAGCAGGGAGCCTGATGGGGGGCTCGATCCCAGGACCCCTGGGATCATGACCTGAGCCGAAGGCAGACGCTTAATGACTGAGCCACCTAGGTGCCCTGTGGGGATCTTGTCATTTCAAGTCTTGGATTCTCCTTATCTCCCATCTCAGTGAATACTATGTTAGTATTTTGTATTAACCAAGCCCTGCATTTTCCCACACAAGGTGATGGGTGATGGAAGTATTGGTAGGTATTTTGGTTTTTCTTTCTTCTTCTTCCTCTCCTTCTCCTCCTACTCCCCCTCCTTCTTCTTCTTCCTTCTCCTCCTCTTCTTTTTCTCCTTCTCCTCCTTCTCCTTCTTCTTCTTTGCCTTTTCATAGTTAGGTTTTGTCAATTTTCTTTTCAGGTCTTAACTCAATAGCTCTGTAGTCTTCGAGCTAAGACATCTGGAAGCTTTAGCAGCAATGAAATTACAGGCGTTCCTTGAAGGCGTTGTTACTACATTTCATCTCTTTTTGTTCTAAACATGCAGAGGGTTGAAATCAAGTCTCCTTATCCAACTTTCAAGTTTAATAAAGGGTATTTGGTATACAAATTGGCTTTTTACATCTAAACCCAATGTGAGCCCTATTGCAGTCAGAGTTCTTGACAGAAGACTTTGCTTATGTCAGTATGAGAGAAAACGGGGTATGTCCCACAGTGTTTATCCTGTTACTTTTCACCAGTGTCAAAAGATTGCTCTTTGTTTTAGAATTAGTAATGCACTTTTACAAACCTTGACCAGTTTAAAATCATTACACTGGCTCTTGAAAGTTCAGTGTTTTCATGGGTAGGAAGTGTTGGTTTCAGGTGTCTGCTTTATTTAATATCATCGGGACCTTCCTCCTCTTCCATCCCACCCTGCATTTGTGGTCAGCTGGCTCAGATCTACTCTCTAAGAGACCTTTTTCTGAATCCTCTGAATGACATGAGTCTATATGGAGGTTGTCAATGTGCAAACCATTTAATTTTTGTGTTCCAGTGGAAACATAGCTTGGCAGACTTAAAAAAAATCCTTTCAGTCAGCCATTTTTTTTTTGGTGAGTCAACCTGGCGTTCACCTAATAGTGGAGAACAGATACACGATCCAGAGAATAAAATTCTAGGTCATAAAATGTTCTTATGTAGACACTTACCTTCTGGAAAGTACATGGAGTCACTGAGAGCGGTAGAGATAACCAGAGGTTGGTTTTTACTGTAGATAAAGGTGTATCATCTAAGTTCTTAAAGGGATGGTTCTAGGACAGGTCAGTATGATTTGTTACACATCATGTACTTACTGCAACTTATTTGACTCTTTAACTTATTATGGTAATTATCTCACTATAGACAATGGTTGATGTAAGATATTCACCCCCACAAGTGTCAGTCCTTGAAGTTGGCACTTTTCGAAGAACAGTTGTGTGATTTCACTCAATTGTTAACACAAACTGGTAATTCTTTTTCAGTGTAAATGGATTTAGCTGATTTTCAAAATAATTTCATGGCTGTCCCTATGAAAGTAGTAATAGCTTAAGTTCTGCTGAGTGCCGACAATGTGCTAGGCATTGTGCTATTTTTAAACATGATTTTCATTCAGTATTCTCCAGAGCTGTGTGACATCGTTAGTATTACTGTTAATCTCCATTTTATAGATGAGAAAGCATATCTCAGCTTAAGGGACGCTCTCTAATCCATCCAAAGTTCAAGTATTAGAAACTAGGTTTCCAACCCACACGGTGTGACAGTAATGCTGAGGTAGGTACCTGGTCTTCTCTAGTGGGTTATCAATATCTACATGTATCAATTACTGAATAATAAACCAGGCATACTTTGTTCAGTTTTAAATAAGATGGTCTTACGAGTCTAGGCTGGCTAACAACCAAGGAGAAGGTGTAATACAGAATAAGAATCAAACTTGATGTGCTCAAAGCCTCCATTCCCAGTTTCTAACAGTTTCTAACAGGGATGTAACAGATGTGATTGCATTTAGACCGTTATCTTGATAGGTGGCACATCATTATCTGCAAGTACTGATGAAGTGCAGATGACCACTGCTGGGAGCCATGTGCCACTGGGGAGGGAGCTCTAATTGGAGTGCTCTGAGTGCAGAAAATGGAAGACCTTATCAAGGTTTTCGGAGGTAGCATATTTGGAGAAAGTGAGTGAGTCTGCAAGCTGTTGAGAGATGTTAGGGTAGACACGTTGAGGAATCAAGAACTATGAGATGTGAGGTTATAACCTTCAAATTCCTTTACTAGTGAGGATAATAATAGCACTATTAATTGAGCACCAGGTCCTGTTGGACTGCATTGTATGTAATAACTAATTTCATCTTCATGAGAACCCCACGAGGTAGATACTGTTTTATCTGTTACTAACATTCATAGCAACTAAGACCCAAAGTGCTTTGGTTATATTGATTGTAGGTGGAAAAGCCAGTCGGTGTTTGGATTCTTGACCAGTGTAGTTCAGCTGGCTCTGTGGTTTGATGCCCCCTACAAAGATCCATTTGCAGATTCGATAATATTCCCTTTAACAGAAAGGTTTTCCTTTATCTAATTAGTTACCTGAGTGCGTTTGGAGTCTTAGGTGCAAACATTTTCTTCTAAACCTCGAAGGAGCCGCGTCTGTGAGTTCTCCATTTTCTTTTTAGTACCCAGCATAGCCAGGCTCTCAATGTGTGCAATAAATATTTGTTGGCCAGACTTAGATTCCTGAGCTGAGGCATCTGGTTTGTGTGACTAGGGGCCCAAAGAAACATTTTGTTTATACAGACAACTCTTAAGGCATATATCTGCCATATATTTCTTTGGTGTCAGTCTTGTGAACTACTGCTTAGATAATGGGAAAGGTGGTTTCTGCATAGTTAAGTTTTCTCTTATATGAGTATTCGTGGAGTGAGGGAAGTGGCTGATAAAGATGCTGGCCAGGTTATCCACAGAGAAAGCAACTGCCACCTAGTGTACAGGCTAATTAGAAATGGCCAGTTCTTATCTCATGCCACAGGAGAAGAGATCAGTTGAAAAGTTATCCAATTCAACCCCAGAAAGATGTAGAATCAGAAGTGGTTCACTCCATTGGCAGCTGAGAAATAATAGATGGAGGTGAGAATGGGAGAGAGTCCATTCACAGTAACAAAACACATTTCTTGTCTGGGATCTATGCTGAGTCTCTGAGAGAGCCCTATCTTACGTATTTTCATTTTCCTAACAGCTCTTAGAGGGGAAGAGCAGTTATGAATCCCCCTTTACAGATAATAAATGGAGATTTGCCAAAGGTAACTACCTCGTTGAATGTCACCCAGATATTAAGTGGCAAAACTGGGATTCCAACCTCGACTTTGTGGCTCCTGAATTGATGCTCTTAAAGCATAGTGATCACAGAGAAAATCTTCTTTCTTGGGATGAATCAGACTTAAGAGGATGAAGGGGGTAAGATCTTCCTTTGCCCTTGGAGGGTTCAATTCCCCTTACAAGCTCTAAGTTATTAAGTTTGCTCTCACATGTTTGTATAGTGTGTGAGTATTCCTCTTGTTCCACCCAACACAAGTCTTCTCTATGTCAGTGACCTTCAACCTCAGCATGACTGATGTGTTGGGCCCAATAATTCTGTGTTACGGGGCCTGTCCTGTGTATTGCAGGATGTTTAGCAGCATCCCTGGTCTCTACCCATCAGAAGCCAATAGTGTAGTCCCCCATTTGTAACAACAAAATATCTCCAGACCACTCTATATGATGAAGAGAGCAATACATTGTAAGCAAGGAATTATTTCATCACAGGTTCTGAGACTTTGGTGTGCATAAAGTCACTTGATATTTTGTTCACAGTAGCCCTTTCTTTCTTTCTTTCCTTTTTTTTTTTTTTTTTTTAAGCATACTCTGTCTTAGTAGGTCTTGGTAGGAGCTGAGGAATATGCAAAGTGATTGATGTGGGTTAGTTCTTGGACCATCCTTGAGAGGAAGTGGTCACAGAGAGATGATACTGACATCCTTTTCTACAAGCCAGCCATGCTTCCTTCCTACTTAGCAACAGAGCAAAGTACCTTTGTGGGTATTTAAATGCTTTTCTCCCTGTCCTTTTAATCTTCCTTTGATCTGCTGGCCTATCTTGCCAGTGATTAAGTTTACAGTTCAGCTAATGATTTGCTCCAGGTTTTCCAGCTTGTAAAATCACTTGTCGTGCATATAAATGTGTAGGATTTTGACCTTATAAACTGAGGAGCAATTATCTGCATATCTTAAGACAGGGGAGGCCACCTTTTGACTTTGAAAATATCACCAGGAAGGCATTTTATTTTAGGAAGTCAAGTTTTGTGTTCCCAAATACCTGTTTACTGGACTTCTTGGTAGCAATTTAAGACAAAGTTTTATTATGAATAGGGGCTGAAACAATTGATAAAAATGAAGTTTGGGATTTAGTGATGTACTTTAGATTTTATGTGTTACTTATTTCTTGTTGCTGCAGATAAGCAAGAGTTGGTTCTCTGGGTGAATTCTGCTGGTATTCTGTATTCAATGTGTTCTATCAAACTCTCAATTGGGAAGACGATCCTTCACATAAAAAGGTGTACTTTGCTTTTCAAAATACTGTTTGGAAAAACAAAACAAAACAGAATTAAAAAAAAACCCCACTATTTTAGGCTTGCCTTTGATAAATTTAAAAGTGATACCATTTACCTTTTAGGATCTCCACATTTAAGCAATATATCTGTCCTGGTCAGCAGCCTACATCTTTTTTTTTTTTTTTCTTCTGTTAATTTAAATTTTTATTAAGATTTTAGATTCACTTGGCAGTTATACAAAATAATACAGAGAGATCTCTTATGTACTTTGTCCAGTTTGCCTCCATGGTAGCATCTTACAAAACTATAGTGTGTTACAGGATACTAACATTGATACAATCCATTGATTTCATTCAGATGTTCAGAGGTTAATGTATACTTTCTTGTGTGTGTGTATTATGTTCTATACAATTTCATCAGCAGTGTAGGTTCATGCATCCACCATCACAGCCCAGAGAACTGAACAGCTCTGACACCATAAAGATCTGTCAAGATTCCCTTTTATGACGTACTCACCTCTTTCTGACTTCCATCCCTAACTCCTGGAAACTCCTAATCTGCCCTCCATTTCTAAAAAAGATGGCCACTTCAAAAATGTTTTATAAATGGAATCTTATAGTATGTAATCTTTAGGGATTGGCTTTTGTCACTCATTATAAATTCAGGGGATTCATCGAAATTGTATGTGTCAATGGTTTGTCTCTTTTTACTGTAGAGTAATACTCCCAAGTATGTATGTGCTAAAGTTTAACCTTTCACCTGTTGAAGGGTATCTGGGCTGATTTTGGTTTTGGTTATTACAAATAAAACCGCTGTGAACATTCACATACAGCTTTTTGTGGGAACCTAATTTTCTTTCCCTGGGATAAATGTCCAAGAGTATAATTGCTGGTTCTGTGGTGGTTGCATGTGTAGTTTTGTAAGAAACTGGCAAATGGTTTTCCAGAGAGACCCTATAGCATTTTCCATTGGCACTGCATTGTATGAGTGATCTATTTTCTCTGCATTCTTGCTAGTTTTTATATTGTCACTGTTTTGTTTTTTTTCATCTTACCCATTCTGGTAGGAGTGTAGATATAATCTCACTGTGGTTTGTTTTTTTTTTTTTTTTAAAGATTTTATTTATTTATTTGAGAGAGAGAATGAGATAGAGAGAGAGCATGAGAGGGGGGAGGGTCAGAGGGAGAAGCAGACTCCCTGCTGAGCAGGGAGCCCGATGCGGGACTCGATCCTGAGACTCCAGGATCATGACCTGAGCCGAAGGCAGTCGCTTAACCAACTGAGCCACCCAGGCGCCCCATCTCACTGTGGTTTTAATTTGCATTTTCCTGAGGGCTAATGATGTCGATATCTCTTCATATGCTTATTTTCCATCTGTACACTCTCTTCAGTATGGCATCTTTTCATGTCTGTTGGTCATTTTCTCTTCTAATTGAACTTCTTTTGACTTCTGAATTTTGAGAGTACTTTATGTATGCTAAATACTAGTCCTTTGTTGGATTTTTTATTTGCAAATGTTTTTCCCACTCTGTAACTTATCTTTTTATCCTTTTCATATGGGCTTTCACAGAGCGAAAGTTTTAAGTTTGGATTAGCTTCAGTTTATCAGCTTTTTCTTTACAGATGATGCTTTTCGTTTCAAGTCCAAGAATTCTGTGCTCAGCCCTGGACCCCAAGGATTTTCTCCTGTTTTTTTCTTAAAAGTTTTATGTTATACATTTTACATTTAAGCCCATGATCCATTTTGAGTTAAGTTTTGTATGAGGTACAAGGTTTAGGTCAGTGTTCATTTTTTTTCCCTTTTCCTATGGATGTCTAGTTATTCCAGCATCATCTGTTGGAAAGGCTGCCTGTCTTTATTAATTTTAACTCTTCATTAAAAAGAGTTGAGCATATTTCTGTGGGTCTATTTCTGGATTCTTCCTTCCATTCCATTGATTTATGTGTCTTTCTCTCCACCTTGTCTTGATTATTGTGACTAGCATAGTAAGACAGAGTGATTCTTCTCCGTTTATTCTCCTTTGTCAAGATTGTTTTAGCTATTGTAGGGCTTGTGCCTTTCCATATAAATTTTGTAATAAGGTATTTTATGTCTACAGAAAGTTTGCTGGGATTTTTATAGGAATTTCATTAACACTATAGATCAGTTTGTGGAGCACTGACATTTTTACTGTGTTGTGTCATATAGTCCATGAACACCGTGTCTCTGTTTATTTAGGTCTTCTTTGATTTCTCTCAACATCATTGAAATTTTCAGCATACAGATCATGTATGTGTTTTGTTTAGTTTATACCTAAGTATTTAATTTTCTTTGGAGGTATTTGTAAATGGTATCATTTTCATTTCTGTTTGTTCATTGTTATATATACAAATGTGGTCTATTTTTTTGTGCTCATCTTTTATTCTGTGACCTTGCTGAACTCACTTGTTAGTTCTAAGATCGTTTCTTTTGTAGGTTCCTTGGGATTTTCTGTGTAGACAATGGTGACATCTGCAAAGACAAAAGTTTTATTTCTTTTTTTTTTGTTTGTTTTCTGTATGCTTTTACTTCATTTTCATGCCTTATTTTAGTGGCTGGAACTTCTAGTACTATGTTGAATAAGAGTGATGAGAGCAAACATCTTGTTCTCGATCTTAGGGGAATGCGTTCTGTCCTCCATCATTAAGTATGATGTAGGTTTTTGGTAGATGCTGTTTCTTTAAAAAAATTTTTTTAAAGATTTTATTTATTTATTTATTTATTTATTTGTTTGTTTGTTTGTTTGTTTGAGGGGGAGAGAGAGAGTGCGTGCACACGCGCATGTGCACCAGTGGGGAGGAGGGGTGAGGAGAGGGAGAAGCAGACTCCCTGCTGAGCAGGGAGCATAACAAGGGGCTGGATCCCAGGACCATGGGATCAGGACCTGAGCTGAAGGCAGAGGCTTAACTGACTAAGCCACCCAGGCACCCCAGTAGATTCTGTTCTGTAGATGCTTTTTCACATTGGGATAATTCTTTTCTATTTTTAAGTTCCTGAGAATTTTGATCATGAATGAACATTGGATTTTGTCAAATGCTTTTTCTGTAGCAATTGATATGATCATGATTTTCTTTGTATAGCTTGTTCATATGGAGGATTGTATTCTTATGTTTTTTTTTTTAATCCTTCAATTTCACATTTTATTTTCATGACATTGGGTTTATAGAAGAAGTCAGGAAGCCTACATCTTTTTAAGCATTACACAGAGGTGCACTTGCTTCATTGTTTGTTCTCATGCCCATTTTATTTCTCTGTCTTCCTCTGGTTCTGACTTTGTTTCTCTTGTTATATGTCTACAAATTATGCTTCAGGTAGTCCAGGCCAGAAAAGTTGGATTAGGTACTATTAGTTCATACATTTGAATCATCTGAGTTCATATTTAAATATAGCTTTTCTGATTTGGCAGTGGATATAGGTGTGACATATCACGTTGCATTGTTATTTGCAGGTATTGTCACTCTTCAGTATATGATTTTTTAAAGGATTCTCTTTTGGATTGGCCAAAGCTTATGGGGAAGGACTTTATATGGTAAGAGACATATAAAAGACTTTATATGGTCTTCTCTTGATGGTTTATGTGCTGCAAAGTGATTAAATAACAGGGGGATAGAGAGCCAAAAGAGGAACTTTTAAAAAAACTGAGAAAAATAGAAAATGATTATATTGATTATGGAGTTAAATTAATCTAGCTTGAACCCAGTTTCTGGGAATTAATAATAGTAGGTCCCTGGATAACATTTTCAACCTTTTACAAGTTTTTTTTTTTTAAATCTGTGAAATGGGAACATCTCTCTCAGGTGCATAAAATGAAATAATACAAGTCAACCACTGCTTAGTCCCTAGGAACCTTGTAAGTTCTTCATCAATGGTGGCTCGTTCAGGTCATGGTGTTGCTGGACATGGAATGTGTGGACAATTCTAGCAGGGAAGAAAAATGAAAAGTAGAAGGTGGTTGTAGAATGAATGCCAAAATGGAATTGCTACTATTATCAGGTAAAAGGAACTGAAGGGGAATTTTTTTTTCAGGAAAAAGGCCAAAATGCCCCAAACCGTTGCTTTTGAGAGTGAACATGATGAAAACCCGTGAATTGAAAGTGATATCTAATGGGTTGTTAAAGGCACCTTCCTGCAGGAGAGCTGCCATTTTCTGCTTTGGTATGTTCTAGTCCTGCCTGTGGGGAAATGTGGGGGCGGGGGGTGCTTCTGGAAGACCCACCAGTGGCAGGTCCTAAACTGGATGGCCCTGCAGACTCACCTGGGGAGCCCTCCTGTTACGTGAACAGATTTTCAGGACCTGTTTCGTCAGTATGTTTGGAGGAGGGCCTGGGAATCTGTATGGATTCTTTGAGACAAAGATCCCAGGAAATTCTGAAATGGAGCTGAAAGGGGAATGAGATCCATGGGGATGAAATCACCACTTGAGGTGCAATAGCTGTAGCAGCTTTTTAGAGTCTTCTACCAATTTTGTGTGCAACCCCAGGTAAAGCACTTAACCTTTTTGTACCTTCCTTGACTCAGCCTTTTGAAAGAGGAAGCATATGGGGCTCCTGGCTGGCTCAGTCAGTAAAGCAAGCGACTCTTGATCTCAGGGTCATGAGGTTGAGCCCCGCTTTGGGCATAGAGCTTACTTAAAAAAAAAAAAAAAAAAAAAGAAAAGAGGAGGCATAAGGGATAAAACTCTAGTCCACTTTACATGGTTGTTGTTAAGAATTACTTAAAAAAACTGGAAAGCACTTAGCAAATAGAAATTGCTCTCTAAATGCCTTTTTAAAGAAATGTAATTTTCTAACACAGTTTTAAACACAAATAGTCTTGTTGAGTGCATTGTCTCAAATTATAAGTATCAGATGACATGGTATCATGATGTCCAGAACCCAGAGTTGGAGGCAATAAGGAAACAACACAAGGTTGTAATGTCTTCTTTTTATCTGTATCATCGTTTAAAAATAATGCTGATGCTAACCTCTAAAATCCACATTTGCCCATTTGGTTTGTTTTGTGTTTTTAATAAGCTACTCCCACCAATTTGGGAATTTAATTAGAAAAATAAATGACTTTTACCATTGCTGCTGTGTTGTTCAACCTCCCTCCCCCAGTCTCTCAATTAGAGGCTTGCTCCTCCTGTCACAGACACATCTGTGGATCTGTTAGAAGTCTGTAAATTGATGCATACCTGCAGAGTTGGTGAAGACACTGTTAGTCCCGTCCCCTGATGCAAAATATGCTCCCCTGTCATCCAGGCATCCCCACAGGAGTTCCTGAATCTCTTCCCCTTCAGATCTGCCATCGTGCAATTGCCAAACCACCCTTTCTCCAAGGCTGAGACAAAAGGAGGCCCATTAGTGCAGAGGTACATGATGTCGGTTTGGGATTTATGGATTATAAACTCATTTTTCACCTCAAAAATCAGTGGCGGTGTTGTTGAGGTGGCAAAAAAATCAGGTTCGAGGGGAGATTCCACGGGCATTCAGAACATGTTAGTTTAGGCAATTGTTGCCATATTCATGTTTTGTAGTTAAAGATGTAGGTGGTCATATAGAATAATTGTTCTGGAGTTGGACTG
This sequence comes from Phoca vitulina, assembly GCF_004348235.1. Classification (NCBI taxonomy): domain Eukaryota; kingdom Metazoa; phylum Chordata; class Mammalia; order Carnivora; family Phocidae; genus Phoca; species Phoca vitulina. Next base: position 18,619,715 of record NW_022589716.1, read on the forward strand.
GCCAAGTACAAGTCCTGGACCCATTGTGGCCTTGGGCAAGGGATCTGAACTCACTTAACCTCTGTTACCTTATCTTTATTTTTTTTTTTTTTTAAGATTTTATTTATCTATTTGAGAGAGCACGCAAGCTTGAGCAGTGGAAGGGGCAGAGGGAGGGAGAGAACCTCAAGAAGACTCCATGTTGAGCATGGAGCTCAATGTGATGCTCGCTCCCACAACCCTGAGATCCTGACCTGAGCTGAAATCCTGAGTCTGCTGCTTAACTGACTGAGCCACCCAGGCGCCCCTCTGTTACCTTATCTTTAGTCTGGGGATGCTAATAGCAACTATCTCATAGATGTGCTGTGAAGCTCAGTGGAAACCTGCATACTCTTAGTTTGGGTCCTGCCCCACACAGTTGAGCATCACATCTAAGATAAAGGCAGTCATGCCTTGTAGAAATAGAAGGCAAACCAGGTGAATGACTGTGGATCTCAGAGCCTGGAGCAGCCTGCATTTAAACATGTTAAACCCAGAAACCAATAAATGTATCTGTATGTATTGCTTACCTTTCATGGGATTTTCTCTTAAATTATATTTTGTGATGATTCCAGTGAACGTTTGTAGTTCTTGGTACCTAAAACTACACAGAGTGATGATAATATGTGGTTATTTACAATGTGTTTTTATAAGGCAACGGGAAAGAAAGTTGAATTGGAATGCAGCCTCCATTTAAAATTTTTGTTTTGTAAAATGTTATTGGATGTCTGTATTGACTGCAGATGACAGGAAAGTGTTGTCTTAATCAATGGGTGTCTATATTGACTGCTGGTGATGGGATAGTGTTGTCAGTTGCTCACTCTGGGTGATGTACACTGAGATCAGGTAGAGTTGGAAATAAGAAAAACTTTGAATGTAGTGCACTAGTCCCTTGGATGCTATAACTCAGAGGGTAAATCTGCATGTGATATCTGCACAATTTATATGCCTCCTAGTTTCAGCTGGAGATCCTTCAACCCATAGAGAAGTGGTCTCCTTTTGCACTGTTTGTTGAGACCAGACTAAGTGTTAATAGCATCCCAGAATCTTCAGTCCAGGAATCTTAGAGCCTTTTCACACTGTGTCTGAGATCAGCCAATTTGCCAGTTGCTCTCCTAGGGTGACCACCTGCTCCTGGGGTCAGAACCATCCTATTTTAGATAAACTGAGGATTCAATTTTATTTTTTTTAAGAGAGAGAGAGAGAGAGACATGCAAAGGGAGAGTGAGAATCTTAAGCATGTTCCACAGCCAATGTGGAGCCTGACATGGGGCTCCACAACCCTGACATTATGACCTGAGCCAAAATCAAGAGTCAGACGCTTAACTAACTGAGCCACCTGGGTGCCCTGAGGATTCACTTTTTGTAGAATGCCTTTTTCTTTCATTTTTTTTAAAACATTGATACCATTGCCAGATACTTGCACTATTAAAAAGCAAAAGGAATCTGTTTAACAAAACAGACATATTAGAATACTATTACCTCATAGTTATGATTGCCTATTTTTATGCCCACCCTCTTTTTTCTCAATGAAGATTTTTATCTTGTAAGGAAACATGGCAATAAAGAACAGATTGGTTGAGAAGGTATTTTCCTACCAGCTTGGTATAGAGATTGAAAGTGTTAAGTCTACACAGATTGATGGGTTATCACCCAGTGTGGATTGACTCTATCTTACCCACCCTGATGGTATACCCCATGTTGACCAGTTAGCTTGCTTTGTAAGCCTGCAGAGAGAGAGCCTTTTCTCTTCTCTGTCTCCCACGTGGATTGAGATCGAAGAGGGCTGGCGTGGCTGTCAGGGTGCCCTCAGAGAATCTTTCTACCGGCTTGTGGGGAAAGGATTAGGTAGGAGAACATCCAGAGAGTGTGGTGTTGATGTTAGGACTGCTGAGCTGGGTGGCATCAGGCATAGGAGTGTGCTTAGATACAGGTGCATCTAGGTCCAAGAGGACACTCTGAACTTCATGGAGCCCTAGTCTCTATCACCTGTATCTTGAGATGACTAAATACTTTTATTTCATCAAGCAGATGATTAATGACACTTTTAACTCACCATTGTGTATGAAACTTACTACTCTTTTATGTACCACTAAGGAATAAGTCTCATTACTAACTTAACTATGACATATTGCTAAGGATGCCATCAGTTATAGGATCTCTCCTGATTTCAGAGAGACAAAGATGTGAGTTGTAAAAAACGGAAGCAATCAGAGCATACATGTGTGAGAACCATAGCACTTCATACCTGTGATATGGGAGTGATGTCCGAACACATGGTGAGCACTCAGTAATCAACTCTCTCCCCTTACTCCTCTCTCCCAGTGCTGTTTTATTCCTAATCAATTGGCAAATCTCTTCTGAGCACATAATCCATATCTGACCTTGTTTTTTGTGTCTGGGACGTATCAATGAACAAGGAGACATAAACCCTAGTGCTGGTAGACATTGTACTCTACCTTGTGGACATAATAAGGGACCTCTTAGGGTCCCTCAGTAACCAGCAGCATTGCCCCCCTGAGTGCACAGCTCTCTTTCCCACCAGCGAGACCTGCTTTTCTTGGCCATGTCGTTGGGTTGACTGTCTCAGTAGCATACACACATGCAAGATCTGCCAGACTCCTTAGAGTTTCATTACCCTCCCGCATTTGCTATGTGCCTTGCTTGCTGGCTAAGCAGATAGCTTCTCTCCGATCTCTCAAACCCTGCCATGCCTCACCTCCTGTGCCTCCCCGAGCTGGTTGTTCTCTCCACCTGGTATTTCCCGCCCTCAGCCATGAACAGGCAGCTTGGAAGTTACCTCTTGCCCGATGCCTCTCCTAGCCCTTCCATCGGAACGGAATTTAATCTTCTTAGACTTCCCCCCCCAGTGCTCCTTTGCATTCGCTTCTGCTGTGTTCCCCTCCCAAGGCAATCTTGTAGCCATGGGGATGGAGGCTCCTGAAGGAAGCCCAGCGAACAAGAATTGCAGGCCACAGATACATGCTTTTGTGAATGCATATCAGCACGTCACACTGAATTCCTCACATGGATATTCTCTGTTTCAAACAGATTAAGTCCAGAGCCTTCTAGCTGGGTCCCATGGCAGTCCTGTACTTACTCGTTATTTGTATGTTTTACTAACAGGAAGCGTGTCAGGAAAATCTGAAGGCTCTCCCCACCTCTTTTCTTGGTATAGGTATCTGTTCTATCTTCTCACATTTCTGGACCGACTTAAACTTGTCAGCCAGAAAAACGGATGTCATTCAGGTATTGGCAGGAAGAGACGCTTCTGTAAATAGTCTTTTTCACATCTGGGTGTTCGGTTTCTCCTGCTGGGGCTGAGAGAATCTGATGAGCTCTGGGTATTTTTTTTCTCCCCACACTCAGGACAGATCCGCCTTACCGCTCTGTGCCTCCGCTCTGGCATAACCTCATCCTGTTCTTCCTCGTTCCAACACCCAAGTGCAGCTGTGGGGCCCTTCATCCGCCTCAGACTTGCTGGTACCCACCACTTGAAACTGGGCCCTGCTGTGATGCTAAGTCTCCATCCAGAAGGAGCTGGCTTATTTTTGTTTTTTGTTTTTTTTCCCCCTTGGGACTCAAGAGACTGTGAAAGTCTCATGAAAAGGAAGAATTTTGTGCCAAGAGAAAGGAGTGCAAACACCCTCTGTTTTCTGCCTCTAAAGCAGGGCCAGTGGTTTCTGCTGCTGTGGGTTTTTTTTATGTCATTTGACTAACCATCTCCCTACAGGCCCGAGCAAATGTGGGCAGCGCTGATGCAGCCTCCCGGGATCCTTTGAGAGTTCCTGTGATACAGTATTTTACTGACTACCTCCTTTATAGGATGGAAAACTTTTCCTCTCAGATGACCACAAGCCTCCGGCTCCTATCTACCTAGTTTTGTGGTCAATTCTCTAACTCTTACATAATCCCCGGGCATACAGCTGGGTTTTTCCCTGCATTGAGAGTGTTACTCAGATTTTAATGTAGTCTTTTTCAAAAGCTGTCCCCTAGGTGGCTTAAAGAAGGTGTAAATCCAGTCTGTAAAAGCCACAAGAGGCATATATATATGAACACAGTTGGCATTTAAATATGTGTATTGGCGTTTCACACATACATTCTTTTTTCGGCTGACACAAATCAACCAAGTAATTTTATGCTGGGTTTTCAACCCCGGAAAGTAAATTGTTAAATATGACCAAAGTATAAAGTGATCTTTGATTTTAATCAGAAAGACTTTTCTTTTTGATGCTCAAGAGCAAAGTTGTAAATGGATAGAAAATTGTACATTTGGCTCCTGCTGTCTGCCTTTTCCAGCACTTTGATGAAGGAATGGCTTTTATCAGCACACAGAAGACCTCAAAGGAACTGCTTTTTTAAGGAACAGGCTCCTCCCTGCTCAAAAGATTGCCACACTGTCGGTAACTGAAAACCAGATGTAATAATTAGAAGGTTGTTCTGATCATCTGACTGCGCTGACCCATGCAGTTGACATTACACTCACATATATGTTAGTTATTCCATGAGAGCTAGGCAGGGCACCTAGACTTTCATGGGGGTAAACTGAGGTTTATAGAGGTTTTGGAGGCCTGCTTATGATCATAGAGCCAGGATGTGGTGAACCCAGGACTCCAAGCTTTATTTCCCCTCCATTTTTTTTTTTAAGATTTTATTTATTTATTTGAGAAAAAGAGAGAGCATGAGCAGGGGGGAGAGGCAGAGGGAGAAGCAGACTCCCCGCTGAGCAGGGAGCCTGATGCGGGGCTTGATTCCTGGGTCCTGGGATCATGACCTGAGCATAAGGCAGACGCTTAACCGACTCAGCCACCCAGGCACCCCATTTCCCCACCTTTCAGTGGTCTGGCCACGCACTTTCCAGGAGTCACATTAGAATCTGCGAAGACCAAATCTAGTGGCTGGTTAAGTCCTTGAGAGGATCACTTCCCTTACCGTCTTTTGATGCTTTTCTTCAATCCTCAGGGTTCTTTGCTATCTGAACTTCGTTTTCTGGATTGAACTTTCATCTTCTCAGGTGTAGCTGTTTTTTTAACTGTTGCTTGGCATAGTTTACGAGTTCATCCATTTCTTTGTTGGACACTGAACACAAATCGCCAGGACTCAAAAGTCTCTTAAGTGCATTTCTGAGAACATTTCACATTTTGGGGCTTGCATCAGAGTGAAAAACCCACACGTTCAAGACAGAGCTTCTGAAATCATCAAGCACATTCAGATGTTTGTCCAACTTTGTAGGATATTCAGTCTTGCTTTGGTGGAATAAACAGAGGTAATACTAGAAAATTTTCAACTGAGTCGATACAAGTTAAGATAAGAGCCCAAATATTTCTTCACTCTTCATCTCTGTCCATTTGGCTTTCCAAATATTTCTCCTCCACAAAACATGGAGCGTATTTAATATTGTAACACTCACATCACATTCATCGTGTCTTCAGGAGGAAGGGCCTTTGTATTTCAGCAAAAATATGCTCTTCAGAAAGAATCACGTAAATATTAATTTTTTCATCAACGTGTTTCATTTTAGAGAGCTGTGAACGTATGTAGCCTTATTTTTTATGCTTCCATTTAGTTCCACAATTGCATGTGTCCTCATTAAAGTTGGAGGGATTCTTTCCTGCCGTGGAGAAAGTGAAAGCCTATTTGAGGAAAACATTTCAAGACCTGGGATTTAAAAACTATGGTTTTGTGTTCCTGTTGTAGAATGCTAACATATTTGAATTAGGTTTTTAAAGTTCTGACTGCTTTCGCTCCTGGCTAAAACATTAAGAAAAGCGCTCAGCTTTGTCTTTGGGAAAGAGCTGTATTTTTTTCTTCCTTAATAGAAAACAGAATTACTTGAACCAATAAATGAAATTATTGCACTTTTGATTTGGACAACTTAAACACATAAAGTTTGAAATTACAGAGCGTTTTCTTGAGCAGTTGTTTTTGGGGGTAACATTGCCACCGTATGCTATGGGTCCTGCCTCCCTCCTGGTTTCCCTCTCTTCTTTTTTACATTAATGGTGTCTCCTAATAAATATTTATTGTAGAGTATGCCTGGTTCGTGCTGTTACTAGAAAAAGCTTAAGGGTGACTCTCAACCCTAAGACTAGTTTAAAACTCAGTGACTGGAAAGCCTTCAATCCGGATCTCCAGGCACATCTCTCGCCGTGCTCATGGAAGACCTCGCCAGTGGATCAGTCTTCCCCACAGAGCCCAGATAAGCACCTCCTGGGTCTTTTCAGCACAGCTCTGCAAGCTGCCTCCATCAGTCATGTCAACATGAAATCCGTTTGTCATTTTTGGATGAGAGTATCTATATCGAAGGTCTTTTTATGGGCAAACCCCCATGCTGAAGGGGAGGTACAGACAAATTCTTTATTCTAGGAATTGGTATTTCTGGTTGGGAGGGTTGCTGCAACACCATAGCACCCCGGGACTGTAGCACCGTCTTACAGAGGCGGCGGCAAAGTGCACATCGCAGCTCTTGCAATTAAGAGGATACAAATGGTCACTGTCTGCCCAGGAAAATCCTGAGTCATTCTGATTTTATCTGAAGTCAGACTGTCAGGGGAACTTCTTTCTCAATTGTGGTGAAGCTGAAGGACTTGTTTCCTTGGTAAGTTTTGAAAAGAGACCCTGGTACGGTTTTGAATCAACTTTTTGAAATCCATGTTGGGAGGCTACTGGCTGCACACGTAAACTTTGGAGGACATGGTTAGAGTTTTGAGTAGTTTAGGATCCACAGTTCAATCCTGTATAATTTAGTGACTCAGCACAGTAATAAACCCTGGAAACTTCTGCTTCTGTTTCTTCTCTGCAGGAATTAAGGACAGATAGGAAGAATGCAAACATGAATTAATTTGATTTTATGTGCTTAATTAGGCAGACATGATGAGAATCTGTTGGTGTGGCAGAAGTTACCACCAATCTACATAAAAATGAATAATACTGACATTAAGAGAAAGAGCATTAATTATGTTGCTCTCAGTGCAGACTTAAATCATTTCAGGGGCTTCTGCTTACACATAAGGGTCTCAGGTCTCTGAATTTGTTGGACATTACAGGGAAGCCGATGTGGGTCTGAAACGTTGCCCCGCCTGTCCCAAGTGCAATTTCCCGGTGTTCCATTCATTGACTTTCTCTTTCACTAAATAATGCCACCTTTTCTCAGAAAGACTAAAAAGGCTTTTATGTTTTCCAAGAGTAGAAGTGAAATGGGTTTTCCCACCCCTTTTGATAACCAGGTACTTTTAAATAGCAAGGCTATTCTTGGCTTCGTTTCTTGGCCAGTTTCGTGATAATTTTTTGAGCACTTGGGAGTCCACATTCTCTTCAGTAGAAAAATCAGAGATCAGTAACCCAGGATTCCAGATTTCCTGTTATCAGAGGTCAAGCAAGTGATACAACCTACACATAAGTATTTCTTGGAAGTAGAGATGCTATTCTCTTAGGCTAAGTTTGTCCTTTCCAGCCTGCTAATATGTGTATACAGATGATTCTTTATGTGTGTATATATTTGTACATTTGTGTATGTATCCATCCCTCCATCCAAAATGGGTTTCTTGAGGTTTACAAATATAATGAGTTTGGTAATTAATGAATTTCACAAAGGTCTGTTCCATCACCTCCTAGAATGACTGTACCATTGTGCATCACCGGCTTTTGTGTATGGGATTCACATGATCTTACCGATATTTCACATTGCCTGATATTCTAATCTTTGCCGATCCAGTGGGTATAAAATGGTAACTAACTCTTTTAATTTTGCCCTTTGTTTCTTGCTACTTAAGTTGAGCATCATTTTATATATCTAACCATTAGATTTTCCCCTTCTGGAAATTGCCTATTCAAATCAGTTTCTGGTTTTTTTTTTTTAATTTTTATTTTTTATTTAATTTTATTTTTTTAATTTTGTTTTTAAGATTTTATTTATTTATTTGAGAGAGAGAGTGAGAGAGCAAGAGCAGGGTGAGGGGCAGAGGGAGAAGCAGACTCTCTGCTGAACAGGGAGCCTGACGTGGGGCTGGATCCCGGGACCCTGGGATCATGACCTGAGCCAAAGGCAGACGCTTAACCGACTGAGCCACCCAGGCCCCCCCCAGTTTCTGTTTCGAAAATTGCATTTCCCTTTCTTTTCTCGTGGTGGTTCCTCTGTTTTCTGAGCTATGTTGGAGAAGTTTGCATGAAGTCATTCTGCAGTACTTGGAGCAGACTCCATGACTATGAGATACCACCTGAGGTTCCTTTTAACAGCCTCTAGACTTGCTTGTCCCTGTGCAGTTGTTCCCCACCTGCTGCTTTTACCTGAGCTCCTGCCTCCCTGCAAAGCGATCCTGCAAACGAGAGCAAACGCTTTCTGGTCGTTGCTTTGCTTCAAACCTTCAGTGGCTTCCCTTGGCTTTGAGGATCAAGGTCTGAATCTGCTGGGTCTCCAGGCCCGCCTTTGATTTCATCCTTGACTCCGGTCCTCCCTGGTGCTCTGTGTTCCAGCCACAGAAGACTTCTTCCTCACCTTTCCAGGGCCTTCTCTGACTCAGTCCAGGCTGTTCTTCTGCTCCTGTGGCTGCCCTCCCTCTACCTGAAGCTTTCCATGACATCTTCAGGAAAGCCTCCCTGATCTTCTTCACACTAGGTTAGGTCTCTTAATGGCCCACATGGCCACCTCTACTTCTTTCTTTTTTTTTTTTTAAAGATTTTATTTATTTATTTGACAGAGAGAGACTCAGCAAGAGAGGGAACACAAGCAGGAGGAGTGGGAGAGAGAGAAGCAGGCTTCCCGCCGAGCAGGAAGCCCGATGCGGGGCTCAATCCCAGGACCCTGGGATCATGACCTGAGCCGAAGGCAGACGCTTAATGACTGAGCCACCCAGGCGCCCCTCTACTTCTTTCTCTGAAACTCTTGCTCTTACTGAACGGTATTTAATAAATGTTTTGTTTTAAAAGCAGAAGGGTGGGAGCAAAAGCATTTCCCTTGGGAACTCCATGAGGTCAGTACCTGTGTCTCTGTTTTTCTCTACTGTATCTCGAGCATCTAGCTTAGCACTGGAGATATAGAAGCAGAATTAGCATTTGTTGACAGAAGGATAAAAGTGTATGTACATTAAATGCTAATTCTGTCACTTTGGTTTTGTGTCTCATTTTTGCTAAACATTTGGATTGATTAGTCTCTCTGGACCTACCTTTGATTCTACCTTTTACATTTAGTGCATAAATGTATTTAATTGCATTTTTCTTGTTGATTGAATAGATAATATTTAAATACATTTCTCTCTCTTAACCTTGTCTACGGGTTTATTTTTAATAGGGTTGTGTGTGCATGTTATTAGCTTAAGTATCATTATATACTGAGCTGCTATGTCATGGTTTGTATAATTGTTCCCTTATTTTGAAGCATTAGGTCATTTTCAATTTCATTACTTTATAATGAAATATAATATTTCTTGGTGTAAATTAATTTCTCTTTTTCCCCAAGTTATTTCTTTGGAATTACTGGTTTTGAGCAGCTCTTATTAAAGGCTGACAGATTGTTTAGAAAGATTGAAGTTGGTTTCATTGCTAGGCAGTGTGTACCTGTTTATCTAGAGCTCCACCAAAATTGTTTTATAATTTCATTGTATTTTAATAGCTCTGAAGTGTAACTTTAAAGTTGTTTCAATTTGCGTTTCTTTCTCTGCCAGTAAATCTGTGCATTTTTCGCCGCCATGATTTACGCCTTCAGTTGCCTCTGCTTAAATTGTCAGAGTGCATCTTTTGATGTCCTCCTAATGTAATCACATCTTTTCTTTTTGTGAGTGGCATAAGGAGCAAGTAGTCAGGATCTTACCTTCCTTCTTACTATTTTTGGGAGTAGTTTTTGAACCTTACAGGATTTGCTTCTAAGAATAGTCTTAATACTCTAAGAAAATATGCAACAAAATAGAGTCAGCTTTAGAATTACCCCTTCTTTATAAGTAATTTCCATTTAAATGTTCTTTTGGCCCCTGAATGCTGCTAAAACCAAGCCAAAGCAGTAACACTTCTCTTCGTGTGGGTGGGAAATACTCCGCCAAAAAGATAGGCATGCATGGCATGGAGAGTGTGTTTTCTTGGTTCCCTTTTAAATTTAAAAGTTATTTATGAGTTTATATTCCATGGTGTCCCAGCATCATTTGGAATTAGGCTTGCTTATTGAACTCAAACTGCAAAACTTCACTTAAGCATGACTCAATTACGCTTTAATGTACCAAAAAAAAAAAAAAAAGGCAAAGAAAAAAAATCCATCAGAATTTGTCATTATGATTGATTCTTGTGCACAGAAGACTGGCAGTCTTTTCCAAAACTTTCATGACTGGTTTTTTTTGATCCTTTGCCTTTTTGTTTGATATACTTGAATAATCTGCATAGTTTTGATATTTAATTCCCCTTATTCTTGTCAATTGGGAGCTCAGATTGGGAGGCTGGCATTTCTTTATTCTCTCTGCAGTTAGGGGTTTCTTCTAAAGCATTTAAATTATGCAGAGTCTAGAATTATTTCAAGAGTGGTTTGATAAGGGTAGTTTGGTTTATGGGGAAGAAAAGGACTGCATGGACTCAAAGCAAGTCCTAGCTTGATGTTTAGGTGTTTTGTTTTTTTTTTTTTCACTATTTACAAATATTTCTTTTTGTTCCAATTTCTTTTCTCTTCACTGGTTTTTTCATGCTGCAAATAGCATGCATTTTTTCATGGGAAGGGCTGCAGTGGACAGCTGAGCAGGATGTTCACTGTGCCAGAGCGCTAGCCAAGGGCACAAGGTGGCTGCATTCCAGAGCTAGGAGTACCTTTTCCCAAATGACAGACACTCTGTGAGGTGGTAGCCATCTCTGCTGGTACATTTGCATTTTTCACCATGATGGATGTGCGAGCTTAGTAGTTGCTAAGCGTTTTCTAGGTTTTGTATTTCTATGTGGGTTTCGTTTCTTTTGTTTCTTTATAATCTTGCTTTTCTGATCTTCATGAAGGGATATCCAGTGTTGTGGGGGCCTTTTTTTTTTTTTCTATTTATAGCATATTCCTCAATAAATCACCCTTAGCTGGATCAGCATTACTCTGTCCATTTAAGTTCAAATGAGTGTATGCCATTATGTTACTAACCTAAGGGAATACTTCCTAGTTTTTAGTTCTTTCTGGTGCTTTCTTCTCACCGGTGGGAATGTTTAGTTTCTCAAAGCCCTGTAAACTGAGAGGCATGCTCTTAGAGAAGAGCTCCGCTCTCAGAGATTAGTAGAAGTTTACTAAAGAGTTTTCTTTTGTGTCTGTGCTATTACAAAAGAAGAACTTCCCCCTTTTTCCAGCCTAATTGAGTTTATTTCACAGTGAAATCACGAAGGATCTGGTTTATTTCCCATCTGAAAGGAAACCTTGGGTCATGGAGTTCTTTTCTTCTCCTTTGGAGTTCCCTTCCAGCATCTATCTTGAGTGGGAAAGGACTTTGGGCTGATGTTCCCATAATTGTCGTCAGGATCACAAATCAGATGAAGGTCATGATAAAGATTCCATTGGCCTCTGGCTTTTTGAATTCTTTGACCCAGCTTTCCTGTGTTGGAAGGGATTCATGTCACTTGACATACCATTTCTTCCTTGTGATTCCATGTTGGCGTGAGACACCAAGTTCTTTGACGTTCTTGGAGGTGAGTCTTTCTCTTTAAGAGCCAGTTTAAATCAATGCCCTCTTGGGAACTTTGGATTTCTGCTCTCTGCACATTTTTAGAGAAATGTGCTGGGGACTCTCAGCCATATTTGGCAATTCCTTGCCATCTGGTAGTCATCACTGTCTATGTCTCTTTCCTGCTATGAAGACGGCAGTGTAGGAGGGGGATATTTACCCATCTCCTTATTTTCCTGTTCCACGTTTAAGCATCTGAAAGTATTCTTCATAAGTAAGTCCGAACGGTCTTTGTCTTTATGGTTGGAGGTGGAATTCTGAAATGACATTAGTTTTTCCTTTTTAGAGAGAAATCTCTGCCCTGTTTCATTAGCTTAATCTGCATCCTAACTTATTACCAAGGAAATAAAAGATGGATTCTACAGAGCAGGCTTGATTTCCTGGGTATATATGTTATAGAAAAAGAACTGGCAGGGTATACATAAGTCTAGGACATCATTCCGTCTCCTCTGAAGAGTACGAGGACATGGATCAGGAAGAAGATAAGGGATGCATTTTGTTTCACCAAACACAACTGCATTGTTTGACTCTGACAATGAGAATCTGTTGCTTACAAAATAATTTAAGTGGACACAATTTTAAAAATTATTCGCTGTTTTCTGAGTATTTCAGGATATCTCTCTCTTCTCTCCTCTTGGCTTGAGTATGGCAGTGATGGGGGAGTTGAGCTAAAATCCTGATTCGTGTTTCTTTTCCGTTCTGAGCAAGAGACGAATACGTAGAAGTATTCGTGTTTCTTTACCGTTCTGAGCAAGAGACGGCTTCCAGTTGGAGGAAGGCGTTGTTGTTCTGTAAATAGAGCTGCAAAATCTATCTTCCTTGTCATCATCTTATTATTCTTTGGCCTCTCACTAGACATCACCATAAAGTTTGTGGATCCCTCTTCAGAAGTATCTGTTGAGCCTTTGCTGAGTGAGGCCACAAAATGGAACTTTTTTTGTTGTTTCTTAGAAGTTCGGGTAGTGTTTGTTTGTTTTCAGATAGTCTATGTAAATGGAAATTAATTTTTCAGCAAAAGTGCTTCATTGTAAGGGGTATTATCGGAGTTTACAAAGCACCATGTTATCACTTGACTTAATGTCAAATACCTGAACCTGAATCATAGAGGAAAGTCCAAATAGTGACACCAAATTTAAGACAGCTTGGGTTGCATTTATAACTCGTAGCTGTACAGAACGAACAATTCCAGCCCGTTCTGGAATTAATATGCCCGGGCCTGTGTGACTTAGCACATATGAGGGTGGAGTCACCAAGTAAACGATTCACCTCTTGTTAATTCCTATGAATAGGAAATATACTCAGCACCGTTAAGTCAGACATGAGTATTACGACCCTTTAATCCTTCAGCCTAAATGGAGTCCATTGTATTTGACATGGGACATGGAAGAAATTTTAATTTACCCTTTAGTCAGGAAGCTGAAGGAACATTCTCCTCTTGAGCCATTAAAAGTTGGCTCTGTATTTTTCTTTGTTGGCATTTGTAAATTGAGGTTTTCATGGCATTCTAGACTTATTTTTGGCTGTATATATAAAGCCATAATATTTATTGAAAATATAGTTCAATTCAGAAATAGGGCACTATTAAAAATTATTTCAGTAACAAGATTATCATCGTCATAAATTAATTTTGAAAATCCTAATTTTAGTGCTAGATGGCACCCAAGAGACCATCTGTCTGACCTCTTGGGTTTTTTATAAATGATTTCTAGAGGTGAAGCCATGGCAGAACAAATTTCACTTTCAAATAGGGCACTTTTTTATGTCTAATATGAGATAGTGACAATTTAGGTGAAAGATGGGGGCTCCATAGATTCTTGTTTACTTGTTTCTCTTTAAATCTGTTCTGGAAAAAAAACTAATGAGTACACATTATTTTAATTTTTAACCATTATATATTTTTAATTGCTTAACTTGTATTCGGTTCCATACATGTTCAAAATTCCTATGTATATTTAATCCTCATACCAGTCATGTGACAATTAGGTTACTGTTTTCATGCCCATTTTTTAAAAATGAAGAAAATGGGGTATAAGAACATTACATGACCTGCCTTGGGGTCATTTAACTGGTGGCATGCGGTAGATCCATTTCTATTCCAGATCTCAAGCTTTTAATCACTGTTTATAAAACTCCAGCCAGTGCCTTTATAAGTTTAAACATTACAACATTCTGAAAATGTCAAAATAATGGGACCACAGCAATGGTGAATGGTGCCCATTCTTGTGGGTAATTTTTTCTTGTGTTCTGAGCTGTTCTCCTATTAAGCCTTCGACCTTTCTTCATCCCAGTGATGCCGGAGCTGGAATCCTACAGAATCAGCTGTACTGGCTGATGGCAGATGCATTTTGGGTCAAGGTGGCAGCCAATGCTTTTTGTGTCCCCCGCAGCTGTTGAGACAATATGAGTCTGTGCGGTGGAGGTCTGCCAAGTTAGACTCGCAGCTCCTCATTATGCTCCGGGAACTCACACTTTCCACAAACCTCCTGCCCTGCAGCGGCTCACATCAGTGCATTGCTATGTCAGGCTGAATAATTCGCAGCATTTAGCACTTAAATTGGCTCATTGCAGACAATCCAATTAGAATAAAGTCTATTATCGTTTTGGTACCTTGGAATGAAATGGAGTGTTTAAGCGATGAACATGCCACGTTGCTGGCAGTTGCTCTGTGTCTAACTCATCGTCTTGCAGGTCCTTAGCATCTTGCTAAAATGACGCCCTGCCTTGGTGTGAGCCATGTATGAAGTTCAGTAACACACCTGTCTCATGCAAGTTTTCCTTTGGTATGTCAGGATTTGGGGACTCCTTAGAGCTCAACACACACCTCTTCAAATCTTGGTTACATGTCCTGTTAACAAGGGACGTTGAGTTAAGGTTGCTTTTCAAATCGAAGCGAGGAACCCAAACAGGCGTTGATGAAGGAGGTGGTAACATCCTGCAAGGAACAAACCACGCCCCATAGCGATCAGTAAAATAGAAGTTTTCAGCAGGAAGTAGTTTATGGAATTCTTGCATCGTGATTCACCCCCACCCCCCAGCCCCGCTCCCATAACTTGGCCAGTAATAAGTCAGAAGAGGGGGAGAAAGGGAGCAAAGGCAGCATGGTGGAGATGATCCAAGAAAGATGCTGAACAAAAAGTCCCTGCATTGTGTCCAGGATGAATGATGGTTTCTAGATGTGGGGGGGGGGGGGTGGGGTGGGTTTGTGAGCAGTAATTTTGATGTGAATATGAAAGTGAGACAATTTTAGGAGACTAACTTAGAAAGTTGTTCCTAGCTGATGTCATAAGGACACAGATACATTTGGACTGGTCAGGTTTGTAAATTAGGGGAAAAACAATGATTGAATGGATATATATTTTTAAATTTATTTTTAATTATTCTAAGATGCCTTGTGGTGCTCTGGAAATAGCACTGCGTTCCAGACCTGGATTTGACATTCAGCTGCATCATTTTCTAGTTGTATAACACATCAACTAGAGACACACCAGTTAATTTTTCTGAACTTCATCTATAAATGAGTGTAACGTCATCCCCCGTACAGATAGTAGCGAGGGAAGGAGATAGTATGTAAATGCCACTTGCATTTAGTAAAATCCGTAAATGCTGACTGTTTATTTCAGCTGTTACCCGTGGATACAGAAATCCCATGGATAAGGAAGGTGCCTGGAGCAGCTTCCTCTGCCCCTTGAAGGTTTTGAAAGGACTGTATTTGAATTAGAGCGGGGAATGCCCTTGCCATGCACTGAATATGGTGGTGATTTAAACCATCTCTCTCTACCTCTCCTTCCTTTTTGTCAGACATACATTTTATATAGCTAGCCAACTGATCCTCATTGATTTCTTTTACACTGTGATTCAAAAAGGCTACCTCATTTCCTGGGGAAAGCCTGGTTCTGTAAATATCCTTTTATCTGTCTGTAAATGCTGTTAATGGCTCCTTGAGAATTCAGTGGTTGTAAGAATGGAACCAGGGAATCTCTGTAGTCTGCTCCCACATGGTAGGAAGTGAGTTGGTTTTTAACTTGGTTCCCAGTGGCGGAAATGCTCCCAAAGGTCAAGGCACTGGTGCTTGTAATTCCTGTGATTGCCTGCCTTTGAAGTCCCACACGTGATCTAGACTTAGTGCTGTCCTCAGTCAGCACCGCTTTCCAGCTGCAAAGGGAGTGTTGCTTTTGCGTGGAGTCTAGCCACCAGATAATTGCTTGTCTCCTGCTCCGTTCCAAGTGTTGTGTGCATCGCCGGTGACGCAAATGCGGTTGATCGTGCGTGGTGGAATGGGGGAGTGTTTGGGGTTTCTCCAAAGTTAAGAATGTGACAGTGGTAACAGAACGTCTAGAGGATGGTTAAAGGGCTACTCTCTGCTTATGTTGCAACAAAGCAAATAAAAAGCCAGACAATATCCAGATTCATTTGTCGATGGACCTAGTTGTCCACTAACCTACTACTGGTTATATTAGGTTAATTAATAAATTAGGTTAGGTTAATCAATTAATTAGGTTAGGTTATTAATAGTTATAAGTAATATTTATAAGAGAGACCAGAATGGAGTGAAGGAGCAATTTACATGCTTTGGGGGTGGGAGCAGAGGTGGACGGTGGAGAGGGGCTCATGTTAAATAATTATAAATAATAATAAATATTTATAATTAATAAATTAGGTTAGGTTAATTAATTAGGTTAATTAATAAATTAGGCTATTACATTAGGTTGATTAATTAGTTAATTAATTATTAAATTAATTAAACAAGGAGGTTGTTAGACCGGGGTTGCTCTAATGTCATGGTGGCCTGCATCACAGACCACATGTTAAGCCTATAAATGCCTCAAGGTTATGAAATTGACACCAAAGGACAAGAGTCACAAGCAGCCAGTGAGGCTGTGAGCTATAGCCAATCAATAATTTCCTTCCTTACTTCCTCCTTTTCTCTATAAAAGTCTCTCCCCAGCTCCTGTTAATGGATTGCTCCTAACCACTTCCGGTTTGGTGTGTCCCCATTTGAATGGACTTCTGCTCAAATACATGGTTAACATTTGTAATATGCCTCCGTTGATACTACACTAGCTATCCACCTGGTGTATGAAAGCTGCAATTTTTAAACAAAAGTGCTTCAGAATTGGGTGAAAAGTTGTTGCCCCTTCTTCCCTTCACCCATCCCTCTTCCCCTCTGCAGCCTGTCCTTAGTACGGGGCACAGTCATCTTGCCGGGGCCTGCCTGAAGAGCAATCACAAGTAGTTGCTGTCTATTAATCCTATTAGTTACCCATGAGGAGAAGAAAAAATTCGTCATCTGGCACTGCTGGCTTCCCAGGCACCAGTTAGGAAATTCTCTTGATTCTCGCCTGTAACAGGAGGCGCGGTTAAGTGTGAAACTCAGCTGCCTTCCAGCTGTAGGGTAGTCTCAGGAAGTGTGATGATCTCTGTTGTGAGAGAGGGAGATGTTCCCTTGATGAAGAGAGGTTTCCCTCCATAAGGAGATAATGCATGCCTGGATATGTCCACACATCTTAGTTCTAGAACAACCCCCTCCTCCCTTGTCAAATGTGCTTTCCAGAGTATTTCCAACACTGTGCCTATGGGAGGCCATGTCAGGAAATGTTCTACATCCTTCATCACATACTCCTGTTGTGAGTGAGTGAGTGAGAGAGAGAGAGAGAGAGAGAGAGTGTGTGTGTGTGTGTGTGATTGTTGCAGGACCCAAGGATTGTCTTCCTTTGGAACAGGCTTGGGGGCTTGCCTTTAGTGTTTCTCATCTGGAACATGAGCCCCTCTCCACCGTCCACCTCTGCTCCCACCCCCAAAGCATGTGACTTGCTCCTTCACTCCATTCTGGTCTCTCTTCAAACTTCACCTTCCCAGGGAGCCCTACAGACAAGCCTTTGTAAAACAGTACTTCTGTCACATTCTATTTCTTTCTCTCAACTTCCTTTAATTTTCTTCAGAAAAATGATCCCGCTGGCCATTGTTGTCATATTCCTCTGTTAGAACTTAACCCTTTGAACCCTGTTGTTTTCCTAGTGCCTAGAGCCTAGTAAGAACTGATTAAAATTTATTAAGTTCATTAATGCTTACATATCATGTCAGTCTTTTTCATAAATTTGAGCCCTTTAAACTACTTGTCTCTTTCCCCCAATCATCACAAAACTAACCTCTGTTTAATAGGTGTGTAGGTGGAAGCCCTCAGGTACATAATGACTTTAGAATAGTCCTAACAGTGGACTTACAGATACATGATATTTGCTGTTCTCATGTATTTCTTTTGTGCTGACTGAAGTCCTCGATGTTTTCCCTAAAGGAGAGGCCTCATATTGCAACTCTGTTTCTTATTCATGTTCCCTTGAGGAGGAATATTCAGACACAGCCTGCAATAGATTGGTAATGATCAGCTTATATAGTACTTGTAATATCTTTTTCAGGAACAAGCAAATATTGTAGGAGGGGTAGGTTCCAATATAGAAAACAAGGGGTTTGGTGTCAAAATAGTATATAGGGAGTGGCGTCTCGCTGGCTCAGTCGGTAGAGCATGCACCTCTTAATCTTAGGGTCGTGAGTTCAAGCCCCGCATTGGGTGTAGAGATTACTTTTTAAAAAAAAAAAATAGTGTATGGGGAAAGGCAATTAAATTTTAAAAAGAGTAAAGTTGTTAGGTAATGTATTTGGATGATTTTCTATATTTTTGCTTTAAAAATGAAACTGCAACAAGAATATCTTATCATCTAATTAAATATTCACCTGACAGATGTGTAAGAGAGTTATTAGTATTATGCCTATTTTATGGATTAGAAGCTGAGGCATAGAAAGGTAAAATGAAGGGCACTCGGGTGGCTCAGTCGGTTGAGCATCCAATTCGTGATTTCGACTCAGGTCAGGGTCTCAGGGTCCTGGGTTTGAGCCCTGGGTCAGGCTCCACGCTCAGTGGGGAGTCTGCTTGAAATTCTTTCCCGCTGCGCCCCGACACACACGCACGCACGCTCTTTCTCTCTCTCAGAAATAAATAAATCTTAAAAAAAAAAGAAAGGTAAAATAATTTATGTAAGTCCCCAAGCAGGAATTCTAGCTACATTCAGATTCTGTAGTCTGTTTTTTGTTTCATCATTGTGTGATTCATTCGTATGCTACGTAATAGCATGGAGGGGATGTATGTACTGCTAGTTTTATCAAGGAAACTCTTCATCTTTGAAAGTAACTAGTAAGCATCTATTTCCATCATACTATTTTGGTATAAGACAGTTTTATGACATGTTTAGAGGTCTCTTTAAGATATCCTGAAGCAGCTCTTATGCGGTAGGAAGTTGGGGCTTTTATCATCCCCAGATCTTCTGCTTCTTTTTCCTTTATTCAAAATTTATGTTTCCTATTGTGCTTACAAAAGGCGGCCTGCTCCTGCGTGTTCTGTCTGCTGTGATCTCAAGTTGGCTGGAAAACGGGCTGTCCACCGTGCATTTGCCCAGGGTCTAGGGGTCACGCAGATTCTGACCCGGATTTCCAGGTCTTGGGGTCTCCTGCTTCTGGATAAGGCGAGTCCAGATTTGGAAACTCCATTCTGTCCTGGCTGTAACCAGTCTAAGAGGAAGGAAATGGAGTTTGTAAAGGACAAAGAGCAGGTTATTGTTATTAATAGGAGGCTATATGAAGAACTATGATTTTTAGCATATTCTAAATGCCTTACATTGAAGAGTCAGAGAAGGGAGCAAAACTTCAAAACATCTTGATTAAAAAAGTATGGGCTTGGGGCGCCTGGGTGGCTCAGTCGGTTAAGTGTCTGCCTTCGGCTCGGGTCATGATCCCAGGGTCCTGGGATCGAGCCCCTCATCGGGCGCTCTGCGTCGGTGAGTCTGCTTCTCCCTCTCCGTCTGCCTCTGTGATCTCTCTCTCCCTCTCTAAAAAAAAAAAAAAAGTATGGGCTTAATTACAATTCGCATCACTTGTTGAGCGTCTCCTCTGTGCCTGGAGCTGTGCTGTGGAGCGGCATCTGGTAATAAGCAGGATGGCTAAGGAGTTTACTGTCCAACAGGGAGAGAGCTATTGAAGCAGTAATGACTAGTTCTGGAGGGGCTGTCAAGGTGAAATGGAGGATGAATAAAGCATATAGCATATGGAAAGGTGCTTGAATGATCTAGGCCAGGGGTCAGGAGAGTTCTTCTGAGAAGGGCCAGATAGTACATTTTTTAGGCTTCAGGAGCCAGGTCTCTCTGCAAATACTCGTCTCTGCCACATTAGCACAGAAGCAACCCTATCACTCAGTGAACAAATGGATATGGTGGGGTCAGGTGTAACTTTATTTATGAGAACAGCAGTCTGGAGTTGGCCTGTGGGTCATAGCTTCCTGACTCCTGATCTTGGCTCTTTTTTTCTGCTTTCATTTTGTTGCTGTGTGCAGTCCTTCAGCCTTGTGTTTCTCATTCTGTGGTTTCAAGATGGCTCCCTCAGCCTCTTATAAGCCCAGCCTCCCATGGCAGAGGCCAAAGCAGGAGTTAAGGGAGGAAGGAAAACAACTTTTTCATCACAGAAGTTTAGCTGACATCCCCTTACAAATCTTTGGCCAGTGTTGGATCATCTTGCCACCCCTCTGCCGGGATCTAGCAGAGAGGACTGGGATTCCCAGCACTGGCTGGCTTGAGCATGACCCATCCCTTGGGTTGAGTGTGTTGCTGTTCCAGTGAAGTCAAGTTTCTTTGAGTGAGAAGAGAGAAGGCTGATAGTGATGTAGCCCACAGTGTGTCCATAGGAACCGAGATCCTGGCTACTCACAGCTTGATCCTCTGACCTGGGACATCGCATCACTGGGAAGCTTGTCAGAACTGCAGAACCTCACACCTCACCCAGAGCTACTGAATCGGAACCGAATCTGCGTTTTTGTTTTTTTAAAGATTTTATTTACTTATTTGAGAGAGAGAGAGAATGAGAGAGAGCGAGCACCTGAGAGGGGGGAGGGTCAGAGGGAGAAGCAGACTCCCTGCCGAGCAGGGAGCCCGATGCGGGACTCGATCCAGGGACTCCAGGATCATGACCTGAGCCAAAGGCAGTCGCTTAACCAACTGAGCCACCCAGGCGCCCCGAATCTGCGTTTTTAACAGGATCCTCAGGTGATATGCAGAAACATTAAAATTTGGGAAGTGCTGGTCTAAAGGGCCATTTTAAGGATGGTTAAACTAGATTGGAGAAAGAGTGTATTGAATGGTTGGTAACGCCACCTTGACTCCTGTTCATATAATGTCATCGGTAACTCCAGTTTGTAATATTTCACATTTAAAATTTTAGTACATTTTGCAGTATTGAGTGTTCAAAGTGAACCACAGTTATTTAGAGGACCCATCTCATTCCTTTATCCCCCCAGCAAGTCCTAGCTGTGTTCATGGTATTAGGCAATTGAAACAAAAGAAAAGAAAACAAAACAAAACACAAAGTCCAGGGAGTAAAGCAGTCTATTAAACATTGTTCTTTTGGGGCACCTGGGTGGCTCAGTCGATTGCGTGTCCATCTCGTGATTTCAGCTCAGGTCATGATCTCATGGGTCATGGGATCGACCCCCACGTCAGAATCCCTACTCAGCAGGGACTCTGCTTGGCATTCTCTCTCTCTCTCCCTCCATCCCTCCCACCACTCACACGCATGTGCACTCTCTCTCTAAAATCAATTAATAAATCTTTTAAAAATACATTATTCTTTCTTACCCATATTAGAGTGAATATAGGTGACGTGGCATTTTCTTGTCTTTATTTTGTATAAAATTCTCCATCATTCATTATGGGCCATTGCCTGAGTGCCTGTGACTGTCAAGTGTCTGGATTCTATTTTGGACTACAGGAAACTCCACAGTTAAGCAACCAAATTCCACTTAAGAATTCTATTTCTATTTTTTGTTCTTGTTCATTTGATCTTTTCCATTGGTAGGCACACTAGCTTCCAAAGCATGAAGGATGTTTTTTCTTCCAGCCGTATTCTGCTCAGAGTGCTGAGGGCTTCCCCAGGAAATAAAAGCCCGACTAACTGGACGTGTGGCTGGTCTCATGGTACATCTTTCGGTCCTGGCCAACAGGTCTTTGCCTGCGGTCATTTTTGTAAGACTTGCAGTGCATTCTAGGGCAGAACTCTCAACTGTCCCCTGGAATTGCATTAACTGGTGTGCTGTCGTGAGCTAAATATGGGGAGAGGCCTATTGAAGACTGTTCCTTCCAGCTGGGCAGGTCTCCCACTTGGCCGTTTGGAGGGTAGTTATATCCTGTACTGTTGAAACAGGATGAACTTGGCCACGAGTGTCGGCCAGAAGCCCTCTATCCCATTTATGCGGCCATGCTGGCTGGGTTCTGAGAAGTGCATGATTTCATTTGGGAACTCACTGTGGTTTGCTGCTAACCATCTGAGTCTGCAAAATGATGCCTTTTAAGCATGACCGGGACAAAATAACCCTGGGGCTGCATTTGGTGTGGTTTGTCTGTAAGCTTTAAAAGCTCACTGTAGGATTTTCTTGCTTTATAAAATTGAGGCCTCCTTTAAAGTTGTGTCATTTCTATGGTTTATAAATCGGATTATCTTTCTATTGTAACGGTGGTAGCTTAATATTTAATAGAAACTGGAGATAAGATTCCTCTGTAAAGATTTCGTAAGTGTTTGTTTGGTAAAGTTGGACATTTTCCCTCTCTCCAGGTGAAGTATACTTTTCTCGAAGAGGGAGGGGTGGGATGGGGGGGGTGCTGGGAAAGGGGTTGTCAGGAAGCCATCTGTAACTTGGGTGTTTTGTCTGTGTCGGCCACCCATCTGAGTGTGAAGGAGAGTCTTCCATGAAGGTGTGGATGAAGATAAATTAGCCAGGTGATAGATTACCCGCCATGCCATCCTTCTCTTGCTATAAGGAGTATGGAGTGAGAGGTTAAGTGACTGACATACAGTCATGTCATTTGTCAGCAGGGGGACAAAAAAGCAGGGCTGCCTGGCCTTTGGAGCTCGCTCTGATAGCTCACACCTAATTGTTTTAAGTCATCCACCGATGTGTCTGTCAACCACACAGAATGTGACCATTTTCCATCTCAAGTGAATGGGGACTGAAACCCAGTCACATTTTCCAAATCACGCTTGTTCTTTTGCCTCTGCGTCCATTTTGTATCCCTCAATTTCTTTTGGGAAGATGAAATTACATGAATTTACCGAAAGAGATATCATATCAGTTGTCAGATTGCATGTAGAGGGGATTGACTTATCTTTCACAGATGGGACCAACATTTCCTAGAATAAGTTGCTGAAGTTTGTGAGCTTTTACATGATAGAATGTTGTTTGGGAGTCTCCATAAAACTGAAGCTTTTCTACCCCCGTGATAATGTGACTTGGAGAAGACCATGACACTGGTGGTTTAATTTTTTTTTTTTTTTTTTCATTTTAGTTCTTACTTCTGTTTTAAAAGTTTTGGATTTATTTTTGAAATTGCAAAGATGTTGGCGATAAAGAGGTTGAAAATGTCTTTATCTCTTTTCAGGCTTGATAGGTTTATATAAAGGTACCAACTACATTGTGACAGTCTCTGGATGTAATAAAATGTCATTTCTCTATCAAACAGTGAGATTGGAGTAGAACAGTGGTTCTCCACTAAAGGTGATTTTCCTCCACCTCCAACCCCCCAGTAGGGGGTGACATTTGGCGATGTGTGGAGACATTTGTGGTTGTCACAACAGGGAAGGATGTCGCTGCTGGCATCTAGTGGGTGAAGGCCAGGGACGCTGCCAACCATCCTACAGTGCACAGGACAAATCCCACATCAATGAATTACATGGTGAAAAAGAAACCTTGGAATAGCATAACCAAAACCAAATGTTCTGCCCCTGAGCTTTTTGTTATTTAACGTGACATTTAAGACATCCCCCAAAACATGTCAAAAACGTATCAGCCATTTATCACATGCAAAAAGCATTGTGTTTTAAAATAACAAGTGTGAGCCTTCTGAGCCAAATTGTTTCCTAGAGGTTTTTCTCTCTTTGGGAATGAAGGCTGAAGTACTATTTCACATTATAAAATTCTAGTTTTTTGAAGAATTATGTTTAAGTTTTTTAAAACTGCATTGCTTTACAGGACTAACTTTTTCTTTAGTGATTTTCTTTTTCAGTTCAGTGATTTTTGGATGATCCCATATTTTAGTCTTGAGATTCCTTTCCTAGACTGGAACTCAACATTTAATTGTAAAATGAATAGCCCATTCTGGTTCCATATGCTTTTCATTGTGAGCTTCCTTTGAGAAAAGCCCATTAATTGAGTCAAATGTCCTTCGATGTGGGTTTTTCATTGTGGATCACTGCCCAAAAGATGATGAATGAAATTGTTAGATTCATTTTAGTTGTGACCCGAGATGAGCAGAAATGCACTTGAAAAATGAAGCACGGATTGTTTAGACACACTGAGCACCACACCTCAGACCCATTACAGGCATTTAAGGCCTGCTCTTTCCCTTCAGCCTGCAGTGTTTGAGTAGAGAGCTCTGGATAGATTCTTTGCAAAGTGACATCCTTTGACCTTGAACTGCATTAAAGTTTTCATGTGTATAGTTTCCGCTTCTTGATTTTTATTTTCTTTGTGTGTATCCTATGAATACAGACTCCTGTATACCCATTTCTATTAAATAAAAGGCACTGAATTGTCAGTAATGAAATACCAGGTTTTAATTAAAGTTATCAGTAATGCCCTTTCTTGTGCTTGGAACTTGGCTATTGACATACTTAGTGATAGAATAACAGAGAATGTGGTATTTCTTTGCTCCTGCAAATTGCTTTTAATTCTTCATGATCAGGTTGACAATTGCCAGTGGAAGTATTTATAGAGAAAAAGCTGGAGCTACCTACACTGTGTCTATAAATACCGCTGTACATACACAGTGTGATGGTGACAGCCATCTTGACTGTAGCATGTGTGTGTGTTTTTAGGAAGACTTGAATATAAAATATTTATATTTATATAAATTAGTTTCTGTATTTTGTGCGACTTTTTACTTTCCAAGGTGACCCAGAGACACCAGAGAAGTAATCCCAACAAGTTTCATTTGGAGGAATGTGGGTGATTTTCTGAAGATCAGAGTTGTTGCGCTCTTTTTCGTGTGCTCTCTCTCTCTCTTTCTTAAGGAACATACTTAGAAGTTAACAGCCCAAGGAGGATCATCACGTCACTTCACTTTAGGGTATGGGCCTGGAATTTTCATGGGACCTCTTTCTTTTTTACATACTATTAAGAACTATGTTCCTCATCAGTTGGTTAGAGACAAATTAGAAGCAGAAAAGGAGGGAGAATACTGAACATTATTTGAAAAACAAAAGACCTCAACACTCTGAAAGTAGAGTAGCCTGTGGTTCTTCCTTTTTTTTTTTCTTGGAGCCAGTCGTCTTCCTGGGCATCATCTCTGCTTGGAGCCAGTCATCTTCCTGGGCATCATCTCTGGGTGTCTCAGAATTAAATAATAGTTTAAGAAATAATGCTGGTGATTGTGCTGTTGAATCCCCACAAAGGAGATTGTGAAAGAAGGTTGTGCAGCTGTAATCCATTGCTTAGGAAGGACCCAGAACTTTCCTGTGCCCAGGGGACTGCACGATCTGCCCCCACTGGCCACACTGACTTGGTCTTCCACTGCCCCGTGTCTTCCTCCTCGTGCTTCAGCTGTGCTCTCTGCTGCTTCACCATGTAGTGTTCCCATCTGCCCTTGGTTCTCTGCTCCTGGCTCTTGCCTTGTTGAGCTCATTGTCACTCCCAGAATCTCTTAGTAAATGTATATTCTCATTCCTAGTTGTGGCTAACTCCAAGTTACCTTGTTTCGTTTGTTTTAGAATTATTTTTGACTGCTGTGTCATGAAGGTAAATTCTTTGAGGAGAGAATTTGTCTCAGTCATTGCTTATCCACTATCCCCCGTGCTCTACCACCACCGGCCCCATGGAGGGAGCACTCAGTAAATGTTTATGGAACGGATGACTAATTTCCTCTACCCCAAATTATTTAAATCGTTGTAATTTATTTTAATGATTTTTATTTATTTATTTGACAGATAGAGAGGACAAGTAGGCAGAGTGGCAGGCAGAGGGAGAGGGAGAAGCAGGCTTCCCGCTGAGCAGGGAGCCCAACGCAGGGCTCAATTCCAGGACCCTGGGATCATGACCTGAGCCGAAGGCAGACGCTTAACCAACTGAGCCACCGAGGCACCCCTAAATCGTTGTAATTTTAATGTTTAAAGGAATAGACATCCATTTTTCTGGAATTCTGCTTGACAGTATTTGACGAATACTACAGTCATTTTAGTTGTGACTACCTTGCCCTCCCTGCCACCTCTGGAGGTAAACTAAACTCAGTGGATCTTCTGGAATGGCACTGTGTGTGCCTGGCCCCACTGGGTTATTGCTCAAAGGACAAGCCCTCCCTCTCCTGGCCTTCCCAGCCACCTCTGACCATGATGTGTCCTCATTTCCCTCAGCCCAGGCAGGTATTTAGGTTTCTGATCCACCTCGATTATATTTTTTGAGGATAGGCAAACTAGCAATGGAGTCAAGGCTCTTAACTTTGCAGTAGATTAAAAGAAAAGAAAATACACCTCTATTGGAAAAATAAAAACAAAACCAAAACAATGCCAGTACATTGTTCAAGAGTGATGATCATCCTAATATTTTTCAGGGTTCCATCCGTGGGGGTTGTTGGATGGCTATCAGAGCAAACTCTCATCTTTATGAACAACATGGCGTTCCCATTCTCTGCTCCAGAGTGAGCCCTTGGGGCCGAAAGTTTTTAAGATTACCCTTGAAACACTGCTCTTCTTTGTTGTCTTCCTTTCTTATCACCCAACAAAACTATTTTACCCCCAATATAATAATTATTATTCATTTGTATTTTCATTTTTTAACTTCCTTTTTATGATTTGAAACATATTTTCTGTGAAAAGTATTTCCCCCTCCAAAATCTGTTTGTTTACTCTCCAGGTCAATTCAGTAGCTCCCACTGAAAGTATGTGATGTGAGGTCTACAGATGTGGGGCTGGCTTGCTTCCTTCTTAGGCTGATAGTTTGGTAAAGATTTGTTGACCTGGGAGCTGCATCCTTTGGTTGGATATTGCATAAATTCTTGTTACACGGCACTGCATGGAATTATCCCAACGTGCACATTGGTGTTGAACACAGCAGACCATAAAATTCCATTTCGTTTCTGTTGCATAAACACAGGATCACAAATAGTGTGATTATTTCTGGCAGCCTCAGGCATCTTAGCTAGGAGGAAGATGTGGGAAAATATGAATAGTTAAACGTGTTATGAGCTTCCCAGCATGAGCTGACCAAGTGCCTTTGGCATTAGCCTTTAAAAGGGTCAAATACAAAAACATCTAATACCATCATTTGCTGAGTTCTTACCGTGTGCAAGGCACTGTTTTCAATTGCCTCGTCACAGCCAGTCTTCAACACTGTGGTGTGTTACATTCTCATTCTCCAACTGAGGAGGCCCAGAGAGGTCATGAGACTTGGCAAAGTTGCACAGGAAGAGAAAGGGCTGGGTTTTGAACCCATGTGCTTTGAACCCAAAACTTGTAACCACCACCACCATGGAAATCTTGGTCATGTAGTTAGAAACAATTCACTTGTCTGTTTCTTTGATCTTCATTGGCTTTCCCTTGCAGATTTTTCAGGTGTAACATGCCTCAGTATCTCTTGAGAGGCAGGCCGTCCCTGAGAGGCAGGCCATCCCTGAGAGCCACGAGTCACATGGTCAAGATGGGAGCTAGGAAAAAGCAATTACCACCCCTCCACACACTTGCTGCTTTACTTTTAGCTGAAGAAGTGAAAGTCCAGAATGGTGATGCTGGCCGTCTGGAGAGGGGACTGCCAATTATGAAACCCGTATGGCCAAGACTTTGTGGTCGGACCAGCAAAATTGTTTGAGCAGAGGCTCTGCTACAGTTCTGTGGTTGGGGTCCCAAAAGCAAGTATCTGCAGGAAGCCAGGCAGGGACTATTATAATATGTAAAACAGGGAAGGTATAAGAGAGTAGGGTATGATGGAGCCTGAGTCTGCACCGAAGGGTGCATTCTCTTTTCAAGTTAGAAGAGTAACAATAATAAAATTTACAAAAACTTAATGGCTTTTCAGAACGTTGCCGGGATACAAATTTGTGTTCTCTGTAGTTAGAATGTCAATCTATGGAGGCAGAGACCTTATCTTCTTTTGCTCCTTTATGTTCTTAATTAGTAATTGTACAGGGAACCCTGTAGGCACTCATCGAATCTGTTGTGAATCAACTGTAGGCCTCAGTTTCTCCATCTGTAAAATGGCCATGATAACCAATGGCCAGTTCACAGCTCAGGGTTATTGAGGAGATAAAATGAGATTTGACACAAAGTGTACTTTGCTTATAATGTCTGGTGATTATAAGTGATAACTGAAATATTGGTCGTTAACAATAGTTTCCACTTATTGATTAGTTGGTTCCTGCCACATCACTTCTTGCTTAACTTGGTAGCAATAGACTTTTGGAAAAGATTATCTGAGATTATCAAAGTGTGATTCCCATTTCGTGGTGACCTCCGCTGCTATTTTAATCCTATTGTTTCTCTATATTTTCTAGGTTTTTTCAGACTCTATCTCACCAGTAGCAAAAGGACATGATGAGATAATCCAGCAGATTTCCTCCTTGTCTCCTCAATGATGCCAGTCTTTTCTTTCTTGGGCATTCATATCAAACATGTAATCAGTAGATCAGCTAGTTTGAAAATAGTCTCCACTGTAGAAATTCACTCCATTAGATAGCTGTGCCATCAAGCCCAGGGAAAGCAAATTTCCTCTCTGCAAGTGAGCCATATGTGGATTGGGCTGGGGCCTCGTCTTCCATTCCTGCACCTGTGTTTTCATGCCTGAATATTTTATGGATGCAGTTATAATTACCTTGCTCTGGGAGAACATTTCGCTTGTTCTACTGGGTGTTTTGATTCTTAGTGGTGGCGGGGGGGAATGCATCCAAGTTATATATCTTAGAGTAAAAAGTAAGGTGTCAGTCTTAAACAAAACTCTCATCATATTAAGTTCTCTATATGCATGTACATAGATGTGTGTATATATATTTACGTATTTTTATATATGAATGAGAATTAGAATCACTGACATTGCGTATTCTGATATATGTCAGAATGCCCTCCTGGAGATGGATGTGTAAGTGATCTAGAGTGGATTAGATTCTTGCATTTGCCCTACAACTGGAATTTTCCAATACAGTTTTCCTCCACTTTCTGAAAGTAGGATGTTCCTATGAAACCTTTCATAAGCCAAAATGGCATAAAATGAAGGAGTAATTACCATTAATTTATATGGAAAAATTTTTGAACATTCCCAGAGCCCCAAAATACCCTCTTTTAGGCTTTTCTGATACCTTACGACACATCTTGTGAACGGATGCAAAGAATAAATCGAGATAAAGCACACATGCTCACAAACACAATTCGGAGCTATGGCAGCTTGATGCGGAGAGGCTGAGTGTAGGTCAGGGAGAGCTTAGCGGGGCCGCTCTGGCTGCATGGGGTGTCTAAGGGGTGCTGCCTTTATAATGGCTTGCTGCAACACAAACTTCGGATGCTATTCTCGCTTTTCACCTTTTTTGGTAAAAGGGAAAATCTTCTAATATTTTTCGTTTAGCAAAAACAGGTACTAACGTAGGTCTTTTGTAAATGTGACATGGTGGAACATGAACTTGGGAAAAGCAGGGATACCTGTATTAATCTACCATTCACAAAATCCAAGTATCTTTTCTGGGCATGTGTGTTTGTATTTTCTAGACATTGTATTATCCTATTTGTCTGCTGTGACAATGGCCTGTGTAACCATGGCTTAAACAATATAGTGAATTTGGTTCTCAGGTGGGCACCCCAGCTCTTGCCATCATATCTGTCCTCTGGCCAGGAAGGTGTGAAAGGGAAGTGGAAGGTATGTCCTGTTCCCTTTAAGCGCAAGTACTTTGAACTGTCCATCCTGTTCCTGTTCTTGTCCTGTTGGTCACAGTTTACTCCCATGTGCACACCTAGCTGCAAGGGAAGCTGGGAAATGTAGTCCAGTGTGAGTGGCCATTTGTCCCGGTAAAACTTAGGGGTTCTGTTACTAATTTCTTTCAGTTGAGTTGACAAAGGCTATAATCTTCTCACTGTGAAGAGCCTTTTTATCCTGTTGAATGCCATGTCCCTGGTGCTCAGATCAGTGGCTGCCACGTCACTGAGGTGTGACATGTATTACTTGAATGAATGAATAAAATGGAGCCCATTTCATCTTTGCAACTTGAGTGTGGGGTTCCCCACAAATCTTTCATTGTTTTTCTTCCTATTCTAAGGGTTTACCGAATAACCTGATTTCTCATCCCGTGTATGTGCCTTTGGTTGGTTTCAAGATAACTGCCAAGTATATTCTCCTTGTGCCCCCCCTACCTCTCCCCCAGGCCCAGCACCCACATTTCTTTTTACTGTTGCACATTTTTGTAAGCTGAGGTCCTTCCCGCATACTTGTCTCTCACCTCCAAGCACATTCCAGTTTTGCTCATTTCTCATTTAAAAGTGTGATCTACAGAATGGAACACAGCTTCTCAGTTTTGCAAGTAACAGATGGACAGAAAGCACTCTGCTTCATGTGCTTTTGATGGACACCCTGTCTTCTCCAAGCTTTTGACTGCAGCTTCTTTCTATGTGGCACAGGAGTGGCCAAGACATGCGTGTGCATATATACCCGCCCACACATGCTGCCCCTCCAAAAATACACATTAAATTCATTTCACAGCAAGTAGAAGGGATGAACTTTCCTCATTCTTCTCTAGATGCTGGAAGAAGGGTTTTGACCTCTGGCTTGCTGCTGATTTCATCTTTTTTTTTCCCCCTACCCTCATTCTCAATGCCCCCACCTTTTGAAAAAATGTTACATTTTCTATATATTTGCAAGATGTCTCAAATCCAAGAAGGCACTCTTTATATTAAACATGTATGTCTTAAAATTATATTAGTATTTGCCACCCTCACATAACCCTGGGTTGGACCAGAGTGTTGTTCTAAGCACTTCATTTAAAATATTTAATAACCCTGTGGAGTAGGGACCACTTGCATCCTCCTCAAGACAACTGAGACTAAGCGAGGCAAGTAACTTGTCCATCTTTCCTTTTCAGAGATGAGATTCAGCGTTAGGAGGTCTGATTGCAGACCTCACGCTCTTGAGCAATCATTAAGCTGTACGGTATTCACTTGTGACTTTGATGGTATCCCATGGCTGTCATCACAGTTTGGTGTACAATAAGTAACCGATAAATGAAAGCCAGAAAATAGTCACAGAATCCCTTCACCCTCCCGATGCTCATACATGAGCATGTACATATGAGCGTGCATGCATGCACTCACCAGTCAAAATGGAACCGATCCCAGTCTGTTGGACATACGGTGACGCCCAGAATGGAGAGCTGGGTGTTGAGAAGGACCGATTTCCATTGCAGTTCTGTGGCTCAAAGCATGGTGTTTTGCTTTTCCTTTACACGTCTGCCGCAAAATGGGGGTAACCACATTTGAGTTCTTTGTAACACTTTGAGGGCTCGGGGTTCTAGCTCAGAGCCTTAAGTTCTGGATGTGGAGATCATGTGTTATTTATAGCTGACACGTGAAGAGAATTTCCAGAAGTGATCATCGGGAGGCGATGATTAATCACGATGAAGCTATTGTTATACCTTCCGTGATTTTACTTTATAAAACAACCACCGAACAAACACCCCCTTAAAAAAGCCACACTAAAGTATGTTTGGTGTAGAAGCAAACCTTGATCCTTGAAGAAGTTCAGAAAAGTGAGGTACACCGAAGAAATTCTTGCTCTTAGCCTCACAGGTATCTTGAGAATCAAGTGGCCAGGCAGCCCGAGGCTTTCTTTTTAGACATTCCTCAGCATGTTCTGAACTAAAATAGGAACCTTCTCTAAAGACAGTGCATTGTTGCCTCCTGTTGCTTAGATGAGATGTACAATTGGAAAAAAAAAAAAAGCACTCTGGATGTTTCAGTTGCAAAAGACTTTCATTGAAAGTCACAAGTTTTGGAGGACACCTGATCTGTGAAAGGAACTTTATTCTTGGGAGTCAGCAAGTATGGGATTGACTGTGCCCACCAGATTTGCCTTCCTGCCAGTCCCTTTTGATGAAGAATCCCCAGCCATTCCATTTTGCGCTCAGCACTGTTGCACGCCGTCCTTTTGAATCCCAAGGGCGCGGACGCAAAACTTGCCTGCCACATTCTAACATCACGGACATTCTATCTGTGAACCAAACCCGGAGTCCGGGCCAGACCGTCCTTAGAAACTGGTTATCAGATCCAAAGTCTTGAAGCCATTTGAAAATACACTTCTTGTCATTGAGGATTT
The DNA here is from genome assembly GCF_004348235.1 of Phoca vitulina. NCBI lineage: Eukaryota > Metazoa > Chordata > Mammalia > Carnivora > Phocidae > Phoca > Phoca vitulina. The sequence goes on from NW_022589716.1 coordinate 18,651,755, forward strand.
CAAGCAGATCGTATTTCTATTATTCAGAGCAAATGCTTAAAAATGTAAAAGCAACTCGCAGCTGAAGAAATTTCCCTTTATGGGCTCTCTGTTCTCTTCTTTGAGGCCTGGAAACTTGGAAACATTTTCACAGCTTCCTGCTTATTTTAGAGTCAAGAAACATGCAGTCAGAGTGATCACATTTTTATATTTATAACAGGTGACGGCAAAAGGAGAACATTGTGCTCATCGAACTGCTGGTGCCACTTCCAAGTCCCAGCCCCAGTCTATTTATTAACATCTTTTTGAGTAAAGTCTTAAAATTATCTATTAAGCACAATTTTTCACCCTTTCTGACAGATTACCCGTGCTGCCAAGAAGCTTTTAAGCTGTAAATGAAAAGGAAAAACAATCCTGCATTTGATCTTGGGTTTTTTCCCCCCCTTCTGTGAATTTATCTTAGAATTTTGCCATGAGTACTTTTATTGGAATTTAAAACTATAGTACCACCTTTTCCTTCTGTCTGGACTTAAGGTTTCCCACTGTTCCAAGCCTGCATTTGAAGTGATCTGTCTTATCTTAGGAAAGGTTTTAAAAATACTGTTCCTTTTAATCTAAATTTCTTTTCTCTATAGTTAACCAAATTTGAATGATTCATTTTAACAAAGCTTTAATATGGTGGGTTTCTTTTTTCTTTCTTTTTTTGTCCTCCTGGGCAGCTTTTCCCTTCTCTCTTTTCCTGTCTTTTTCCTTTTTTTTTTTTAGATTATTTATTTATTTGTGAGAGAGAGAGCACAGGCGGGGTGAGGGGCAGAGGGAGAAGCAGGCTCCCAACTGAGCAGGGAGCCCGATGCGAGACTCGATCCTGGGACTCCGGGATTATGACCTGAGCCGAAGGCAGACGATTAACCGGCGGAGCCACCTAGGCGCGCCGCTCCCCCCCCTTTTTGCTTTAAATTATTTTCTAGATTTACTTGAGTAACCATGTGGTATGGGTGCATAACTTTTTTGTATGGTCATAAACTTTGAAAATCGATTTTAAGAGAGTATCTGTCTCGTCTTATCCTGAAAATCAGACTTTCTGATTTGGAAAAGGGATTTCGGTATGCCTCCTACATTTCTCTGGACTTGTAGGGAAATGGAAATTTGTTATGAATCAAGTTCTATTTTTGGTGTTTTAGGGGTATCTGTAAATACCAGTAGAGAAGGGAGATGGATCCAGTCTTCGGTACTCTGTGATGAATATAATAGGAAGTGTGTAAGTGTTCTACTTAACATTAGTGATATTTTCTGATACCCCTTCAGAGGAGCCTGCTCATGAAAGCTCTTACCAATTTGTCGCTTGGGGTGTGGTCAGATGAAATATGTACTGTTGCTCTGTACTTTCTACAAAATGGAGTTCAAAATGCTGAATGACAATTTTTATTATCACGGCCTATTTCTCTAGAAGAAGGGAACAGGTAGATCTTCTGGAATGAAAAGAACTTTTAGCATTGGTCAACATTTTGATCCAACTGTTGTTGGTGTCCAGATTATGGCTTTGGGCATGGAAACTTTTATAAGTGGCTTTTAATTCCCTATTCTCTTTGTATGAATGGAAAGTAAATTCAGACATCAATGATGATTACTTGAAATGGCCCGCTGAAGTTGAGTGTAAATGTGTCCTTTCAATTAGAACTTGTAGAAATTACGGATGCGGTTGGCACCCCAGACGCGGGTACAGCTGCAGTGTTCCCACTTGCCATTTTGGCAGGTGTTTGGATGCTGCGTAGGTTAGATAGACCGAACTGGTCATCACACTTGCAGTGCATTTGGGAGTAATTTTTACACAAATTAAGGAAACTTTTAACAATAAAACACTGTTTTCTGATGCAAAGCAGCTCTATATTTACTCAGGCTCAGATCACAAAGCTTAGTGGAATAACTTGCTATCAGGTGCCTCTAAGCAGATGTCAAACAAGCTCCTTACCTCCAGTAAGTTTAAGAAGAGGATGCTTACAGAGCAGAATTGAGTAAATATGTGCAGAGCTCATAAAAAGTCTTAAGTGATTGAACCTAAAGAAAAAGCCGATGCTTAATGAAATTGCAGGGTGAAGATATAGTGCTAAATCTATCGTCATAGCAAAATGCCAGGCAAACACAGAGAGATTGCCTAAGACTTTCTAAGATTTTTTCTTTGAGGTGTAGGCATGTGAAAGGAGTGAGGCACCACAAAATAATCCATATTCCTATTTCTGAAGTCATGGACTTCTAGTTTTTATTAATAGTACATAAAATGGTTTGAGAGGTATGTTTAACTTTGTTTTCATGTGGCTGGTAGCAGATGGGCTGGCCGGCTGCAGGATCTTGACCTAGCTTTGCAACATTGAGAGACATATGTTTAACTGCATTCAAGCGTCCAGATAACACAGACTTTTTATTATTTAGGAAATAATAATTCTTGATTTTGGAAAGCTAAATAGAAAACTCTAGCTTGCCTTTTCACGAGGAGGTGGAGTTTCTGCACCTAGAATCTTGCGTGCAGGCTCCCCGAGCTGCCTCCTGACCATAATGCATTTGCTGTGTGTCCACCCATGATAGATTGGGAGGTAAAGCAAAAGAAAATGCTGGAGACCTTTTGAATTGAATAAAAGAAGTCTGGACTGGGTTCAAGTCTTGTCTTCATCACCATCTTGTTTTTGAGGTGCTTGTGTGACTTAATTCTTCTGTACCTCCTTTAAATTTTAAACAAGTCATTTTATAGGAAAATATGGAGGAAATAACCATGCAGGCGATGGGTTGTTAGGGCACCAGTTGTAAATGACACACATGCATGAAAGAAATTTGATTAATGGCGGACTTCAGAAGCTCTAATCTCAATTCTTAGAGAATACATTGAAAGCAGTTTTGATATTTTTTCTAACTTTACCGGTTGCTGGTTTTGGACCTGATTGTTTCTGCATCTGATTTGGTGTATGCTTATATGTATGTCATGTGATTGTTTCCGGTTTTGTTATGTCAGTAGGGTTTTGCATTTTCTTTTCGGGAAAAGACTAAATTTTATTTTGGTTTTTACTGAATCCTGTGGATTCCATAGATGCTTATGAGATGGTGTTCAGAGAGATGTGGTCTGATGGATGCAGTTCTGTACTTGAGGTTGGACAGATGGACATTGTGATCCCAACACCAATTGTGGGTTGGTACTTCTTTGGCAAATTAATTGACAGCACTGTGCATTCTAAATGGGAAAGAAAAGTCCTATTTCACAAACTTGTGTGGGTCAGAGATGACAATCAATGATGTCTGTGTAGGAACCGTTGTCCTGTGATCTCCTACAGTGCTTCATTCATATGTGACTCTCATCTTTAGGATTCTCTCCAGGGGTTTTTCTCATGGGGCCAAATGATCAAGATGCTAATGATTTTGGGTACCATAGAATATGACTTAGTGGTGAATTGACCACTTAAATTTAGCCAGCAACCTCTCCCCACTTCTTGTTCTTGTCCTTCTTTCTGTCTTTTACAACAGTTTTTAAATTGCCCATCTTGGCTCTATATGGTTCTTAAACAGTTTGGCTCCTACTTTGTTGATTTACACTTTGTTTTTAAAGAAATGTTTGACATGCTATCTAGCATGTAAAACCATAGATTTTTTTTTTTTTTTAAGTCAGAACTCTTTGCATCATGACAAAAACTAACCAGAGCAAAGTTGGTACTGTTCTCTTTACCTGAATATGTGCTCTCTCATTAGCCCTGGTCCCCATCTGTCCCCACTGCCTTGTAATTCAGAGGCCAAATGTTCATTGCTATTTGTTGCCTCACGCACATGCTGTTTTTTCCAAATAGAACTAAGAAGTGAAGTACCTTTTACCTTCCTATACCTATTAAATAAGGGAAAACAAAAATTAGGCCAAGATCAGCCAGGATTTCCCTTGACCCTGCGGAGTCAAATAAGTTTACTGCTTGGCCCCTTTGATCCTTTTTAGTTTACAGACTTTATCTGTGGGCCAAAATCCAGCCTAACAAATATTTATTGCCCACTTTATGCTAAGTACTGTGCTAGGTATGTTCCCATATCTCATTACATCTTCCCAACCAGTCTTTGAGATAGATAATGATTATTATCATTATTTCTATTTTCTTTAGGAGATGAAGAAATTGAGACTCAGAAAGGGTTTGTGAACTAGTCTCAACTAACACAGCTCTTAATTAGAAGAGCTAGGCATCACACCCACACCTAGGTAGTTCACGGTTATTTTTACCCATTTTCATCAAATCTGCCCCAAATCTTGAAGCAAAGATATAGTCAGTTATTATTAGCTTTATGTTGAAAATAATCAAGAAAACATTACTTCTTCCTCCATTAAATATCTTTTTTAAAACTGTCCCAGGTTATAGAAAAGGGTGACTTTTTTATATGACTTGGAGCAAGCTTTCTTCCCTAGCATGAATGATCTAGGAAGTAAGTGCAATCTCCTTCAAGTAGACACTCAGACTTCCAGAATACTGTTTGCCAGTAGATAAAAGGGCAGTATCCACAATTGTAATGTGGAGAGTGGTGTGCACAGACCTTTGTCATGTAGCTGGTAGTGGATCTGTGGGCCAGATGCAGAATGTTGACTTTGCTTTGCAACATCGAATATTCCAGCTACGCAGACAGATCATTTCGAAGTTCAAGTGATTTGTGTGTAAGCAATTGTGTTTTCATTTCAAGTTTTTTCCTGATGTTGAGGCACCAGATGCTGAAAAATCCCCATGTTAAAAAAAAAAAAAAAGATACACTAAAAATGATTATTCATAGTGTGAAGAGCACTGAATTAGGGAACGGAGTTACAGGGTTTTTGGCTTAACCCTACCCCAGTCTGGGACTTTGGGCATATCATCTTATTGTTCTAAGTCTGCTTTTTAAAAATGCTGATGTATAAATGCTAATAAAAATACATATAATAGTTCTCCTTTCAGTTTACATTGCCTATGCAATACTGAAGAACACAGAGCAATTAATAAATTTTTATTTTTTAATTTATTTTTTAAAAGGTTTATTTATTTATTTTTTTCGGAGGGGAGGAGAAGAGGGAGAGGGAGACAAGCAGACTTCACGCTGAGTGGGGAGCCTCTCTTGCCAGGCTCATTCCAGAACCCTGAGATCATGACCTGAGCTGGAATCAAGAGTTGGGTGCCTAATGGACTGAGCCACCCAGGTGCCCCAAGATTTTATTTGTAAGTAATCTCTATGCCTAACGTGGGGCTTGAACTCGCAACCCCGAGATCAAGAGTCATACACTGTACCGACTGAGCCAATCAGGTGCCCTAATAAAATTTTAATGAAGGGTAGTTTTTAATCATGTCATTGGCTTCACACCACCATCATATTGCCCTAAAGCATTTCATTCCCTTGATGGGATACTTGGGAATTTTTCAGACCAGTCACTTAGTGTGAGTCCCTATAAACAAAGCATGAATGAAATGAGCAGACTCATGCTCTCAGAAGATGAGATAGCTGATGTTTTGCAGATGGAGTAGAGATCATCACCAGTCCCCAGGGTGGACACCGAGAAAATTGAGAAGCAGGAATTTCAGCGGTAGTCTCAAATCTGGGGTTATCTCTTTATACTTCCCTTTAGTTCACTTACACTAAAAGTCATTTTATCTTTTCATTTAATATATATTGAGCAATTGCTATATGCCTGGGAAACAGCAACAAACAAAATAGCCATATTTCATCAGTAGTCTCAGGGTTTCTCAACCCCAGCGCTAGTGACATTTGGTGGGTGCTGTTCTGTGCATTCTACGAGGTTTAACAGCATCCTTGGCCTCTACCCTCGAGATGCCAGGAGCATTGTCTCCCAGTTGTGACAATCAAATCTCTCTAGACATTGTCCAGATGTCCTCTGGGGAACAAAACACCCGGGGTCGAGAGCCACTGTGTTTATGATGCACGGTTTTTCTGTATTAGTGTCCTTGTCATTGGGAGGCTTCTTACAACGGATGACCTCCTGTAGTCAGGAGTGGCAGCAGTGAGCGGCAGGGTGGCATCGGATTGTAGATGAGCAGACCCTTTAGCCGTTGTTTACTCTGGCTCTGTGCTCAGCTCACAACATGCTGGCTGCAATGCTAGTCTGGAGATCAGATTAAGGTGAATTTAAGTGCCTCCCAGTTTGAAGAACCCCTTGACGTTATGAAAGCCTCAATCTCTCTTTTCCAAAGGGCCAACTTCATGCTACACAATAATCAAATCGTCTGATTTTGAGCCCTTTAAATTTACCAGGGAATGGTTGGGGTGACTTGCCAAAGTATAATCCTGGAAAAAAAAATTTCAATTTAAATCTACAGTCTTTTCCTCTGGAATGTACTGTTACCAACAATAGACTGGGTCTGGTTAATTTTTTTTTTTTAAACTTACATGATTAGCATTTATCTTTATGATTTTAGCTGCTGAATTAAAACCTTTTGGGACCCAGACAAGATGGCATCCTTAGGCAGCAGGCTTCCCCCCAGCCCCACCCTTAACAGAAATTCTTCCCTTTGGTGTTAAAGGTATTTTGTAAAGTGCTCCCTGAGATCTATCCTACAGACTGCAGTGGTTGCTGAGAAAGAAAGGAATTCTATTTAAGCTACAATGTGTGTCCTGAAGACTTCCACAGAGTGTGTATGTTTCTCTTCTTTTCTTCACCTGGCTCTTCTGTGAAATGTGTCTGCAGTGGATAGCAAAGGGGCAAAGCTGAGTTTGAGTCCCACTGTAGAAGAGAATATCCATTCATGTTTCAAGGTATATAGTCTTTGCCAGCAAATTCTAAGCAAAGTACCAGAATTCTTTTATACTTTGACAAACGTCTGCTGAAACATCGGATGCAGCTGACCCTGAAAGTTCAAGATGGAAAACTTTAAATTGAGGCACATCTAGGAGATTGCATGAACTTACCTGAACCACTAAGGATTCATCTACAGATTTCTCAGGAAAACCATGACCTCATGCTGGAAACATACTTTGGTTTGCTCTATTCATGTCATTTTGCTAAATTAGTAACAGGGGCTACTGCTTATTGAGCACTCAGTGCATACCCAGACACTGTTCTGAGAACCCTGAATATAAAATTAAAACCGACAGTGACCATAAAGATGGACCCAGCAGTAGATATGATTACTATTCCTGTCTCATAGGTGGGAGAAATGAAGCACAGAGACGTATAGTGGCTTGCCCAGCGTGTGTGGTTATTAAACATCACTGTCGAAATGAGCTCTCCTCTGCCTTGCCAAGTTTTTTGATTGATTGAATTCATTCATTCATTCATTCATTCATTCATTATATTTTCAGTATTGTCTTACCCCTTGTATCAAACTATAAATTGTTACCTAGAATACGGGATGTGTGATTCAGTTATTGAATGTTGAAACAGCACAAAATTAAAAACCTGTTTTGCTGGAAGGTTCTTAAGGCAGGGCTGGGGATGAATATTTTCTGTCTTCCTCATCCAGTCCCAAGTTCTGCTCCACCCTCACTAGCAGGAAATAAAAATCTGACGGGGTAAGAAGTTTCAGATTTGTCTATCAGACGTGTGATCCAGGCTGTGCTCTGAGAATAACACCACACGTGGCAAAAGCTGAGAACAACATAACTTTTTTTTTAAAAGATTTTATTTATTCATGTGAGAGTAAGAGAGCGCGAGCGAGCACAAGCAGGGGGAGAGGCAGAGGGAGAGGCAGACTCCCCGCTGAGCAAGGAGCCCGACTCAGGGCTGGATCCTAGGACCCTGGGATCATAACCCGAGCCGAAGGCAGATGCCCAAAGGACTGAGCCACCCAGGCACTCCAACATACATTTTTTTTAATGTTGATAAATAAAAATGTTAATTCCTGCCTTGCCCGAGAAGTTTGGAATGGGAATAGAGAAGGATTTTAATTTAGAGATTATTTCATAAAGACTTAAGTTATAATTAAGAAGAATGAAGTCCCACACTTTTTTCTGGGACTATTTGATAGTGGGCCGACTCTCCCCTTCAGAGGTGTTCTCTTTCCCCGCTTGAATAGTAGCGTGCATGTTTTATCCAGATGAGTTGCTTATCCACAGGTAAGGCAAGTACAGGTACATTTCACTGCCATGGAATGGAATTAGCTCTGTCTTGATTTTGTAAATGAGAGGCCAAAAATACCTGGGCTCAGTAATTAGTACCGCGTACTGCATCGATGTGCTATTTTGGCACTGCTCTTTTCTGTTGCAGAAATTTGAAGACATCTGTTTACTTTCAACTCTGAAAGACCTTTTCAAGCACGCTAAATTTGTAGGACATGAGCTTGTTCTTACGTTAGAGTTCCTTTCGGTATCTTATCTCTTCTAGAACATTTTTACTAAATTATTCAAAATTAGTGAAAACATTTGAACAAATTTAGACATGGCATGATGAGAAATGACAGCTCCTAATACAGGGAAGACTGTTCTGCTCAAATCCCTTCTTGGGGGATGTGTGCTCTGGTTAAGTCAGGAAGGGGTTCAGAGGTTTCCCGCAGAGATTTAGCCCTTTATAGAAAAGGCCCAAGTTTCTTTTAAAAATCACCAAAGTGGACTGACCAGGGTGACATTGCTTTTATTAGTGGTGATAATTAGTCTGGCTTAATTATGTCAGCATTTGGGCTTTTGATTCCATGCTAATTTGTGGGCCTGGAAAGGAGATAAACTTTTGTGGAATAAGGTCAGTTTTGTGGTTGGCCTGTGTAATGAGCATCCCTTCAAAGTATATAGAACGACTGTTTAAAAAATCTACCACAGTTATCGAAGCTACCTTACAATAGAACGGCCAGTCCTTGATTCATACCTGAATGTAACATACGTGACACAGGGGTGGATTAATTTTAGCAGCAGTGGTTTTAGACCCGTGGCTCAACAATATAGGAATGCCAGATGGAGATCAAGTACAAACAGGTGAGGTACTCAAGGGACAAATGCCAGTGATGTTTGGGAAATCTTCAGATGGGGGATTGCCCTGGTGGTCAGGAGGTGCATGTATCCATGAGGATTTGTTCGGGAGCATGTAACAAAATCCAGAACAAACTGGACTGTAGCAAAAATGGGAATTTATAGACAGAAGTAACTGAAGGGTCTGGTCCTGGTTCTGGGTTCCAGCTTGAGTGGGTCTGTGTGCCTCTCCTGGGTTGACTTCCTTTGCGTTTGGGTCCTTTCCTTGTAAATGTCTCTAGCATTCGCAGGCTTAAAACTTCCTTATGGCTTGCAATACTGACGGAACAAGAATGCCTTTCCCTAACAATTCCTGCAAAGGTCTTATCCTGGGACCAGTCACTCTCTGCATCCAGAGAGATAAATATGTCTAATGGCTAGTTCTGGATTTCTGCCTGCCTCCTTGTTCAGAGGACGTCCTGACACCTCGCTTGCCTTTTTCAGAAAGATGGAGTATGGATCGAGGAGATAGTTCTCCCAAGGGAAATCTGAGTGTGTCACCAGGAGAGGAATTGAGGCAGGCTAGGCAGGAACAACACCTCTTCTACAAGGGATCAGGAAGGAAATCGTGGTCTGATTATTCATTCATTCACTCATCTTTTCAGCCAGGAATTATTGGGCACCCCTTATGGCCAGGGATTGTTCTAGGTGCTGGGAGTTCCAGCAGTGCACAAAACCTCCCCAAATCCCTTTCTCCTTGGAGCTTACTACATTTTCATGCTGTTGTTGGAAGGGTCAAGGTTGGAGTACGTTCTCCAAATATGGAGCGATGGTTGCTATAGATACAATGAAGGGTAATGGGGTTGACTGGTTCTGGAATGGCACAAATATTCAAGGGAAGTGGAGATTGGGTGTGTTAGAGAAAAGGAGAGAAAGGATGGAGAGAGGTTTGACTATCTCTCAAGAGGAGATTGAGGGCAGATGCCTGGAGTATTTTATAAAGCGCAGAGGGATTTAGCACATGTGTGTAAAGAGCCTTTTTATTAATTGGGACTGAGAGTTAATGTATTTACCTTTGAGGATGCAGTCATGATACTGTGTTATTTTAGATGCTTTGCCTGCCCTGGAAGAAGCGCTGAGTTGATGATCTAATAGCTCGTTACCACTGTTAATGTCTATGATTATCTTTGTCACCGTGGGAATATAGCTGTCAAGGAAAGCGAAAGACATTTCTTCTTCACTTTCAGTAACAGAGCTCAACTTGCTAGCACTCCAAAGAAAACGAAAAATATAAGCAAAATAATGCCACAGGACTCTACCATGTGGTAGATTTTCTTTTCAGGATTTTATTTATTTGGGAGAGAGAGAAAGAGAGCGTGCGCATGCACACAAAGGGGGAGGGGCAGAGGGAGGGGCAGACTCCCCGCTGAGCAGGGAGCCCGATGCGGGGCTCCATCCCAGGACCCTGGGATCATGACCTGAGCTGAAGGCAGACCCTTAACCGACCGAGCCACCCAGGCGCCCCTCACATGGGGTAGATTTCAATGGCAGTGCTCAAATGGTCTCGCCAGTGTCCTGATCCCCCTCCCCCCCCAGATCTCTGCTGTTTAGAGCATGACCTGGTGGCGTAACAGGTGTGATACAGGTTTCTGTAATGGAGGAGAAAATGGGACTAAGTGAGCAAGTGGGAAAATAAAAATAATACAGTTTTTCTTGTTGATGGAAACAGAATAAGGATTCTGGCACTCTCTATTTTTTGAGTGGGAATATAAAGGAGAGGATCTGGTACAGGCTGTCTGAGTAAGGATAGTAGCATCAGAAATCAGATATGTGGAGGAGAACCAGGGTGTGAGCGTTGATGGTGAGAAACCGTAATTCAGGTGAGGCTTTGTGTGGCATTTACCATGCGCCTCTCGCCTCCTAAGGGCCTCGTGTGTCTTTTTTTTTTTTTTTTTTTTTAAAGATTTTATTTATTTATTTGGCAGAGAGAGACACAGCGAGAGAGGGAACACAAGCAGAGGGAGTGGGAGAGGGAGAAGCAGGCTTCCCGCTGAGCAGGGAGCCCGATGTGGGACTCGATCCCAGGACCCTGGAATCATGACCTGAGCCGAAGGCAGACGCTTAACGACTGAGCCACCCAGGCGCCCAAGGGCCTCGTGTGTCTTACCTTTTGCACAGCTCACCCTTCCTGGGAACCCAACATTGTCCAAATTTTACACGTGAGGAATTTATGACAGAGAGAGGTTAAGGAGCTAAGTTTCCACAGCTGGTAAATGGCAGCTCAGGCAGTGAAACCCGGGACATTTCTAAGCCTATGGTTTTTAACGACTGCCTCGAATATCTCAAATCATCTGTTCAAACCTTGCAAAGGTGGCCAGGACCCTGCCTCTAGGGATTCCCTGAATGGCTTTGCATGGTCACTGAGATAAAGTCTTCAGTTACTTTGAGTGGATTGCAAAGTTCTTTCTGGACCAGCTCCTGCGGATAGTTCCCACGCTTACACTGAATTGTTTGGTCCTTGCTGACATTCTTTTTGCTCCCACGTCTTTACCACCCCAGACACTGCCATCTTGTTACCTGCTTTGCCCATGTGATTTTGCTTATGCCTCCTATGGTGTTTTCCCACGCGGGAGCTTTGGGAAGGTTCAGTTTTGCAGAAGTTGCATCTTATTTTTTTTTTCCACATAGTAGGTATTCAGTGAAGTAGATGCTCAAAGAAAAAGTAGAAATGGTAGGTTTGAGCGGATGAGTAGTTCTTGGTGTCTCTTGTCAGACTGAAGCCTCAAGAACTTTAGGAGTAGCAATCATACCTTAAGTGGTTTTTATTAATATTAAAAAAAATAATTGAGGGGTGCCTTGGTGGCTCAGTTGGTTAAGCGTCCAACACTTGATTTCAGCTCAGGTCATGATCTCAGGGTCCTGGGATTGAGCCCTGCGTCGGGCTCAGCACGAAGTCTGCTTGTCTCCTTCTCCCTCTGCTCCCCCCACCCCACCGTTTCTTTCTCAGGAAATTAATATCTTAAAAAGAAAATCATTGACTAAGGGTTCGTTTGCTGTGGTTGTGTTAGGGACAGGTTGCATTTGCTTTCTTGCGCGTCTGGTAGTTGGATGAAAAAGTCTTCATTCGCCTAGGAAATCTTGATTCGTACCTGAACTGGCTGATTCAGTCCTCGTAATTACTTTGCCATATTTGTGCCTGCCCCAGGAAGTGTGAAATTGGGTATTTTTAGAACCTTTGGTTTAAATTTTTAATACAAGGAGTCAAAACTGGAAAGAGAGCTCAGGTGCTACATTCATAAACATTTTCAGGTTGAAGAGTAGAATGTCCTGGGATGAATCAGGGGGGTTTGCAATAATCCTTTGTCCTGTGGTGTGGACAAGTCCTGCCTGTGGAGATGAACCCAGGAGTCTCCAAGCCATGCCATCTTTCCCTTCCAGCTCACTGTCTGTGCAGAACTTGCATCGCAGGAACTTGGAACTGGGTAAAAAATCATTTGCTTTCGTAGCGCAAGAGGCCGTGGATTGGTCCATAGTTCTTAAAGACAGTGATCGTCGTCAGATGTGATAATGCATACCATGCAGAATTTAGGAATGCTTCAGTCTTTTTTAGCCTGTTATGATCTTATCTTTTCTATTGGAAAAGAGTTTTCTCCCCTCCCATGTGAGCTCATTTTCCTAGTTACTGGAATTGGAAGTGACAGTTCTAATCTCGCCTGTCCAGTGTTTTCTATGGGGCCTCGTCTCTAAAGATTTAGGAAGTGTTCTTATTGGACCAGGGTAGCTTCTCCAGCTGTGGCTTTTAATGGTCTTGGTTTCATAACAATTCTGTCTTTTCCAAAATGTGCTTGCTGTACGTGTTTCTTTAACCTATTTAGACTATATCTTTGTGCTATTTTGGAAATTTATCCTTTCACTTAGTATTACAGATGTCACATCAAGGTTGCATATTTTCCTCAGGCAAACTTTTCAGAAACATTCTTCATCTTTGTATAGTGGTGGGAATTCTTCACATGTTTAGATCTGGATCATTCAGCAGCGGGATGCATCCCAGTCTGCCCTCTTTGGTCTTCCTGAGAGCAGAGAACTCATCGAATTTCCCTGTGTATCTCCCGTGCCCATTTCACTGACCGGCTCTGAGGCCAGCTACAGAAAATGCTTGTGGGGGAAGGAGTGGGCAAGGCTATCTTCTGGGCAACAGTTTACTAAGGACTGATTTTTACTAAGTGCATAAAGCATGTGCTCTGCTGCTGAGAGAGCAGTTTTCATGAAGTCCTCCTTGTCTGATGGGCATTAACAGGTAACTCAAACCAAAATAAAAATGGTAGAATCAGAGTCCCATCGTTCCTTAGACTTCAGAAGTAGAGGCAGGTCATGCTCAGCAGCCTTAGGAAGGACTGCAAGCCCAGGGCCCCGGGCAGCCACCGCTGACCACCCAGGACCGTCTTGGCATCTGGCCTATCAGCCAGGATTGTTAAGTTTCTGTGGGCAGTGTTGCTTTGAGCAGTGAAGGGGAATTCTTTGCAGCTTTGTGATCTGGGAGTGACAAGCCATCATTTTAACCACATCAGGGCTCTGAATGATAAAAGGGTCGAATCATTGTCATTCATTAAATTCGTTTAACTGTTGGAATTTCTCTAAGGATCCAGATGGAGGCCCTTCCTCTTCTCACTCTGTGCTCTGTCTCCCCAGGCAACCTTATAATGGCTTAAATTACCATTTATTCCAAGAGCACTCTCAAACTGATATTTCTGGCTGAGATTTCCTCTTTGATCTTAAGACCCGTATAGCCTACTTCTTCCTCGGGACACCTTAAAACAGGGCTTGGTACTTGCCCCCCTTCTGCTTCTTTACCTCCAACCTGCTCCCTTCCAGTCCTTCCTGCCCCAAGGAATGGCAGAACCGTAAGTCCATTCGCATTAACCTCAAACCTGGGCTTCCTTTCTTCCTCTGTCTTCATTAACCATTAGCTAATGTATGTCAATTTTACCCCTGGATGTCTCTCGAATCCGTTTTCCTCATTGCTCGAGCTCTGTAATATCGCTGGCCTGAATGACTTAGAAGCCTTCGGACATCTCTCCAGGTTTGCTTTCTTGTGCACTGTGTTTTACACAGAAATCTGGAGCATCCTTTAAAATGGAACTGTGACTGTATTACCTTCATGTTGACAGCCTTTTAGTGGCTTTCCATTAGTCTGAGGATACCTTCCAGGATCCAGCAATGGCTTTTCTTTTCTTTTTTTTTTTTCTTTAAGATTTACTTATTTATTAGAGAGAGAGAGAGAGAGAGAAAATGAGAGGGGCAGAGACAGAGGAAGAGAGAGAATCCCAAGCAGACTCTCTGCCGAGTGCGGAGCCTGACTCAGGGCTCAATCCAAGGCTCATGACCCTGAGATCATGACCTGAGCTGAAATCAAGAGTTGGGCGCTCAACTAACTGTGCCCTCCAGGCGCCCCCAGCAAGGCTTTTCTTCGTGATCTCTCCCTGCTGACCTCAAGTGGCCCACCTCAAGTCCACAGTTGCCCTGCAAGCCTTACACCTGCAGCTGATTCTCCTTGAAACTCATTCATCACTACCCCCATGTCCAGTTTTGCCTTTCCACTGTCACTGGTTAAACTCGAACTCCTGCATCAGGATTCAGCTTACATTACCACCTTTGTTCGGACTGTTAAGGATTACTTGTGAGGGGTATAAAAGAGAGAGAGCGAGAGAGAGAGAAAGGAGGTGCTGGAGTAGGCATGCAGGTGAAAGGAATGGTTACACCATTGCGGGAACTGAGGGTACACCTTGCTGTTTGTTGTTGACTGTGCTTTAGTATTTAAAAATCTGGCATGATCTGAGAAGGCTACCTACTGTATAATTCCATCTCTAACGCATTCTGGAAAAGGCAATACTATGGAGACAGTTAAAATCATAGTATAGATCAGGGTTCCCCGGGTGGCTCAGTCCGTTAAGCATCCAACTCTTGATTTTGGCTCAGGTCATGATCTCAGGGTCCTGAGGTCAAGCCCCACATCGGGCTCCGTGCTGAGCGTGGAGCCTGCTTAAGATTCTTTGTTTCCCTCTGCCCCTCCCTGCTGTATGCTCTCTCTCTCAAATAAATAAATAAATAAATAAATAAATAAATAAATAAATCTTTAAAAAAAATTATAGTATCGATCAGGGGTCGCCAGGGGTTGGTGGGTGGAGAAGGGATGAATGGCAGAGCACAGAGGATTTTTAGGGCAATGAAAATACGCTGTGTGGTTCTACATTGTTGGATACTTATTATTATACATTTGTCCAAACCCATCCACTATACAATACCAAGTGTGAACCTTAAGGTAAAGTATGGACTTTGGGGGTGATATTGATGTATCAGCACAGGTTGGTTCATCGGTTGTAACAAATGCACCGCTCTGGTGAATGGGAGAGCCTGTGCATGTGTGGGGACAAGGGATATATAGGAAATCTCTGTACCTTCCTCCCAATTTTGCTGTGAACCTAAAACTGCTCTAAAACCCAAACCTACAGAAGAACCCCTATATCGGTGCTTCTGTAGGAATGTGAACCCTTCTGGATGCCAGGCAGCACGTTTGAAGGTTTACCTAAGGGCTCCCTAGTAAATTAATGTTGGATATTGCAGTGGCAATTAAGCAGCGTTAATAAACGTGATTGTTGTGGTTGTTCTGTGGGGGAGGGTAGATTCTTCTCACAGGCTGGGTGCCTTCCCCGCTGCTCTTCTAATTAACATAATTTCTAGCCCCAAGGCTCACTGCTGAACTTTCTCCTCCAATGTAGGACTGTGGAGATGTACCTTGTACTCTTTTAACTCATCGTATTCAACTACACTGAGAGTGAGGGGAAAAGAAACAAAGACTCACTCATTTAAATACTGCATGTAGTTCCACTGGTCTCCCAGATGCTGCAGCCGCTTCATAGGGCGACTTACTGCATGGGATTCTGAAGTTCAAGATAAGTCTGTTTCCTACCCAAGGTCAAGTTGTAAGCCAACTACTGCATTGAGTGTCCCCAGACAGAGAGAGATGGGTTGGAATGCTGGGTAGAGGACAGGCTGAACGGCCTTCCAGTTGTCTCCCTAAAGGATTTTGGAGGCTAATTTTGATGATATTCTGAAGTCACTTTTTGTGCTGACTTTAGCACCTAAATCCCATCCTTGCCTAACTTCCCACCCCCCCACCAAATGTACTGGTCCACTGCCCAGATGTGAATGCATGCATAGTTCCCCGCTGAACTTCTCTTGTTTGAGGTTCATTGTATATAATCTGTAGTGATGATGTGTGGGGAGAAGTATCAGTGGTCAATTTGCACATTTTTGTTACAGTGTTGAGAGGGGCTGCACAGGCAAGGGTGTTGAATTACAGGATCCCTGACTCTTAGGGCTGGTAAAAGCTATAAATACCATATGTTCCCATCACCTTGATGGACTGTATATGATAAAATGATAGATAAAGGCAAGGTTGGCTTGCAGAGCTTTTCTATTTAATGAAGTAAGCAATAGGGACCTTCAGAGATTCATGGGGGAGACGTTTCTTATAACCCTGAAAAATGGCACACTTTGGGCAGGCGAGATTGCAGAGGGGAGACTGGACTCAAAAGAAGCAAGGGGGAGAATTTAAGATGATTTTTCAGATACACTCATAAGATACTTCCCTTTATCCCTTACAAAATCCCAAACGACGTCCATTGCTTTTTCTTGAGCTAGGTTATAGCAGTGATTCACTGGAGATACTCTGTGGTGAAATTATGAGAATTCTGCAGCATAAAGTAGAAAAATCAGGAGATGTGCAGGGGACAACATCTCAATGAGATGTGGAGCAGAAGACTTAACAAATCAGATGGGAGAGGAGATGCTTGAAGAGAAATCAATTCAGTTAAAAGGGATGCAGGCATCAGAGTTTGATTGAACAACACCAACATATCCTGGGAAACTTCCCTAATAATGGTCTAATCGAATCAGCTTGTGATACACTGTTAGAATCATAGTATTATTTCAATCTAATGACCATGCATACTGGCATCTCCCAGCAATTAATATAACATTAACCCCCATCTTAGTTCTTGGATATAAGCTGTGGTTTCAGCTGAAAACATGATGGATAAAAATTACTGACTGTTCTGGACCTGTGTATAATGTCATATCATTGAATTTTATTGTTATTTTCCTACTTCAGTCTTTTTCAGACCTTCCTCTATGAGACCCAATTCTTGATTATTTGTGACCCGATAGATAGTAGATGTTTTTAAACTGGGAAATGTTAATGACCATTTTTTTATGAGAAGTAAATGTTGTATAAATTGAATTTTAATGCTTTTATTGTCCCAGAGGAAGATAAAAACCATTAGCTAATGACGATGGTAATGTTCAAATTGTTTTTAATTTCAAAATAATATTTATAACCTGCAATGCTATGTTGTCTCATTTTGGACTTAGGAAAAATTTATGAACATCTACATAAATGTATGTGAATTAGTAAGAATAAAATGGCTTAAAAGTACAACTATGGCTTAGGTCTATTTATATGTATGTTTGGAAACTGAGCAATATAGGTATCTGGCTAGAAATCTGCCTGCTCAGTTGTAACTGAATGTCAAATTTCCCCTATAGTTAGTTACCCATTATTAAAAATATTCTTGTCTTAAATTTACCTTGGCAGGGGAATGTGCTTGGTGATTATCATATTGGGTTACTCTGGGGATTTAAAGATTTATATTGTTTTAGTTCCGCTGAAATCCTAGCACTCACAGGCACGGACGTATCTATATGTATATGCAAATGTACTTGAGAAGTTCTTTTTTAACAATAGATGATTTTAATATTGTCCGAAATTAAAAATGCTCTGTTTCGTATCAGTGTGGAATGTCATGGGGTTCTTATTTATTTCTTCGCTCTCCAAATAGGTAACACAACATAATATGTTACGCTAATTAAAGAACAGAATTTCAATTTCTGCGATAGTTGCCATGTTCATTATTTCTGGAGGAAGGAACAAATACTCCTTTGTTTAACCTGAAGATGAAAGAATGCATGAACTAATGAAATGTATTTTTTTAAAATGGAATTTTCTGTCTTAGATTGTCTTTTATGTCTTTATTTCCAACAGACATGGGATTCCCATCCTCCAAACAGTGCCATGAGGAATTATTTTTAATTTTTGTTCCATTAATTATTTACATTGTATATATCACCATAACATTCAGCACGCACACACATACCCGCGCGCGCGCACACACACACACACACACACACACTCACACGTGCTTACTGCATACTCCACATTTGTTCTACAGGGAAGGACAGTAATAGAAGAAGGTACTATTATTGATACTAGTTACAGCTATTGCACAATCATCTCAGAGCCTTCTTATTGCAATTTTTGGTTAGACTTTCTGCATATCGTTGCCCCTCTGCCCTGCTCTTCACTGCAAAAATATTTAACAAGGATCGAGTAGGTCACAGTCTGGTTAGTTTAGAGAGATCTGGAAAGACTGATCACTTACCAATTCCTGTTTTAAAAATCATCTCAACATTCAACTCTATGGATGTACCAGACACTTGAATGTAGGGAAACTGAAAGCCAATAACCAAAGGGCAAAAAAGCATTGTTACTTGTATGTTAAAGTGAGAAATATACTAAAACTTCCATATCTGTGTGTTGAGATTTTTACTGGTCAGTGGTGGTAGAGTACAGTGGCCTTTCTTTTCAGAGCCATTGCAGGATGTAGTGGCTTTTTAAAAAAGATTTTATCTGTCTGTCTATTAATCTGTCAATCGATCTATTTATTTAAGAGAGAAGGACAGCGCGTGAGCTTGGGGAGAAGCAGAGGGAGACAGAGCATCTCAGGCAGACTCCCCTCTGAGCTTGGAGCCCAACATGGGTCTCCATCCCACAACCCTGAGATCATGACCTGAGCCAAAATCCTGAGTGGGACGCTTACCCGACTGAGCCACCTAGGCGCCCCCCCCACTGTGACATTTCTGATTGGACTGGTTATGTGACATCCAGGAGGGATTTTTAGTCATTGGTGATTTAACCATCTCTCTTTGTCCAGGAATAGTACCTCAGTATGCTTCTTACTCTGTTTAAACATTCATTAATGAAATTGCTCTGTGTCCATACCCATCTCTCTGATTTGCTTCTTTTATTCTGTTGACTGGTTTAAGGCATAGAGGAAGTTGGGTCGAGAACTTGTTAGCATTCCACATTAATATTAACTTGAACTCTCTCCCTTGTGTCCCTAAATCACTACAAATAAAAGCTTGTACTCTAATGCATGTGGCTTGTCTATAAATATCACCTGAAACAGAACAAATAAAGCTGTGTATGTTTAACTGGAAAGAGTTGAGAATTAATGCTAAATTAAAATATTGTCACACAGATTAGTGTAGTCATACTCACAGTCTCCAGTGCCGTTCTCTTTACTGTGAACACTGAATAATAATTATTTTATGAAGGTAGTGCATTGTAAATATTTATAAACAGAAATGTAAAACAGTGAGACCACAGTGAATAAATTATTTTGAAATATTTTAAAATCCAGTTTTTCTATGCTTTTTAGTAAAAATTATTCATGGTGATCAATATTTCTTTCTCACTTGCCATCTGCTCTGCTTCTTCGGCTGTGCAGTTCTAGGTGAATGATGCACTGTGCTGTATAATGCACTCCACAGATTTATTGACTTGGATGCAGCATTTTTACGGAGAGCATGCAAACATGTAATCACTAAACATAGGTCTTCTGGTATAGGTAATTGCCAATTCTTTCCCACCCCTGAGGACAATTAGGTAGTCATTAGGTTTGCAACGGGATGCCTTCTCTCTTCATGTAGGTGTCATTCAGTGGCTTCTCTGTGGGGAGGTGGAAGAAATTCATCCCACGGATTCCTGGAGTGACTGGGCAAAAGAATTTTATTTTGTCTTTTGCAAGCAATTGAGGATTTTCCCTTTGCATCTGTGTAAAGATCCCTATTTTCATGCCATTCCATTTTAATTGACTTTTCAGCAGTAAATTTTGCACTATTGAGTCAGCCCACCTGCCTCAGCTAGGGTCTTTGGGGTGAAACAATGGCACTTAGGTGGTTTGGCCACCCCTCTCTTAATCTGAAAGCAGATGTCTGCAGCCAGTTAATAATCTGTGACTCTTGGGGGCGCCTGGGTGGCTCAGTTGGTTAAGCGACTGCCTTCGGCTCAGGTCATGATCCTGGAGTCCCGGGATCGAGTCCCACATCAGGCTCCCTGCTCAGCAGGGAGTCTGCTTCTCCCTCTCCCGCTCCCCCCTCTTGTGCTCTCTCTCTCTCTCACTCTCTCTCTCAAATAAATAAAATCTTAAAAAAAAAAAAAAATAATCTGTGACTCTTGTACTTTCCTTTCCGCATCTGGCTTGGAGGATTTGCCTTAATGAAGTTTATGTGTTTTGTTGCTTTGTTGGATATACTTTCCATTACCCCAAGCAAACCATTGTAGACCCTATTATTAATTAATTAGTTAGTTAATTCATTAATTTCTGCATGTTGTTGGGCTGGTTATAACTATTCAAGGAATTTTCTTGAATCAGTTGAAATAATAGCGATTTAGTGATATTGCTTGCATTTGAGGACGGATGAGGGTCAAGTGTTGTTAATGGTGCCTGTCCTGTGAAGCTGTCCTTGCTTCTCCTAGTTTGAATTGATCACCCTGTTTTGTATGCTTCCATAGTTATGAGTTTTTCCTTTGTTGTGTTCTTTTATGAGTCTGCCTTGCTTAACTTGCCTTTATGATTGCCTCCCTACCGGATGGCAAAGCCTTCCAAGACAGGAACGGAGTCTTATTCATCTTTGCTTCGCTTTGCAGAACACAGAATATGCACTTGATAATTACTTGTTAAACTGGAGATAGTCAGATTTTTCTAGACTAAATACCCTCTGAACCCTCTTTGTATCCGTCAAGGATTATTGGGTGGCAAGAAGGGAAATCTGCATAAACTTGCTTTAGGCAAGGGCAGGAATTTGTTTGGAGACTGTAGATGTGTCTCTGGGACCCAAGAGACAGGTGTCTTTTTCTCTTCCTGAACTACTGGGGCTCAGAACGATTTTGCCTTTCATTATGCTTTTAGAGAATTATCCATTCCCTTCATTTTGCATGTGCTTGGGCTGAGCCATGCCCTGCTCCCCAACTTCCTGCGTTCTCCTTGTCCTTGTCTTCTACACTGCAGGCTTCTTTCCTACTGTGCAGTGTGCCCAGACTGTCCTTCCCTGCTTTTATGTATCCATCAGGGCTCAGCTAAAATGTCACCCGCTCCAGAGGCCCTGTATTGCGGGGAGCCCCCCTGAAAGTTTTACTTCACGTTCACTTATTTCATAGTCTTTTCCTTCAGTGCATTTGAATATGTTTGTGCTTTTTTGCTTCTTTACTGCCCTTCTCACCCTCTGGAATGCAAGCCCCCGGAGGAGCCTTAGGCCGCCTCTGCCTTGTCCACCTTGGATCCCAGTGCTTGGTATGCAGTAGGAGCCCCATAAATGCCTCTTCAACATGCAGTTGTCGGGCTGCCATACATCTCCCCGAGATGCGTCAGAGCCTCCTCTTGAGCAACGGGAGCTGAACCCCGCGTGAGGCCATCTGTATCAGGGTGATAAATTCCCTGTTTGTGCAGTTAGCTGCCCTGCCATGAACATAGCGCTCCATAATGTGCATAATATAATCATTTAGCTTTTGGGGTTGTTTTTCTGCATCATTTGATCAAGTCATAAACTTAAGTTATGAAGTCAACTCTCGAGACTGAGTCTAAGTAAGACAGATCAATGGGATCTGTCTCAGGAACCAGAAATTTAATATACCCTGCTTGACAGCCATTGTTTTTTGCTTCCCAGATGCAGGACTAATTGTCCAGATATGACAGAGGTGTGTGCTTTTTGTTCTTGTTTCTTTTTTTTTTTTTTTATTTTTTTTTATTTTTTTTTAAAGATTTTATTTATTTATTTGACAGAGAAAGACACAGCGAGAGAGGGAACACAAGCAGGGGGAGTGGGGGAGGGAGAAGCAGGCTTCCCGCGGAGCAGGGAGCCCGATGCGGGGCTCGATCCCAGGACCCTGGGATCATGACCTGAGCCGAAGGCAGACGCTTAAGGACTGAGCCACCCAGGCGCCCCTTGTTCTTGTTTCTTGATGAGCAAGCTAAGAGTTTTCTTCCCCTCCCTTTTAGATTCGAGGATGAGATGGTTTTTGGCCTGTTAATCATGGTATTAAGAAATAACAGCTTTATAGTGAGACTTGGGAGGTATTGCCCATCCCTGTGTTCCAGCTAGTGTTTTCTCTACTCAGGCACCCAGATTCTAAAATTCCTACGAGGAATTTAAAGAGCCGCCAGTGGTGTGGGTAAAAACTTGCATGCCTAGAGGACTAGGTTGAAGTTCTTGCCGTTTTACTGATCAGCAGTGTCATCTTGGACAAGTTATGTAATCCATTGGCCTCTGTTTTTCATTTGTAAAATAGGGATAATAGTATTATTGCTTGAGCAGGGATCCAAGAAGGATTCATTAAGGTGCTCTGTGTTCTCGGGGCACCTGGCTGCCTCAGTCAGTAGATCATGCACCTCTTAATCTCAGCGTTGTGAGTTCAAGCCCCACAGTATGCGTAGAGCCTACTTTAAAAAAAAAAAAAAAAAAGATGCTATGTGTTCTTAACACAAAGGCAGACAGTGAGGTGTTTTATAAACTTTGTCATCACCATCCTCGTCTTCATGCCTCCGGGAGACCTTTTAAAAGATGCTACAAATGTTACCTGGAGGGAGGCCAGAAAGGGGGAAAGGTGGTACTTCTAGGCACAAACAGTATTTTGAGCGAGATAAACATCCGTAAACATGGATTCCTTTATTATTTATTGCTTTGAATTGAGCTATCCTGATTGTTTCCAAATGACATCTTTAGGGGTTGAGCTTGGGGATAGGCATGTGTGTGGTTTTCCCTCAGCAGTGGTGATACCTTATGGCTTAGGTACAAATGGACATCTTAAAATTCTAAAATTTGCCTGACAAAGCACAGCAAAAATAAACCACTTTACTTCACTTTGTTGCCCACTTCAGATTGTGTTCTGTTTTCTTGGGGAAAACCCGGCTTAAGGCTTTGCTTTGGCCCTGAAAAATTAAAGTTTAGGCACATCGTTCTTCAAGGGTTGGACATGCTTGCCTTGAAGTCTTGTTCTGTTTGATTGGCGTGCTCCTTTAAAAATAAAAATAGAATGGGAAAAATGCAGCCTTGTTCAAAAAATCGTAAGGTTTCTCTGGATCTACATTTCTTGCTTTCAACTATGGCGTCCAGAGTGAAGCTGCTCTCCTTAAACCAGTTGTTTTCAAAGTGTGGTCCCTGGACCAGCAGCATCAGCATCGCCCGGGATCTTCTAAGAAACATGCACTCTAGATCCCACTACAAGGTTTCCAAGTTAGAAACTGTGAGGTGGGTGCAGCGACCTCGATCAGGCCTTTTCGGTGTTGCTTATGCGGGGTGTTTGAGAAGCTCTTTGTGAGCTTGGGCTTTGAAATTCTCCACAGTCCCCACCCTTCCTTGTAATCATGCACCATGCACCCAGCTCGACTCTCTGAGCTAAACCACCTTCCTGGTACCTACAGGCATTTATGTCTGGGGAGTGGTATGGATTTTAGAGTTGGTTTGTCTGTGTGTTGATTTATGTTCTGGTTCAAACAGATCTGACACCTTAAGCTTTTAAGTCCCCTACGTGTCTCTAAATCTTACCATCGTGGAAGACCATTGACAGCTGTGTTGACTCGCAAGACAAGATCACGGATAATAGACTATCTAAAAGGAATGTATTCATTTTATTCCTTGGGACATAAGGGAATCAACCCTTCCTATGTACACCAGAAAACTGGGGTTTAGAATCAGATTTACCTCATTGCAGAATCTCAGCTTTGCTCCTGAATCTGTGTGGTTTGAGTGAACATCTTCAACCTCTCTGAACACAGCTTTCCTCATCTGTGAAATGGGTATAATTCATCCCATCTCAAAGAGAAATGGTGAGGGTTAAGCGATGTGTACACAGAAAACGTCTCCTTAGCTTCCAAGTTCATTTGCAATCAAGTGTATCTGGCTTTTCTGAAGAGTGAACACACACATTCAGAAGTATAGTCAAAACTGGTGAACTTATTTATTGATTAATCAGTAAGCCATATATTTATTAATTTGTACATTAATCTGTTATGTGCATAGCATAAATCCAATATGACTCACACTTTCAGTTAATGGTTTTGGGGGCTTAATATGTGTCAGGCACTCTTTTAGAGACTGGGAACAACACAGAACTATTCAGACTATTCATGCTTTTATGGCGCTCATCTTCTAATTTGGAGATGAAGAGAAGAGACAAGAAGCAAGCATATGAAGAGATGGATTTTGTGATTTCACTTATTCTTTCAAATGGCATCCTAGACAGTACTTTAATCACAGTACAGTGGCTCATTGAATGCATTCAGGGAATGTATAAATAGCTGGAAAGCAAACTTTATTAATATAAACAGAATTGCAAATATCATGTGGAACCTGCTTCAGGAGATGTAGACCACACAGTTAATGTGTTACCTTTTCAGGAATATAAAACAAAGTTGATGGGACAGAGAGAATCATTTTATCTTATAATCATTAAAGTGGTTTGGAGATTTTCCCAAAGATATTGGCAGGATGGCTTTATAACGTAAACCATGACTTAGAGAGGATGAAATTAATCAATAATCTTCACTGAGGATTAAATGGTGAATGAGGTGGGACATGTCATGGGGAAGATCCCTTTTGTACATTTAGGGAGTTTCTTGAGCTGTTCTCCCCCAAGAGTGTCCACTCCTGGCCCGTATTATTACATGTCTTTATTTATTGTGGGGTTATGAGTTGAGCACCCACCCCCACTATCTCTGTCATAGCAAAATGTTAGTTGGAAATCAAAACCCAGTATCCAACGTTGTTGAGTTTCAAATTGCTAAACTGCCCTTCACTGCAAGGAAAGTGATACGACCTGTTCTGTGTTTCTCCAGGCACTTACAAAGCCAATAATTCTCCATTCATGTCAATCTCCTCTTGTCTTTATTGCCTCGGCCCCCTTTCCCCACTCTTTATTATAGTTCCTTTGTCTGTCCTTGTTGTGTCACAGCTTTACACGTATGGCTCAGCCTGAGCTTGAAACTTTGTTCTCGCTGCTTTTTTAAAGCCTTTTTGATGAGTCGCTGGGTAGTTCCAACCCACACTGTTGTCATTTGATCGCCTACCGTCTCACTGACCTAGAATTTTAGAAGAAAATGTAGTCTACATTAGGTGTGTTTGAATTATTCAGCCTTTTTTTAAAAAAAGAAATCCAGCCAAAATGAAATAATAGTGTCTTTAGTAAAGAATCCAGGATATATATGATGCTAAGTTAAAGCTTTTACGAGGGACCCATATTTATGAGTAGAAAATGTACAAGTTCTTTGTAACTGGGTTCCTTTTAAAAAAATAGAGATTTTGGTATGATCAGTCATCTCACGGGCCTACTTGTGTGTTCAGTGTGATATAATAATAATGCTTACAGTACTAATAGCTGGTAATTAATAGGTGGTATCCTCACACTTTGCAAGGCACCATTTTAAGCACTCCGCTTTGTTCTAGTGCTATGAGGTACATACTGTTATTATCCCCATTTTACAGACAAGAAAGATGAAGTGCAGAGAGTTTAGGAAACTTACCCAGGGTCACTTCCCCACCAAGTGGCAAAGGTGAGATTCAGTGGTCTGGCTCTAAAATTCATGGTCTTTATCACTAGGCTATGCATGTCTTCTTTCCTTATTGAACTTCTCATCTAGTGGAACCTGATCCATACAGTTGTATTTTCAGGGCTGGCAAAGCAAACCTTTCCCATAGCAAAAAGCAAGTCTTTGTTCTAACTCTGTCTGCATGACCAGAGAATCCGAATTAATGGAGTTCGAAGCATTGAGATTTAAGCATAGGTGCCATGCCCCCGCACCTGACAGGTGACTTGTGTGTCAACAAGGTCTTCCGTATTGACTGACACTTGCATGTGATATTTGGTTATGGAGTTTAACTTGGGAAGCAGCTTGCATGCTTAACTACCTGCGTGAGATTTTCAGTGCCGTGGAATGCGTCCGAGCCAGTGGGCATTGCAAGTTAATTGCTTGTGTATATCTCGGCCAGTGCTGCACGCAGGCAGCCCCCAGCCATCGGAGGATGAGCCATTACTTGAGACCCCCGACATTGGGCTGTTAATGAGTCATTTTGATGAGTAGGGAATGGGAAATGTCAAGAAGGCCACGTATGGCCTTGTTCTGGTGGCATGTTTAGCCTGTGAACCAAACTGTTGTTCTAAGGCGGTGCACTGATGAGAGGTTGACTTCTGGTGGCATCAGGGCAGTTATAGGACAGAGATTCAGCATTGATAAGGCCACATCAATTTCGTATGAACATGTGTGAAGATGATTAGAGCCACTGGCTTCGTTCCCATTCATTTGTCAGTTTGTTTTTCACTTACCCATTCAAGAAAGATTTCCTGGGTGCATATTATGTGCCAGATACTTCTGCTGTGCTCAGTGGGAACAACCGGGAGCAAAATGGACAGGTGGCTTTACAATTTCTATCAAAGATTCAGCCACTACGGTGTGGGTGGAAGTTGGAGCCAGCAGGATTTGTCTTGCAGCAACATGGGTAGAGCAAGCACTTCGCCTTTACTTAGCTTGTATGTTTATTTACATGACGTTGGGGAGGTCCACAGCCAATGTTCTCTCCTAGCTATTTCTCGGAGATGCCGTGAAACATATTCTTGGTTCTGGTGGGAAGTAGGAATTGTCACAAACACTATAGGCCCCAAATCTTCCAAGTGAATGAATGAAACTAGGAGCAGTGATACCAAAGGAAAGCAACGTGGTTTCCTAAAGCTTCTGACAAAGTCAACTGACCTAGAATGGGGTACCAAGGAAATATTCCTTGAATACGTAATTCAAACGTGATCCTGAACCTAGGCCTGACCTGGGTCATTATTAGACCAGACACAAGGCCTACTGCAGGTATCACAGGGCTGACCCGTATCCATATTCCTGGTAGGGAGATGAGCCTGTCTGTGGGGGCTGCTGATTGCCTCTCACATTGAACTCCAAAGCCTTTCTAACAAACGAGGCAGAATGGAGCGGTAAAAACCTCCATTAGAAAAATCATATTAGTACTCATTTTTATCAGCAAGACTTTTAATTCATCTCAGCTTTTCCAACTCCATAATATCTGCTCTACTTGTCAGAAGTAGTAAGAAATATTATCCCACCATAGGAATGGTCTCAAGCCTCATTTCAAATGTTAGTGATGCATCAAAACCCTCAGTGTTGTATTAGCTGCATTCTAGATGTCTAAATTCATTCCCTTACTAGGAAGGAAAGGTGTACAGTTAAAGGCAGAAAAGGGCTAATGACATAATGTTTGATAATCATGGTCTTCTGATTAGAAGTGAGTGACATTCTTCCAGATTTCATGCACATGACTGTCACCCAACACTGATTATAAATTTAGCTAATTTAAACAAATGCTTTCCATGTTGGTTAAGACACCTTGTGAAGGGGCTCTTGGCCGGCTTGGTGGTGGAACATGGGACTTTTGATCTTGGGGTCATGAGTTCAAACTCCATGTTGGGCGTAAAACCTACTTAAAAAAAAAAAAAATAGCTTCTGTATCCCTGACTATTGTTGTAGGAAAATATTCTTTGAAGTGGAATTTTTGGGTCAAAGTGAACGGGTGTTTTTAAAGATGTATGTAAACAAAAGGTTGTATGCATTTTGTGAATGGATATGTATTTGTGTATATACAAATGGCTTTTAGATTTTCTCTAGTGGACATGTAAATGAAGTCTTTTCAGTAATAATACAAATGGTATATGACTAACTTTAGATATAAGATCATGGTCTTCCATGGAGAGCTAGGAGTGGGAAATATGTGTGTTTAAATATATCAAGCCTGTTTTATTTTGGAAGTTGAGTCCAAACATGGAGAAATTCCCTTAACATCTTATTCTTCCGTGAAGTGATTCCTTTGGACATTGAGCTAAGCGGCTGATACCATTCTGATCACAAGCAAGTACTACATTTCGCTATTAAATGATCTGAACCCTTAAAGGTAAAGAATTTTATTTTGTCAAACCTTTATGGTTGTAGACGCCGTTATAATCATAGTAGATATTTGACTTCATATCCTGCTTTTCCTGCTTGTCATAATCGTTTCCCTAGTCATAATCATTTCCTCTGTTTTGGATCTATGTTATATTCCACCAGGTGAGGATGGTTTCTCATTTGGGGACAGGCAGTTGCTTCTTCCTTTCTGTCATTAAGGAAAAAGATATGAAGCCTATGTACGCATAGCTCTCTTTCTTTACTAAACTGGATTTTCTTGAGTCCTTAGATTCCCACATATAGACTCCGTGGGTTTCAGTTTGAAACTTGTTAAGACATTATATATATTGTGAGAATTCTCCCCAAAATATTTGTGCTAAATTGTAGTGCCTCTGGCATTGTCTGACAGTACTTCCGCCCTTGTGGTGATCGTAGAAATCACTAGTGGTGTCCTGGGTGGGAATAATTGTTTGATAGAAATTCTCAACATGGTAAAGTCAAGGTGCTGCTATTTCTGAGTTGTCTTTGGGCTGTTCATTTAAGCCCCCTCAACTTTACTTTCACCTGTTAAACAGGTGGCGAAGGAGGGTGTGGTAAAGGATGATGATTGTGGTGGTACTCCCCCGGGATTGAGGATGCTCTTTCAGGGGAATTAGACAAAGAAAATAAATGATAACACCGTTGGTCCACCGTAAAGAACATTTTTTTAGGGTCACTATTCTTATAGCTCGCTTTGATTTCAACTCACGTTCTTCTGAGACATGGTGTCTGTTCTCTGCACGTTTTATTGCAAAGTTGATGTCATGTATGATCATAAAGAGTACAGATGAGCCTCAGATTCATCAGAATTTGTATTCCCACTCCGTGTGACTTAACTCCTTCATGCATCTATATAGTGGATGTTTTCACATCTATATAATGGGAATGTAATGCCATATTGGACACAGGGAAGGATGAAGAGTGAAATGAAATATTACAGGCCCATTGCCTGGTTCAGTGAATGGTTCACTAATGGTAGATAGCGACAACCACAGCAAGACTGGTGGTGGTTGTGTGCACGGGGAATGTGTTCTCCGCTGTGGCTCAGAACCTTATCCCTCAACAGCGTTCCAGTGTACCCAGGATACAGAGCTTGGTAACAATGAGCCCTGGAGAAAACCTTGAATGAATATTTGCATCAGTGAATGCAGAATAAGAGTAGTAAATAATTATCGATATGTGGTGAGTGAATTAATTCTTCTTCTTGGGGGAATTTTAATTAAATACATGAAATAGAAAATAACAGTTGGGCACACAGTCATCCAGTACTGAATTGTGTGTGGTGCACGTTCTCTTGCTCAGAAAAAGTACTGAAGAAGATGAGGAAGGAGAGGGGCAGGACCTGGGCAAAGGGGTGAGTGGAACGTGATCAGGAAATAAAATGAAGAGGTGGGGTAGCTCTGGGCTCTGCAAACCATGCTGTTTAGAATGATTTTTTTCCACAGATACACTGCAAACTCGGTGCCCTTCGTTCCCTCCATCTTGCGCGTGCTTCACGTGCTTTGTGGCCCCTGGTGAGCACATCTGGCCATCCAGGACTAAACCTTGTGGCATCTTCCAGCTGCAGGTAGCCAACCTGGGGAGCAAACCACCTGGCCCAGTTTGTCTTCCGGCTGCCGTGGGGGAGGAAAGTTACAGAATGTTTTTCCCCTTGGAAAGCTGAGATGGGGAGATGTACGTACTCGTGTGCCTCTTAGTTCTATCTGTAAGGTAGATTTATTTACATGGGTATGCAAAGTAATATGACACCAATGAAGTAGTTTTGGGGCATTACATTTCAAAGTAAGTTTGGGATAATTTTGAGGTCAGCCCATCTCCAGCCATAGATTCCTATCATAATCTTTTTAGCGTGGATAATTGTTCATTTGACTCCAGTCATAAATATTCTTCTTTAAAAACATTTTACTTATTTGAGAGAGAGAGAAGGAGAGAGCGCAGGAGCAGGGGGAGGGGCAGAGGCAGAGGGAGAAGCAGACTCCCCACTGAGCATGGAGCCCAATGCAGGGCTCAGTCCCAGGACCCCGGGATCTTAACCTGAGCTAAAGGCAGATGCTTAACCGACTGAGCCACCCAGGCGACCCTCCAGTTGTAAATATTCTTTTTTTTTTTTTTTAAAGATTTTATTTATTTGACAGAGAAAGAGAGAAAGAATTCACAAGCAGGGGGAGAGGCAGAGGAAGAGGGAGAAGCAGACTTCCCCCTGAGCAGGGAGCCCGATGTGGGGCTCGATCCCAGGACCCTGGGATCATGACCTGAGCTGAAGGCAGCTGCTTAACTGACTGAGCCACCCAGGCGCCCCCAGCTGTAAATATTCTTAAGCAAGTTAATGAAATGCCAGTTTTTTGAACCATATGAGGTGTATCTTCCCGTTGTTCGTGTTTATAATGTCAATTCAAGTTACTTTGATTCACCAGTATAGGGGATCTGGGTGACTTTTGGATGGTGCTAAGAAACTTCATCTCTCATGAGGGAAGGGAAGGAATGATTTTAGCTCCTTTGTCATTTGCCAGCGTTTTTGTATTAAGACCATACATAAGGGGCTTTCTTTTCTTCCTTGTTTTTAAAAAATTGCCAACAAAGAAATGAAGAAAACAAATATCTAGTGAGGTCTGAAGAAAACACAATCTCCTTATTTTCAAATTTATTGTTAAAGTTTGCTACTTTTAAAGCTAATTTAACATCTGCATCTGCAATTTATAAGTAATACTTGAAAGGACAGACACACTGTGTGTGTTTTGCTTTGAAATTCTAGTTGTTAACGTGTAACAAATTTTCTGTAAATACGCAAGGGAAAAAACACCTTTGGCATTAGAAGGGGTTGCTTGATATAATCAATAGTAAGTGTAGATTACTAGTGGTATCTTAATTGTGATTTTTAAGTTGGATGTTCAGAATTTATTTTGAGCTCTCTATGAAAATTTTAGGATCTGAATCTGAATCTTAAAGTGATACTTACATCTTGGCTTTGAGCTTGGTAGGTCTGCAATGGCAGGTTAGGGGGAGAAACCCCAATAAATGAATTTGACCCAAGTTAGCTCATGTATGGGAAGTTATACCTGCCACTTTGGCTACAATTTCTAAAACCCTAAGGCTAACTATGTGATGTTGATTAACTTTTTATTTATTCTCTCTCCTGCGGTTAGTTTATTAATGTCCCGGGGTGGTTCGAATATTAGCGAGTGGTAGTTTCAAGGAGCCCTTGGTTTCCAAAAGTGAAGGTTGCTAATTGTAGATTCACCGTCATGGAAGGACACATCTGGTTGAATTTGAATGAGAGCCCATTGAGGAGGAACCGAGTCCCATTGGTACTATATCAAGAGGAGAAAATCTTTTCCACATTTGGTAGAGACAATGCCAGGAACTCCATATTTGTATATTGATTTCCTGTGTATGTTACCCAGTGTTTTCTGGTAAAAGAACACAATTCAAATTCTACTCCTCTGTTATTTCCATTGATCCCACGGTGCTGGGTACTGTGTATAAACTAAAAAAATGCTTCCATCTTGTAACAAAAGGAAATCATAAAATAAGTAACAGTGGTCCATGACCAAGTTACTTTTATTAAAAATCGTATTCCTAGAAGTTAGATTGCCTTGTAGCACAAGGGAGGAGAGGTAATGTAGGTACTTTCCAGTTACAAATTTCTATCCGAATCATTTGATGTAATGGAGGTGTTCTGAAACTGGAATGTGTTGATGGTTGTATAACTCAATAAATTGACTAAAAATCATTGAATTGTATGCTTGAAATGGTTGAATTTAAGCATATATCTTATACCTCAGTAAAGTTGTTTAAAACCCTGTCTATTTTAAACTGAAACCACATCGTTGTTTATTTACGTTTGGTGGACTATTTCCTGACCTGTGTATATATACAGTGCATGTAACAGGCAGACCCCTGCCCTTATAGAGTTTGCATTCCGGTGGGGGTGGTGAGCAGATAGCAGACAATGTACAAAACAAGTATTTAAAATATTAGGAAGTGAGGGCTTTGGAGGTAAAAATAAAAGGAAGAAAGCACGTTGAGCTGGGGACGTAATTTGAGTGGTGGAGCAGGTCTCCATGAAAAAGTGACAGGTGAGGAACGGTCTCGGGGAGGGGGAGGTGAGGGGTTACTTGTTGCCCTGGGTAGGCAGAGAGGACAGCAGGAAAATGCTGGACATGTTCAGGGACAGCAAGGAGGCCTGTTTGGCTTCCATTGTGGGATCAAGGTGGACAGAAGTAGGAACTATGATCAGGGAGGTAATTGGGGTCAGGAAGCAGATGCGTAGCGCCTTGTATACAATTTTTCAGGTCTTTGGCTTTTTCTCTAAATGAGCAAGGATGCTCTTGGAGGTTTTTAAGTCAATGGCTTATGTTTTAACAAGATCACTGGCTGCTGTTCTGATAACAGACTGAAGGAGGTGAGGGGTAGTCAGGGAGTCAGGGGCGGGGGAGTCAGGGAGTCAGGGGCGGAGACAATGGCAGTGATCCGTAGGAGACGTGATGGCAGCTTGGGCAGGAGTGGAGCAGGTGGGAGACATCAGCTTCTGGATCTGCTGTGAAGGTACATCCTAGAATTTGCTCCTGTATCTGAGGCATAACATATAAAGAAGGTGTGAGGGTTGACACCAAGATTTTTGTCCTGAGTACCTGAAGGATGCCAATAAGAGGGTGGAGGCCACACTGTATGAAGTTCAGGCTGGAAGAAGGATCTGGAACTTCAGGATTGCACATGTGAAATCTGAGATGCTCACTAATCACTAGTAAAGATGTGGAGTAGACAGATGGATTCAAGACTGGGATTTTGTGATCCGATGCCCCCATGGGCTTGTAGCTTCTGCCTAAGCCTGTCTGTGGGGTCAGAATCAACACTTGCACTCACCACAGCTGCTTTCCAAGCTTGCAGAGAAGTGTGAGGCTGAAGGTACTGCTGATTCCTTTTCCACCCCTAGTCTCAGAAGGAGCCTGCATGCCCTTGGGGGCTCAGGACTTTGTGGGCAAATGAGGACTTCAGGCCAAAAGCCATATGGGTGTTAAGTTTTACTCACTATTGATTTTAATAGAGTATGAACAGCCAGGGGAGTAGTTGGATTGATTTCTCTTGGTGTCTACCAATTTGCTTCTCTTTAGAATCTTACACAAAGAGAGGGGGGCAGCCCTAGTTTGACCTATTGTAAAGCAAATTCAGAGTAAAATATTACGTACATTACTTTTAAGTTTGCTCAGAATCACAGTGGTTTAGAGGTCTGTTCATATGACCCAGTAAGCATGGTTAAGAACCTACTGCTTAAAGAAATGTCTGTTCCTAATCAAATCCTTTTTTCCCCCTTGTTTTTCTGAGTTAGGTGTTTTTGGAGCACTTTGGGAAGGATTTTTAATGCTAATAAATGAAAACAACCTCTCTTACCTCGATACCCAAAAGGTCTAGATTCCCCCGTAAAGAGTGGTCCTACGATTGAGTACTAAGGCTGCAAAGAGAATGAAAGCTGATTAGAGTATGTTTCGTCCTCTTTGCCCAGCATCTTCTGAATATGATTATTTTATATTGAGGCTTTGTCTGCATTAGCAGTTTTATCTTCAAGGAAGAGACTTCTAATTTGCTAATTAGAGAGCGTGTTTTTCACAACCGGGATCCTGCTGTTTTGGAAATCACTAAGCATTTTCTCTGGGATGTGAGCTCCTAAACTAAAAAAATTCCAGCAGAGTTCATCAGTATGGTGGACAGGCATCGACATGTACTTACCTTGGGCTGTAGTTCTCGAACCCAGAGGGAAAATGTATGGTCTGTCTCCTGCTTAGTCACAAGGTATGGGTCCTTCAGTTTCTTTTTGATCCTATTTCTGCATCTTGCCAAATAAGATTCTTCGTTCTATTATCTAAACAGTGCTTGGTTTCTTCTCTTTTCTTTGAAGAGTCCCAGATATAGGAGTCCCACCATATAACTGTAAAATTGTGCTTTGTTTTCTTAATATCATACCTAGTATACCTCACGGTACTGATACTTAATCAACTCGTGGAAAAATTACAGAACCAGCACCACCGGCCACACCTCACGCAAAGCTTTTTCTTTTCATCGAAATATAGTTATTTACTGTGATGCCTCACCTCTGTTTTCTTTAAAGTGGGTTAATACTGTTTTAAAATATTGTTAAACCTTTTATTCCTTAAGTAGGGAAGACCCTCTCAATACAAAAGGACGTGTGATTTTAATTAGTTGTATATGTAATTTTCCCCATCAGTTTCTCCTTCCATCTTAATTCTGCAATGTTTGTGATATTTAGTATGGTAACTATGGGACCTTCTGTCCTGTGAATGGCTGCCTGTAGACAACAAAAAGTCCTTGCTTACTCACTTCATTTACCTGTATCTGTCTACTTAGCGTTGTGCTCCAACTAGAAACACATGGTGTTATTGAAAATGTTAATACATTTGATGTTGATAAATATTTTATTTGCTGATTTTGAGGAACCAAGGTCAAAGCTACCAGTAGGCTCTTCTCCCCAATCTATGGCCTTAACTGAGACATTCAGTCCTTTTGTGGAGCAGCTTTTTGGCTCTAGCCATGCAACCCAAGCTGAAATTGACCTCCAGATTCGGTTTACATCAGAACTGCCCAGAAGTGTCTACCCATTAAAATATTACTACAGCAGGATATTTAAAGGGTGAGGGGGAGTCTCTGGAGCCAAGTGCCTGCGTTTGAATACTGGTTCCACTTTTTGCTCAATGGTGCGATCTAAATACCAAACAAAGTAACCTTTTTAGGCATAATATCTTCATCCGTAAAATGGGAATAGTATTGCCAGGAACAAATAAAATAATCCAGGGACTTTGGTCCATTGTCAGTGACCTGTAAATATTAAGCTATATGTAAAGAATGGGTGTGAAGAGGGGAGGTTAAAAGCTGCTTTTACTAGGGAAGTGGTCTTGGACCACTGTGACCCTCACGTGCATCGTCTGTATGATAGCGATAATAGTGAAGTTTACAGGTTTTGATGGATTTGAGGATTAGGTGATATGATTCTTGTAAAGAACTTAGCGCAATGTTTGGTAACAGTTAGTACTCAGTGTCCTGTCTTAGGACTGGTCGTGGCTGTTTTCATTGTTTTCAAAACACAGTTTCTTTGACCTCCACTCTTGAAGGTGCTGATTTGAAGGCTCAGGTATGTGGATTTTATTTTTCTTGAACTTCTCCAGTGCATCAAGCCCAGCATTTGTCTTTGGTTCAGCATTTGGGAGCATTGTTTCCATCATCCCCACGGCCGTCAGTGGGCTGCCACATCTTGCCACTTAAATCCTGAGATGAAGTTGTAGTGCACTTACCGTTTAAAATTGTTGGTATTTTTCTATAGGATACTGGTTTTTTTCTTTATGGTGACTGCAGCCTTCTTGCTGTCAATATAGTTAGCTCGCATCTATAACTCTCAGAATTACATTTGTTTATTCTTCATCAATAATCAATTTCATTCCTAAAATATAATAGTGATTCTTAAGATTTATGAAATTCCCCATCAGACATTTTCTTTTGATCACACGTCTTTGACAGAATAAAAAACAAGAGAGCCGACCATTTCTGTGTCTTTCCTGATTGGCTCTTTTTAATATTCCCCTTATATGCCCTATTTATGTCCTGCAGTGCTTATTTATCCTAAATGGCTGCACTGCCAGATGTGGGTAACAAGGGTGAGGAAATTCAACTGTGTCCTGCCCTCAGATGTCCTAATGTTCTGCAAGGGGAGGTTCCTGTTGTAAGCTCTGTCGTGTGTTGAAAACATTATTAGATTCTCAGGTACAACCAGTATGGGTATCTGGATTTCAGAGGGAGCCTTGACAGAGTATCTCTTGATATTCTCAGAGTTGAGATGGAGAAATGAGGATTCATAGTAGATTGAAAAACTCTTCCCAGGGAATTCTGGATAATGCACCACTGTAATGATGGAAAGTTCTATCTTCAGCTCTGGCCTTTTGAGTATTTTTATCAACAACTTGATGGACGAGATGGATTTATTAAATTTGCGAATGGCATGCTGGCGGGAGGCACAGCACTGAGATTAGATGACAAAATCAGGATCTCCCCAGCTCCTGAGAGGTGGGAATGATGGGTGGAAATTAAATACCATATAGAAGAGAAGCAACAGGTAGTGCGGCTGTATGGAAAAATTGTACAGACTGTTGTTCAAATCACAACTTCAAGACTCGCAATAGCCACTGCAAATAACGATGAGGAACATAATGACTTCTCAATAATATTGGCTCTTTTTATAGTTGTCTCATTTTAAGTTTAAAATAGAATATCTGCTTTAATAAGGATCTGACTTAACAATCATAGGAAAAAGATCCAAGGATTCTTTTTGCCCACATAATTGCATAGTACTTTCTTTTCTCAACCTTGTTTTCTATTATTGTCCACTCCTCCAGGAAGCCTTTTTAGACATTTTTATCCCTATCGTACCTAGTCCATGAAATTTTAGTAACATCAATAAACACAGACTGTGTATGTGATTATGGATTCGATGTATATCTGTGCTTTAAAGCTAAAAAGTAACATTTTGCCCCCAAGAACAAACTTTCTTTCACCCAATATCACCCCTGTTCAGAGTGCATGCCGTAATATATTAAGACCTCAGGAGTTCCAGAGTCCACTGAGAATATTCGGAGGTCTAGATCTCAGAAGTGTATGTGTCCAAGTTTTTTTAAATAAGTTTTGTTGTTGTTGTTGTCAATTACAGAAGTACTACATGTATTCTTTTTTTTTTTTTAAAGATTTTATTTATTTGACAGAGAGAGACACAGTGAGAGAGGGAACACAAGCAGGGGGAGTGGGAGAGGGAGAAGCAGGCTTCCCGCTGAGCAGGGAGCCTGATGTGGGGCTCGATCCCAGGACCCTGGGATCATGACCTGAGCCGATGGCAGACGCTTAATGACTGAGCCACCCAGGCGCCCCTACAACATGTATTCTAAAAATAAATATCTTCCTAGATCATAAAGGAGTAAGAAGTGAAAAGTCTCCCATTCCTTTTCCTCTTCGTTTACTAGTGTTATGGTTTCTTAAATATGGTTCTGAAGGCATTTTATGTACATACAATAAATATATATATATATGGTCTTTTCATTTTTAAAAGAAAATCGTAGCATGATTATAATGTATAGCAGTTTTTTCACCAAAAAAAAAAAAAAAGTTATTTGGGGGATACCTGGCTGGCTTAGTTGGTAGAGCTTGCGACTCCTGATCTCTGGGGTCCTGAGTTCTTTGAGTGTAGAGTTTACCTTAAAAAAAAAAAAAAAGTAACTTGCAAGTTTTACCATTTTAGCTTAAAGAGCTCTCTTTCTCTTCTTTGTTGTCTCCCATTCCATACTATTCATTGCAGTTGATTTCCCCTAGTTTGGTTAACTAGCCCTTTGGTGATGGATGTTTATCGTGTTTCCAATCTTGGATATTACCAACAATGCTGCCATGACTAACCTTAACCCTGTACAAATGTAAATATATCTGTAGAAATCACACTAGGGTCAAAGGAGTGCACATTGGCTATTTTAATTTTTATTGCCAAATTTTCTTTGAGAAAGATTATATCAGTCATTCAGTAGCCATAAATGAAAGTGCTTATTTGTATACATCCTTGCTAACAGTGTGTAATCAAACATCTTGATGTTTACTAATTTAGTAGATGAAAGAATGCATCTATAAAATTTTAATTTGTATTTGTCATTATTAATGAGGCACAGCAACTTTTCCTACATTAAGGGTCCATTTGTATTTCCTTTTTTGGAGCTATTGGTTCATGGCTTTTTGCCATTTTTATATGGGTTTTGAGGCTATTGATTTCTAGAATCTCAGTATTCTAAAGAAGGTATATACTAAAGAATTTCCCTTTTGTGGTATGAATTACAGATGTTTTTGATGATTATTCATCTTTTGATATTCATCTTTTGATGTTTCTTATGTGCTTTCTGGAATCAGAAAATTAAATATTTGTTTAACATATTTGATTTCATCAGTCTTTTCTGACTTTGTAGAAATGTTTTTCCTATTACAAATTGCCCGACAACTGGTTCTTGTGCTTTTTCTTCTTTATTTTAAGTGTATAAACCTTGGATCCATTTGGAATTTATCCTAGAGTAAGATTATCTGCTTTTGAACCATTGAGTAGTATTAAGTAATGGCTGTAGTTTCCTTAGCAAGTCTCCATTGATTTTTTATGTTCCAATAAAACTTTATTTACAAAAATAACGGGTGGGCCAGATTAGGCCTGCATGTCCTACTTTGCAAACTCTTGTAGTTTATAGGTTAGTCCCATAGATCTGGAATTGACTCTTTGGTCTGCCACTTACTATGTAAGGGTAAGTTTCCTCTCCTGAGCCTCAATTTCTTTATCTGTGAAAGGGGGGAGACTAGCACATACCTTAATACAAGGTGTTGAAAGGATCAAAGAAGATAAAAATGTCAGAACTTGTCATCACAATGCCTGGCATACATTTTAAACTTTAAAATATTACATTAAAATGTTTTTTAACTTGATAGCTGAGGTTTTGGTGAATGCCTCAACCTAATCCTAGCCCTTTTAAACAGATATTTATTTATTGAGTATCTTCTGTGGACCTTATGAACAAAATAGACAAGGATCTGACATCATGGAGCTTATATTCTCATGGACTGCTTACAAGGAAGAGAAGTGAACAAGGTTAGGGAAATGGAATGTGGATGGGAGTGCTATTTCAGATGGCTAGGTTCACGAAGACTCCTCTGACTAGGGCAAGTGAAGTTGTTGATGTTCTTCTTGTCACTGTCACTTCTGCTAAATCCCTCCAATTTTCCTTCTTGATCCCCTTTATGGGAAGTTACTTACACTTCTACAGTTATTGAAATAGAGAAAATTACAGGTTACAGTGAAATGTTCACAGTGCGACAGAGACACGGGCTCCGTCATGTTGTTTGGCTTTACCTCATAAATGTGTCGCTTTATGTCTAGACATTCCCCCAGATAGCGTTTAATAGTTAATACATTTAGAGCATACATTCCTCCTTTCATAGTTGCCACAGGAAGCGTGTTAATCATCCTGTCTGCACCCTCTGAAGTGCCTCCCAATCCCACACACCCCCCTCCACACCAGCCCCCTCAGCTGTGGAGTGAGTGCCTCATAAAACCATTTTTAATTTCTTGTTCTTTCCCTCTCGGCCCTTATGTTGGTGGGCTGTTACATAGAGTGTTAGCCCTCCCAAACCCCAAACTTTGGGGATTTTTCCCTCTTCCTATTCGTGATTGGGATTTCTCCTGAGCATGTGGAGCGTGATGCTGGCATTAGAGAGTCATGGTGAGAAAAAGGACCCCCAAGCCTTGTCTGAGCCAGACCTCAGCTGTCGGTTTTGTCTCCTTGGTGGGGTGTGGCTGCGACCCCGGTGGGTCTTCCCTGCCCACTGACGGTACTGTGGCTTGTGTCTGGGGCAGAAGCCTTTGGTGAGAGGCAGCTTGTTCCAGTGAAGGCTTTCAGGGATTCTCACCCCTGACCCCTCCGTTGCCAAGAGTAAGAATTTACAGCAAGGGACTTCGGAGTTTGTCCCTTTTCCTTTTGTCTAAATGAGATCTTCAAACCCTCTCCTACAGGGAAAGAGGATAGCTAGAGACGCAGGAAGGAAGGGGGATCAGGAGATGTTATCCTTCTATGTAGTCTCTCCAGCATGTATTTCTGATTTTTATCTTTATAATTGGACATTTTCGTCTTAGGGATGAATGTAGAAAAAGCATTTAATAATTTAATTGTTGGTCTTTTTGAACAAATATTCTGATTATATCGTGTATTTTTCAGTGACAAATAGCAGAAAGCCTACTCAAGCTGTTGTAAACACAAAAGCATATAAAACTGAAAAGTCTAGAGGTGAAATTTAAGTTTCAGGAGTGGTTTGATCAGGCTTGCTTCCTTCCTCCCTCCAGTCCTTCCTCCCTCCTTCCCTCCCTTCCTCTCTCCTCCCCTCCCTCTCTCTACTCCTCTCCCTTCCCCTCCCTTCCCCAACCCTCCCCCTCACCTCCCTCTCCCTCCCTTCCTTCATCTTTTTCCTCTGGCCTTTATACTTGTCAGTTTTGGCCTCTGGTTGATTGCAGTTCAGCTCACTCCCTTCCTCTTGTTCATTCACATTCTGGGAGCAGGGTAGGTTTTCCCTCAGGCTCTGAGCAAAAGTCTGGAGTTTTGTTTTTTTGGTTTTTTTCCATTATGTATATTTAATATCTTTATCAAAAGTCAAAATGATACAAATTAGCCATATAGAAGCAATTTCAGACTTATTAAATAAAAATGAAACATCATAGAATTTCCCTTATTTATGAAAATTTATAACTAAGCAAGTCATAATTCAAATATTTATTTCAATGGAACCCAAATATTACAACAATTCATAAAATAACATTTAGATTTCATTAGTTTAATATTCTTCCTCTAAATACTAAGGTCAAACTTTTTTTTTTTTTTTTTAAAGATTTTATTTATTTATTTGAGAGAGAGAGAGAATGAGAGAGAGCACATGAGAGGGGGGAGGATCAGAGGGAGAAGCAGACTCCCTGCTGAGCAGGGAGCCTGATGCGGGACTCGATCCAGGGACTCCAGGATCATGACCTGAGCTGAAGGCAGTCGCTTAACCAACTGAGCCACCCAGGCGCCCCAGGTCAAACTATTTTTAACATTAAAATTTTTTTTAAATTTTATTTTGTTATGTTAATGACCATACATTACATCATTAGTTTTTGATGTAGTGTTCCATGATTCATTGTTTTGCATATAACACTCAGTGCTCCATTCAATATGTGCCCTCTTTAAGACCCATCACCAGGCTAACCCATCCCCCCACCCCCCTCCCCTCTAGAACCCTCAGTTTGTTTCTCAGAGTCCATAGTCTCCCATGGTTTGTCTCCCCCTCCAATTCCGCCCCCCTTCATTTTCCCCTTCCTACTATCTTCTTTAACATATAATGTATTATTTGTTTCAGAGGTACAGGTCTGTGATTCAACAGTCTTATACAATTCACAGCACTCACCATAGCACATACCCTCCCAAATGTCTATCACCCAGCCACCCCATGCCTCCCACCCCCCACCACTCCAACAACCCTCAGTTTGTTTCCTGAGATTAAGAATTCCTCGTATCAGTGAGATCATATGATACATGTCTTTCTCTGATTGACTGATTTCGCTTAGCATAATACCCTATAGTTCTATCCACGTTGTTGCAAATGGCAAGATTTCGTGTTTTTTTGATGGCTGCATAATATTCCATTGTATATATATACCACGTCTTCTTTATCCATTCATCTGTCGATGGACATCTTGGCTCTTTCCATAGTTTGGCTATTGTGGACATTGCTGCTGTAAACATCGGGGTGCACATACCCCTTCGGATCCCTACATTTGTATCTTTGGGGTAAATACCCGGTAGTGCAATTACTGGGTCATAGGGTAGCTCTATTTTCAACTTTTTGAGGAACCTCCATACTGTTTTCCTGGGTGGCTGCACCAGCTTGCATTCTTACCAACAGTGTAGGAGGGTTCCCTTTTCTCCGCATCCTCGCCAACATCTGTCATTTCCTGACTTGTTAATTTTAGCCATTCTGACTGGTGTGAGGTGGTATCTCATTGAGGTTTGCATTTGGATTTCCCTGATGCTGAGCGATGTTGAGCACTTTTTCATGTGTCTGTTGGCCATTTGGTTGTCTTCTTTGGAAAAATGTCTGTTCATGTCTTCTGCCCATTTCTTGATTGGATTATTTGTTCTTTGGGTGTTGAGTTTGATAAGTTCTTTATAGATTTTGGATACCAGCCCTTTATCTGATATGTCATTCGCAAATATCTTCTCCCATTCTGTCGGTTGTCTTTTGGTTTTGTTGACTGTTTCCTTTGCTCTGCAAAAGCTTTTTATCTTGATGAAGTCCCAATAGTTTATTTTTGCCCTTGCTTCCTTTGCTGTTCAACATGGTATTAGAAGTCCTAGCCACAGCTATCAGACAACAAAAAGAAGTAAAAGGCATCCGAATTGGCAAAGAAGAAGTCAAACTCTCACTCTTTGCAGATGATATGATACTTTATGTGGAAAACCCAAAAGACCCCACCCCAAAACTGCTAGCACTCATACAGAAATTCAGTAAAGTGGCAGGATATAAAATCAATGCACAGAAATCAGTGGCATTCCTATACACCAACAACAAGACAGAAGAAAGAGAAATTAAGGAGTCGATCCCATTTACAATTGCACCCAAAACCATAAGATACCTAGGAATAAATCTAAACAAAGAGGCAAAGAATCTGTACTCAGAAAACTATAAAATACTCATTGAAGAAATTGAGGAAGACACAAAGAAATGGAAAAACATTCCATGCTCATGGATTGGAAGAACAAATATTGTGAAGATGTCAATGCTACCTAGAGCAATCTACACATTCAATGCAATCCCTATCAAAATACCATCAGCTTTTTTCAAAGCAATGGAACAAATAATCCTAAAATTTGTATGGAACCAGAAAAGACCCCGAATAGCCAGAGGAATGTTGAAAAAGAAAAGCAAAGCCGGTGGCATCACAGTTCCGGACTTCCAGCTCTATTACAAAGCTGTCATCATCAAGACAGTATGGTACTGGCACAAAAACAGACACACAGATCAATGAGAGAGCCCAGAAATGGACCCTCAACTCTATGGTCAACTAATCTTCGACAAAGCAGGAGAGAATGTCCAATGGAAAAAAGACTGTCACTTCAACAGATGGTTTTGGGAAAATTGGACAGCCACATGCAGAAGAATGAAACTGGACCATTTCCTTACACCACACACAAAAATAGACTCAAAAATGGATGAAAGACCTAAATGTGAGACAGGAATCCATCAAAATCCTAAAGGAGAACACAGGCAGCAACCTCTTTGACCTCAGCCGCAGCAACTTCTTCCTGGAGTCTTGTTTTGAGTCATACCAACCTAAAACATTCCCTCTGATCAGGGAAGTCCCATGTGCTAATTGGCTTAGTCCTGGGTTAACACCCTTTCCCAAGCCAATTACTTGTTAAGGAGGATGAAATTAAACTGATGGCCAAATACCAATCAGACATTATTTCCAGAGCCAGAAACAGGGTCAGGCTTTCCAGAATTTAGGGTTTGAATGTAGTTTCCGGAAGAAAGTATACATAATCAGGTTTATTGAATAGATACTATGTGCCTAGTACTGTGGGACGTGCTTTATATGTAATAACTTATTTATTACTCATCACATCTCTGTGGTATGTATTCAGTGAGGAATGTATTCAGTGAGGGTGTATGTTGGCTAGGCTATTAACAAATATTATATATGCCCAGTTCATTCTTCCAAGTGTTACAGAAAGCGTTCTTCTGAATTTAGAACTCTTACAAGTTTTAGCCATAATCAGATACCATCTTGTATTTTGTGTGTGAGGAAATTGAATCACTGTAAGACTTGACCACTGCCACATCCAAGTCTGCCTTCCAGAGTTGAGACTAGAATGAAAAGAGCAATTTTGTGGCAGGACTGTCACCACCTACCTCTCTGGTGCTCTTGACAGGCATTGCTAACTGATCTGGTCTTTACTGATAAGTAATCATACAGTCATTTGGAGTTAACATGTCAGTTAGAACTCATCGGCCATCTTTGATCTAGAACTCTAAAGGCTAGTTTCATTACCCAGCGCTCTTTCCACTCTGCCACATGGCCATTTTCGTCCTTGGATGTTTATATTAAATTTTGTGGAAGGCAGTCAGAATTCTAAAAGAGTAGATCTTTGTCATGTGAAGAGTGTTGATTGCTTG
The DNA here is from genome assembly GCF_004348235.1 of Phoca vitulina. NCBI lineage: Eukaryota > Metazoa > Chordata > Mammalia > Carnivora > Phocidae > Phoca > Phoca vitulina. The sequence continues at coordinate 18,695,524 of NW_022589716.1, forward strand.
AAGACATAGTTGATCTGAAGGTTGAAAGCTTCAGGTCTGGAGCAAATTTACCTATAGCTTATAAACACTTGAGATGTTTGGTGGATTTGTTGTTGTTGTTGTAGTTAATAGCTCAGATGTGTTTTGTAACCAATTCCTTGTTGTATCTACAAGAAGCAAAAATGAAGTTGGCCCAACTTTAAACAATATTTGTTAGATTTTGAGTGAATAAACCATCTCAATTATTAGTAGGAATTTTGACTGCATGTTTGGATGAGGGTAGATTCCATGTGAAAGATACAACTTTTTATATCCCAGGTATGTCTAAACATGCATCATTACAGACTTTGTCTTTGAAGGACCAGAATCCTCTAGTCTGTGAATTGCATGCCTGCATAGTGCCTGTTTTACTGCTGTCACATACTCATGCAGACATCACTAATCAATCACCCAATCCTTTTGAGCCTCTACTCAGCCTGAGATCTGTGGCTCAGAACTCCCAGGTAGTCATTACTGGCATCCTTACTCTATGCAATACCCTCATTTTTTTTTTTTTTTAAGACTTTATTAGACAGTGAGAGGGAGAGAGAGGGAGAGAGAGAGAGTGGGAATACACAAGCAGGGGGAGCCGCAGAAGGAGAAGGAAAAGTAGGCTCCCAGCTGAGCAGGGAGCCCATTGACAGCTCAATCCCAGGACCCTGGGATTGTGACCTGAGCCGAAGGCAGAGGCTTAACTGACTGAGCCACCCAGATGCCCTGTAATACTCTCATTATTAAGGACAATATAATAGGTTCCGGGGAGATCTTCAGCATCAGGATTAGAATCAGGACCTTCAATTTAGAGATTGTGCTGTTCTCTAGTTTTAACAGCTAGTCCTAAGATAGAGATCCTGTGAAATTAAATGAATAATAGTTGGTGTTAAAAAAAGTATAAAGTAGTTCCCATGTCTGGTGTTACTGTCTGATAGTATTTCTGGTGTTATGGTTAGTTATTGATATTACCTTAAAAACACACCATTGATGTGAAATGGCGGAATGAAGTTTTTATACCTAAAATTTAAAAACAAAAATTTGCCCAACTCTTTCATTACCGGGAAGGAAAATTTACATTTTCTTAACTGGTTTAAAAATTAGAATATTCCTATGAATAACATCGAACAACTTCATAATTATGCATGCATAAAAAGTGAAAACACCAGAGATCAGCAGTATGAATGCTTTTTAGCACTTTTTCCTTTTTTTATATATACAGCAATAAATGCACAAAAGGTAATTAAGTTCCTGGTAGTGGAGAATGCAAAAGAATCTCAAGCTAAATCCCATAAAGCTTTTTAATTAAAAAATGGAATAGTTTTAAGATGTGTTTTAGATTTGGGAGAAAAAGCATTAATTATAATATTAGGTAAAAAAATGAATACTAATATTTTTGCATTTTTGCTGTTGGTTAAAAGTAGACAATAAGATGCAGGGCAATAAGCCTGGATTCAGGTAATACTTTTAATATAAGTTCCTTGAGGGAGGCATTAATAAGCATATTTGACTAGAAACAGCACATAACATGTATATTAGTTTTGTTTTTAATTAGATTTAGACAGAATTCATTATTTTTAATGGCTTTTCATTAGTGAACAGAAACCGTTATTTGGATGTATTATGGTAAAATAAATTCAAGGTGTATGCTTATTTTCTGCAAAGAATCTCTTAGGTATTTAAAGAAATCATTGTTTGGAACACAAATCCTAGACAGATACTTGAAATTCCTCACTTTTAGATAAAAGTATGATTTATATGCTCTAAAAGTAGCAATTTTATCTCTTTCTCAAGTCAGGTATTAATAATGAACTGTAACTAAATGAGATTGTTACTTAAATTATTTAAAAGTCTTATTGCTATATTTATATCTCTTCATATTGGGCTTTTCAAATAATATTGCTGGAAGTGGGGGTCAAAATTAGATTTTTCTCTCAGATTTTTATTTGAATTTTCTTTGAACACGATAACTTACTTTTGGTCCAAAATTTATGTATGTCCATCAAATTCTTTGGGTTAAATCTGCCTTAAAGAGACACTGAATTTAAAGTGGGATCTCAGATGTGAGCCCAGATTTACAGTATTTGCTATTATTTTCACGTGGGGAATTCCGTCTGTCTTAAATAGGACAGTTGGAATTAAACTCCAGTTGTGTGATTTATTCACTTTACTGTAGAAATATGTCTTCCTGATGCTAGTCTACTGAATTGTAGCATCTCAAAATGAGAAAAATACAGTGACTTGTTAATGGTACACCAGAGAGGTAGAAGTAGGGTTCTTTTAATGCACAAATGAGCCGTAAATTAAGCTAATAGTGTTCTTCTTTAACTATAGTTTTTAAAGGTGAATTTCTCCAACTTTATAATGTTTTTATATAACGTTAAATAATGAAATATCACCCACACGCTTGGTGTGTTTTCTTCAAGTCAGTCTCTCTCTTCTTTTGGTTTTACTCAGTGGAAATTCATGCAAAGAGCTTAGGACAACAATCCCAGCATTATCTATAAACCAGTGCCCATCACCTTTATCTGTTAGGCCATAGACCTGCCCCCAAATATATAACAGTACATCCAATAAAATCTGGATATTTATTTGACTTCTGAGCAGTTTCATAAATATTTCTTCATCTTGGAGTAACCACAGGAAAATGACCCCATAGACAAAGAACAACCAGGAAATAAACATGGGTGTATTACTATTAACTGACTCAACTTCATTCAGAGCTCATGAGTTTTCCCACTCATTTCCATGTTTGGTTCTGCTACTCCAATCTAGAATACCACCATGCAGTTTTGTTTTGTTTTGTTTTGTTTTTAACCACTCCTTAGTCTTCTTTGTTCTGTGACAAATTTTCAGTCTTTCCTGGTTGTTCATGACCTTGACATTTTTGAGGATTATCAGCCAAGTGTTTCATAGAATGTTCCTCAGTTTGGGTTTGTTTGATCTTTTCCTCATGATTAGACAGAGGCTATGGATTTTTAGGAAGAACCCCACAGAGGTGATGCACCCTTTTTACCACATCTATCAAGATGTGCATGATGGTCTGTGGCATCACAGGTGATGGTAACCTTCACCACCTGGTTAAGGTGGGATTACCAGGCTTCTCCACTGCGACGTTGCTCTTTTTCCCTTTGCCTTTTCTGTTCTTTGAAAGCTAGGCACTAAGTCCAGCTGGTGCTGGGATTAAGCTCCTCTTCCCGGAGGATCAACTGTGCTTTTGACCCTCGTCCTCCAAAATGGGAAGCACCAGAGCCCAATACACTTCTTAGCATTTCAAGGAGTGACTCCCCTGAAATGTCACCTTCAAAGTCCTGCCCTTGGGGAGGTGAGGGCCCCCCCTCTCTCTTTGTGTATCACAAAATACTTGCATCCACCTGCCTTAGCCCTTAGCCCCTAGCCCCTGATTGGACTGCATATTTGTTTCCTCCATTAGATAGTCAAGTTCTTGAGGGCCTACGACATGTTTTTATGACACAAGAGCAGTGGCAGTAGGAGCACCCACCATTTACCAAGTTTTCATTGTTGGGCACTTTTTTTTTTTTAAGATTTTATTTATTAATTTGAGAGAGAGAGAGAGAACAGAGGGAGAGGGAGCAGACTCCCTGCTGAGCAGAGAGCCCAACGTGGGGCTCTATCCCAGGACCCCAAGATCATGACCTGAGCTGAAGGCAGATGCTTAACCAACTGAACCACCCAGGGGCCCCATTGTTGGGCACTTCTTAAAGTACTTTCCATTGCTTATCTCATGTAATCCTCAAAACTACCCTTTGATGTGATACCACTAATTTTTCCCACTGTACAGATGAGCAGACTGAGGCTCCGGCAGCTTCAGTTGTCCAGGGGAACCCCAGGGGAACTGTGGCAGCTCCACCTGCTGGCACCCATTTCGTAGCACTGTGCCTGGTGCTGAGCCAGGTGTCAATTCCATATTTAAATGTCTACAGTGATAAACGGATTAACAAGACTGTTTTTGCTCTTTAACTGACCTTCTTTCAATAGAGAACTCTGTTAAAGCATAGAAAAAAATAAGAGAGCCTTAAAAATAATCATGCTTCACTAGAGGCGTTAAAAGCGAAGTTCTGTCACATTCCTTTCTTTAAAAAACTGTAATTGCCTTTGGTGGGCTTGTTAAATTTGCACTCAGATTCCATCATGCACATCATATACCTGCAGCTTATTTTACCTTCTCCACATTCAGACTAATTTAACGTATTAGTGATGAAAGGAAGGAGGTTGACATCCTGACTCTTGAGACCAAGGGAGTCGGGAAGACTAGGAAGAAGTCAGCAGATAAAAGTATAAAATTAAATCCAAAATAGCACTGTAGTGTCATTAGAAGACACAACTATGCAACTCTTTAATCTCGTCTTCTAATTCATGTATTTGTGCCTAAAAATATGTACTAGCAGCGCCCTGTAGGTAGGGTCCTGCTCTAGGTATAAGAATAATGCTGAACAACACAGAGAAGGAAGCTATTCTCAGAGCGTCATGAACTAATGAGGAAGACAGACATTAAATTAAGGAATAGACGACAAATTACATTAGTGATAGGACGTCCCAAGAAACACAGGCGCCCATTGCCAGGATGGTACATGACCCTTGTGTATGCCTCATGGAAGCCCTCCCTGACAAGGGTGTATTTACGATGACATCAAACCTTTAGGCAGGAATTTTAAATGCACTCATGGAATTCATTAAAAAGAAAGTATTTTTTCATCACAGGTTGAGTGAGATTCCACTGCCACTGTTAGATTCTCTTGCAGCAAATATGTTGGCAATGTGTCTCCATTAAGATCTCGTGGCCACAAGACCCTCAACAGGTGAATGGCAGATTACTTTTGGCAGCCTAACTGCCCTGTGGTTTCTACCCTCCCGCTCCGCCCTGCCCCCTTTGAGAAGGTAGCCTTGTATGACATGGTCGCCATGTCAGAGTCGGTGAGCTGTTGGAAATGGGTCCGGCTGCCAACTGCACATATCCTGCTCATTCTAAGAAAGAGTCAGTAGGGGGAAACTGAAGTGCAAATGACTTTTCCTTCTTATTTTAGATGGGTTATGTCGTACCTGAGGGTAGAAGGCTTCTTGCTGATTGGTTTTCTTCCCAAAACTAGGTTTAACTTAACCATGGCCTTTATTTAGTGTCATGTTTTTTACTTAAAAGCATTTATTCAAACTTCTGAAAAACAAAGCATTCGATACTGTGAGATTGTACAGCTGCAAATGATTAATGATATAATTCTCAGCGCTTTATAAAGTGTCTTAACACTGAAGAGATTTATACAGTGTGGAATGGCGATGGTGCTTCGATGTGCGAATAGGTAATCAATACCTCGAAGCTTGGAAAAGTGTTCTATTTCCTCCACTAATGACATAGGGGTTTTTGCAAGGCAAGGGTGTCTGGAGCATGAAGCACTCCAAAGAAAAATTAATTTAAAATCTGAAGTGGAAGATCAGTTTCAATTAAAATTGCACTTGAATGTACATTGGGTAGAAGTGTGAAAGCAAGCATGTAGTCGGCTTAAATCTTCAGATTGTTACCAGTGAATAAATGAATCCCACTGGTACGGACCCTGGTTATATTTTTATAGAGTGCTAAATTATATTTCACCCATGTCTAGAGGGTTTTGAGAAATAATATGAATGGAAAGTACTTTTCAGAGGTTGCAGAGTACTTTTCTTTATTAGTAGGACAATTATAAGGAGTCTGTGTTTTTACAAATGACAGCTTGCGTTCTTATTTCTTTGGAATCATACATGTTTGGATTTATTTTACTGTGCATTTTTTTTCCATCGAGTATAATTTTATTGTACTAGGGAGTTTCTAAAACTCAACACACACACACACACACACACGATATTAAAACACTAGTTACCAGGGGCGCCTTGGTGGCTCAGTTGGTTAAGCATCTGCCTTCAGCTCAGGTCATGATCCCAGGGTCCTGGGATGGAGCCCAGCCCTGGGGCTCTCTACTCAGCAGGGAGCCTGTGTCTCCCTCTCCCTTTGCCTGTGGCTCCCCGTGCTTGTGTGCTCTCTCTCTTTCTGTCAAATGAATAAATAAAATTTTGGGATGCCTGGGTGGCTCAGTTGGTTAATCATCTGCCTTCAGCTCAGGTCATAATCCTGGGGTCCTGGGATCAAGTCCTGCATTGGCCTCCCTGCTCAGTGGGGAGCCTGCTTCTCCCTCTGCTTCTGCCGCTCCCCCTGTTCATGCACTCATTCTCTCTCTCTCTGACAAATAAATAAATAAATCTTTAAAAATAAATAAATAAATAAAATCTTTTAAAAAATAAGATAAAACGTTAGTTTCCATAATTTGAACATAGAGGCTCATGAGACACATCAACAATCACTTTATTTATCTGGAAGAAAATTTAAAGAATGGACAGGAAAATCGGAGCCGTTCCTTATGTCGCCTTTCGCCTCCTTTTTTCCTTCAAATGTAATGATGCAAGATGAAAATAAAGTTTGGCTAGAATATATGCAAATGCACACTCTGTTCCTTTATGACTCATCAGAGTCTCAGGGAATTTGACCAAGAGGTGAAGAAACATGAGTGAAAAGCCCTTGATGTTTCTTCTTTTAGTAAGGAGTCTTACAGTCAAGAAAATGGTGATGTTAACTTTTTCTAGAAAGCCTTATGACACTTGTAAATGATTTTGAAAAGTGCCCTGAGGTTGCTAAACCTTTGCCAAGCAGTGAGCATGTTCTTTCTGATAGTCTCTTTTATCCTACTGTTTGGGATGAGAATTAGGGAAAATGACCCAGGCCAAGTTATTTGCCAGATAGCAAGAATATGCACCATTTTTAGGGGGTCACATCAATTGCTCTTGTAGCCTTGAAGCTTCTTCCGTTACTGAGACTGAAAAGGTGTTCTGTGATTGTCTCTTTTTTCATGGGACCATTGTTCACACCAGCTGTGAACTATATAGGCTTAGGGGGTTGGGAACATTCATGGCCTGTGTGAACATGGCAGTGGGTTGGGCACAGGTGTATGGGCTTTTATTCAGCAGTAGGGAGACTCTGTGTCTCTGTTCCTCCGTCACACAAGGCTAGGTATAGAGTGAGGTACGAAAATACTGGTTGGTGGTGGTTTGGTCTCTTCAGATCACTTTGGCCATTCATCCTCTTCTATCTGATATGTGAAGAAGTTTACAGCTGTAAATCTTAGGAATCCATGTATATGTACATATACATATGTATACACATTATACTTTATTGATTAGGAAACCTAAAACTTGTAACGTTTAGACTTATTTCGTATCTAATTCTTAAAAAGAGATGTATGTTAATATTTCTAGTGAAGGATGTTTCCTTCAACGGGCCCTTCTGCTTTGTCATGTCAAGAAGGTTCAAGGCTGGGTGCAGAAAAATCTCAGAGCTTGTTATCAACTTAATAGACATCACCCCCAGATTATTTCATTTCCAAGTAGTGCAGACACGCGGGTGCAGTATATTTTCTCTGCCTGTGTCTGCTTGGTACCCAGTAGGATTCTGCACTGCTGCATTGTCTTTTAATCTTGCAGCATATATCCCCCCAAAGCCTGTATTTATATGAGAGCTGCATTCAGTCTGCATTTACCTTTATACCTCCATCTCCTATGCCAGGGAGGGATTGAGAAGGGGAGAGGTGAGTGCCTGAATACGCAAATTTACAAGTTCTGGCCAAACTGAAAAATCTTCCACAATTAACCAAAGGAAAACCCTGCCTCATTGCCCCGTTATTTGTAATGACTCTCATCCTGTGTTATGGTGCCTTTAATTTTTAATTTTTTTCTTTTTCCAGTTCACAGACTCCTAGGAGCTGATAAGAAAGTTGTGTTTGGTATACCATTGGTAATAACAAAACATGCAGAACAGAGGAAGGTGTTTTCTTGTGAATAAATGCTTTACTTATTTTGGAAGACTTACTTAGGATTTTTTAAAAATGAGAACAACTCTGACAGCCCTTCTGCTCAGCTTCCTTAATCTGATTACAGATAAAGTAGCAAATGTTTGATTACAAATCAAGAAGCGAAACTATCTTAAGGAACATGTCTTTTCTTCAGTCTTATCGCCCTATCAAGCAAATGGCTTGGATTCATAGTTTTCAATGGACTGACATCTTTGGAGTGGGAACGTGAGGGGAAATGTACCTTCAGAGATACGGCGGTTGGCTTCCTACGTCCTGTTCATTCCATCGCTAACCCTTGGGGCATGAGGACTGAAGTATTGTTTTCTTTTAACAGGTGCCTATGGCCCTGAGCACTGGGTCACGTCTAGTGTCAGCTGCGGGGGCCGTCACCAGTCTCCCATAGACATTTTAGACCAGCATGCACGGGTCGGCGAAGAGTACCAGGAGCTGCAGCTGGATGGCTTCGACAATGAGTCTTCTAACAAAACCTGGATGAAAAACACAGGGAAAACAGGTAGACTGTGATTTTTTTACTAGTCAGCAAATAATCAATGTGGAATATTTTTGGATATCTCTAGTTTTTGCCTTACCCATGATTTGCTCCTTAAGTAGTGCATGTTGTTATGAGGAACATACAGCTGAGTGAGAACTTTGGAATCAGCTAAATTGCTTCAAGAACCAGCCACTTGCTCCCCTAGCTGTGTGATTTGGGGCAAATTACTTAACCACTCTGTGCCTCAGGTTTTAGAAATACAATAAAGATGCATAATAAAATAATATCAGCCTCATAGGGTTGTAAGGATTTAGTGAATCCATATATGTAAAATGTTTATAGAATGGACTTTCAGAAATCTGCTCTACCCATTATGGTGGCCACTAGCCCCGTGGCTATTTAAATTTAACTATTAAGTCAGTAAGTAAGTAAGATTAAAGTTCACTCCCTCAGTTGTAATAGCCACATATCTTTTTTTGCTTTTCCCCCCGACTTTGTTAGGTTGTCTACGTGCAGTGTTTGAAAGCAGAGGATACACATTCAGATCTTTGTGGAGTTTTTTTGGAGGGAAGTTCACTTGACTTTTATTTAACATTATATAAGTTTAATATATACAATGTGATGATTTGATACATGTTTATATTGCCAAGTGATTATCATAATTAGGTTAGTTAACACTCCCATCACTTCACATCCTCAGTTCCCTCCCTCCCTCCCCCGCTTCCTTCCTTTGTTTCTTTTGATGAGAACATTTAAGACATACTTCCTTAGCAGTTTTGAAGAATAAGGTATTGTTGACTATGTAGTCCCCATGATCTACATCCCCAGAACTTACTTCTCTTAAAATGGACCCTTATATCCTTTGATCACATCTTCCCATTTACTGCATCTTCAGCCCCTGGCAACCACCATTCTACTCTTTGTTTCTATAATTTAGATTCCATATATAAGTGAGAACATAGAGTGTTTGTCTTTGTCTGACTTACTTGAGTATAATGCCCTTTAGGGCCACCCACGTTGTCACAAATGGCACAGGATTTCTTTCTTTTTTATGGCTGAATAATATTCCAATATGTATTTTCTTTGTCTGGTTATCAGTTGATGGGCACTCAGGTTGTTTCTATGTCTTGGCTATTATGAGTAATGCTACAGTGAACATGGGGGTGCAGATACCTCTTCAAGATAGTGATTTCATTTCCTATGCATACACACCCAGAAGTAGAATTGTGGGATCATATGGTAGTTGTATTTTTTGGTATTTTGAGGAGCTGCCATACTCTTTTCTATAGGAGCTGTACCAATTTCCATTCCCAGCAACAGTGTACAAGGGTACCCTTTTCTCCACATCCTCACCAATACTTTTTATTTCTTGTCTTCTTGATAGTAGCCATCCTCACAGGTGTGAGGTGGTATCTCATTGTGGTTTTGATTTGTATTTCCCTGATGGTTAGTGACGTTGAGCACTTGCCATGTACCTATTGGCCATTTGTGTGTCTTTGGAAAAATGCCTATGGTCTTTTGCCAACTTTTAAGCAGGGTTATTTAGGGTTTTGTTGTTGTTGTTTGGGTTTGGTTTTTTTTTTGGATTTTATAGTGGGTTTTTGTTGTTTTTTGCTACTATGTTACATGAGTTCTTTACGTATTTTGGGTATTAAAATCTTTATCACATGTATAGTTTGCAAATTTTTTTTCCTATTCAATAGATTGCCTTTTCATTTTTTAAATTGTTTCTTTTGCTGTGGAGAGAGAAGCTTTTTAGTTCAATGTGGTCTCACTTGTTTGATTTTGGTTGTGTTGCTTGTGCTTTTGGTGTTCTGTCCAAAAAATCATCGCTAGGACCCTTGTCTAGGAGATTTTACCCCATGTTTTCTTCTAGGAGTTTTGTGGTTTCAGGTCATACATTTAAGTCTTTAATTCATTTCAAGTTAATTTTTGTGAGTGATGTAAGGTAGGAGTCCAACTTCGTTCCTTTGCACATGAATATTTAGTTTTCCCAGCACCATTTATTGAAGAGACAGACTGTTCTTTCCCATTGAGTGTTCTTGGCTCTCATGTCAAATATTGGTTGATTGTATATTGTATATGTGTGGGTTTATTTCTGGGCTCTGGATTCTGTTCATTGGTCTGTGTCTGTTGTTACGCCAGTGTCACTCTGTTTTGGTTACTATAGCTTCGTGGCATAATTTGAAATGCCTGCAGCTTCATTTTTCTTTCTCAGGATTCTTTTGGCTACTCAGGGTCTTTTGTGGTTCTGTAGGAATTTTAGGATTGTTTTTACTGTTTCTGTGAAAAACACCATTAGAATTTTGATAGGGACTGCATTGAATCTGTAGATCATGGGTAGTATTGTACTGGCCGCGTTTCAAATGCTCGGTAGCCACATATGGCCAGCAGTTACCATAGCGAGGCAGCCAGACAGAGTACATTCTATCATTGCAAAAAGTTCTGTTGGACAGTTCTGGGCCAAATGCATGAGTGGAAGTAAAATCCTTACCTCCTTGAGTTTTTACTTTAATATTTCCTATTATATTAGGGCACAGAGGAACATGTTCTCGTCCTTTTATATATCAGGCCAGCAACTTGATTCTCCCGCCTTTTTTTTTTTACCCCCATCAACCCCACTTGTCTTTTGAAATTTATTAATACAGAACATCGTATTTTCACCATTGCTAATACAAAGAGCTGCCTCCCTCTTAATCACTATTGTGCAGTTATCAGTTTCAGATTGTCCATGGAATTAGAGAACGCCTTGCTGTCCTGCGCTGTCTGATCTGAAAATAAACACAGGGGTGTTATATCTCTGCCTAGTGCTACCTGGGTTTTTATTGGTACTAAATATATTTTTTGTATCTTATTTTTTAACTCTTATAACTCTAACCCATTAAAACAAGCTCACTCTCTTTCTCTCTCTCTTTTTTGAAATGATCCCTTTGTAACCAAGGATATCACTACAAACCACTCTTCGTAATCCCTTTCAAGAGCCTGGGCTGGCCACAGCCCCCACACTGGGCTAAAATGACTTCACTGTCAGCCCTTTGGTTTCATTCTTATTATGGGTCAGAGTTGGCTTTTCTTTTTCTTTTTTCTTTTCTTTTCTTTCTTTCTTTCTTTCTTTTTTTTTTTTTTTTTGTTTAAAAACTTTATTTATTTATTTTAGAAAGAGATAGAGCCCCCACAGCCCGGGGCGGTGTGTGTGTGTGGGGTGGCACAGAGGGAGAAGGAGACAGAAACCCAAGCAGACTCCACTTTGAATGTGGAGCTGGACATGGGGATCGATCTCACAACCTTAAGATTAGACCTGAGCTGACACCAAGAGTCAGTGCTCAACCAGCTGTGCCACCCAGGCGCCTCAGAGTTGCCTTTTCTTTTAACCTAAGTGGCTGCATGTGCAACTTTGGGAGGATCCATTTTCTTTCTCCAAATAAGCATTTATCTGAGATTATTCATGGCTGATTGCTTTGGGTTGCCCTGGTTTGTTCATAGAATTGCTTCTCACTCAGTCAGCACCGTGATTCCTGACTTTGGGCTCTTCTTCGTAATATTCTCATAATCAGTTCTCCTTCTTGCCTCATCACAGGCTACCCTCTCCTGTAACTTGAGTCATCCATCTGGGTAGCTGCTCGGGAAATATGTGTGACTGGTAAGGTTATCTGTACACACTTTTTCACCCCTACCTCTAGTCTCCGATGTAGATTGTACATTTATTGTTACAATTCAGAATTTCTTTACCAGTGGTCCTTCTTTGTATTTCCAATGTGAGCATCCTTTGGAGAACCGTGATGGGAATATTGACTCCCCCCGACAATCTGAATGTGGTGGGCGGGAGTGTTGTCATACTGGGTGTAATCAGATCGCGGAGCTGAGTACCATCTCAGTGCCACATTCCGGAAGCCTGCCAAAGGCAATTCGCTGGGCTCTCTGATGCGGACTTCTACTTGACTTGCAACGCTTGACAGCCTTCTGCAAAGATAACACGTTTCAGTGACAGCTTTCAGCTTGGTATCTCCAATGACAGGTTTTAGATGAGTGTGGGGTTCACCCAATGCAAGTTGATTCATGACCTTAGTCTTCCAGGAGCTGATTATCAATCTCTGTCACTGTGCTGACTTCCTGGAGTGATCCACAACTTGTTGCGTATCTGTGAGTATGTGTGCCTGGTTTTAGAGCACAGCCATCCAAATGTGAGCTCATCGCTCTCAGAAATTTCAGAAGTACACCTTTCTGAGAAGCAAGAATAAATCCCCGTTACTTCTCAAATTGTACTTACTGTAAATTGGTGACATCATCCTAGATAGACTATATCTCAGATAATCTAAGATGATTCTCTAGGACTGTTTTCTAAAAAGTGACAACCATGTATATGCAATTTCAAACAAGAACATGGAATTGTTTTCTGTTCTCTTAAGTTTCAATGTATGATGGTATAGAAACTTGGGTGCAGAAATCACCCTTTTTCTTCGTTTTCTTCGCCTTTTTTTTTTTTTTAATAAGCATAGACCTAGAAACTTCTTTCATCCTGTACTTCTTAAAATGCTAAAGGAGTTCATGAATTTTCCAGTATTTTGGAGAAATGAAGATTCAGTGGCTTTGTTATTATGCATGGATCATATAAATTCAACTGAACAACAGTATACATATAGTGCAGGGTGCTATGTCTAAATTAAGGGTGAGGATTGATAATATCCCCAGTGAATAGTGTTGATAGATAACTTAGAAAAACACACATATCATCAGCCCTAACTGAAGATGAAATGGACCTATAGGGCCTCAACCGGGGAAGGAAGAGACCTCAGAGTATGAGGAGAAAGTGGCCAGCAGAGGAAAAGCACCAAGTGCTAGAAAAGTCCGAAGATGAAATCCTGGCATGCAAAAACATGCCACAGGAAAGCCTCCACAATTCAGATAATGCATTCATCAATGCATTATCTTTTCATTCTACAAAAATGAAAGAAAGGAAAAATAACTTTAGATGAAGTCAAATGAGAATTCACAATTCAGTCCTGATCCCAGTATAGCTGTGGGAAGACAAATGCTGCAGAGCCCAAGACCCACGGTAAAGGCCCAGGGAAGAAGCCGAGAATCAAAGAAGAGGCAGAGAAAGAATGAAATTCTTCACTGGGGAAAAAGGACCCATGACAGACTCCCAAATATCAGAGGCCAAGTTCTTCACTACTCCTAGTAAATCTGCAAGAAAAGCTCCCCACACTCCAGAAACCTGGCCCAGAAAACCCAAAGTTCCCCAGTCGACCTAAAATCAGAGAGTCAACCAGAAGGAAACATCCAAACTCCCTGAAGAGCTTTTTAAAAATACCCAGGTCCTGACCCCTGTTGCAGCCTTCTCCAAAAGTGAGCCCCAGACTTAAGTGCTTTTTTAAAAGCCTTGACAAGTTTTACGGGTGTATGTTCGTGGGTATAAGAACCTGTACTTTGAAGTAAATCCATTTTTTAAAAATAGTTTTTCTGTGTATTTTCTAATAGAGGAAAAACACAATGCTTCTCATGGTTTTATTATTATTAAAGTATAACATTTGCTTCTGAGTAAACTGTTGGCATTCCAGAAAAATTTTTAAAAATACAAAACATGCATATCATTGAACTATGGTTTTGCCACATGTTACTTTTTTGAGGAACTGGACAAAGGGGACACAGGACCATTGTATTATCTCTTACAACTGCACGTGAATCTATAATTACCAGAAAAATTAAAAGATTAATTAAAGAAAAGCACCACATAAGCCACATGGTCTTTCTTTGTTGCAATTCTTCATTTTATATTTATCTTGGATACCTAGATGAAGAAAAAAACTTCCTTTTCCTTCTCCATTAAAATTTTTAAGCAACACATGTTTTTTCTCCAAAAGTCCTTTTTTGAAATTTGTTCTTCCAGAAAATAAATTCAGTAGAGAGTATTTTTTGTGATGGAAATTTACAGGTCACTTATCTGTAAAATAGACTGTCTTTTGGATATTAAAATATGAATATAGAAAGTTAATATTTAAAGCAGCCTATTACATACAGACGGTAACTTTCCCATAAAACAGTTCTAATGTTCATATCTGTCTTAACCCCCTGAGAGTGCTATATATCCAAACCAGCATAATCAATAGAGCAAGTTAGTTGTACGTAGCCCACTTCTCGAAAGTTGTCTAAAATATCTTTATAAGACAGATAGCATCTCTCTTTTTCTTCCTAAGGAACCATAACTGTCTGCGGTGCCACTTCTCATTTGATTTCATCTTAAGTTATTTCCCTTTCTTTCATTTTTGTAGAATGAAAAGATAATGCATTCGTCAAGAACATTTCAAGATAATCTTGCTGTTCCTAGCATTAGCTTCTAGCTAAATGATCAGAATTTAAGACTTAGACGGTGCTTCTGATGTATGTTAATAAGCCATGGGCTCCTATGAATTTTAACTGTTTGGAGGGCTTTTGGTGTTTCACTACTTGTTCTTTCCTCCCATACCAAGGACAAATAGTAAAGACATTTGTCATCATGCATTCATTTACTTCCATTTTCCCACTTTATATTTGTTCACTATGTGCTTTTTTCTTTGCCTACATTCTTTTCTGTTTGTCTGCATATGCCACCGTGCCTGGCATCGATGGATTCAGGAAATCGTTGTTAAATTAATAAAAGAAGATAGATTGCAATAGGCCAAGTATGGAAGCAGCCCAAGTGTCCATTGATAGATGAACAGATAAAGAAGAGGTGGTATATATATACAATGGAATATTATTCAGCCATAAAAAAGAATGAAATCTTACCATTAACAACACGGGTGGAGCTAGAGAGTATAATGCTAAATAAAATAAGTCAGAGAAAGACAGATACCGTATGATCTCACTCATTTTTGGAATTTAAGAAACAAAACAAATGAACAAAGAAAGAGACAAATCAAGAAACAGACTCTTGACCTCCCGGGCTGGTGGAGGGGTGGGGGTGGAGGTGGCAAGTTAAATAGGTGATGGGGATTAAGAGCACACTTACAATGAGCAGTGAGTCATGCATAGAATTGTTGAATCACCTGAAACTAATATAATTCTGTATGTTGACTAGCTGGAATTAAGATAAAAACTTGAAAAATAAAATTTTTCCTATTTCAGAGGTCCAAATTCTTGGGTGCTTTCATCCTGTTACTCTTCAGTCTTGCCTGAACTCTGGAATTCAAGTCAGAGCTATTTCACTGGGTCTGTCTTTAGCTAGATACACTACAAGCTCTTTTTCATGTTTGCTCAGCTCCATTTCTTTTCTCTGAATCCCACAGCCCCAGCCCCTATGGTAAAACTAGTTTTGGGGGAGACAGAAGCCAATTATATTCCAATTACATAACCAATGATAATGGGAAAACCAGTGCTATTTTACGTGAGGAGACTTTTTTTTTTTAAGATTTTATTTATTTATTTGACAGAGAGAGACCCAGCGAGAGAGGGAACACAAGCAGGAGGAGGGGGAGAGGGAGAAGCAGGCTCCCCGTGGAGCAGGGAGCCCGATGTGGGACTCGATCCCAGGACCCTGGAATCATGACCTGAGCCGAAGGCAGACGCTTAATGACTGAGCCACCCAGGCGCCCCTACGTGGGGAGACTTAAGTAAATTTTGAAGTTTGAGGGTCATTTTTGAAACCTGTCTTTCTTTTTTAGGGCACAGGACTCTGCTAGATTAACATATGTCGTATCTTGTATGATTGAAGGGTCAGCTTACCCACTTTGTTCATCCTGCTCAGGTTAGCAGTGAGTTAACTGAGACCCAGGGTCATCCCGTGACTTGACAGCTCTCTAATATCTGAGGCTATCCCAGCTTAACATGTCCAGTCTGTCTGTAGCAGATGACGGCAGTAACCTCCCAACTTCTGCTCCTACCAACTAGTGTTGCTTTCTTTCCGGGCCTTCTTCACTTAGTAGCCAGAATAATTTTATCTCCTAAATCTGACCATGTCTGTCTTTCTGTCTCACCCTCTTTCTTTCTTGTTCTAACTTTCAGCCATATCAAGGACTTTCCATTTCTCCTGGGGATAAAGACAGATTGATCACTGTCCCTGCCTCATTCCCCAGCTTCTGTGTCACACACCCTGCTGTCTGGGCGCCAACCACCCTGGCTTCCTCTTACTTACTCCCACTACCGCAGGGCCTTTGCATGAGCTTCTTTTTCCTGCTCCCCTCTTGTCAGCACTTCCCAGGGTTGCTCCTTTAACTCTCAGCTCATGTAATTTCATCAGTCCTTGAAGATACACTCTCCTCTTCTCCTGTCTGGGCTTGGATTCTCACCTGTTACCACTTGTCCCAATCGCCAGGCTGTTTTTGCCGTTTAGTTCCAGGGCCTATCTTTCCCACCAACTGTGCCCTCCATGAAGGCAAGAGCTATGCCTGATTTATTAACCTTTTCTTCCCCAGTCATAAGTTGGTCAATATTTGAAGAAATAAATGCCAGTGTTAAGCTCATGTTTCTTGACTTCAGACCAGAACATTTCCCTTTTACCAAGGGCCCAAAGCATCCCCTAATGGACACCTGTATTGTGGGTGGTCGGGGTGGGGGGTGGGGGCGGATCCCACCATTAAGATCCAATCATAGTGGTCTTTTCTCATTTTATAGTGTTAAAAATTGGTTGGGGATAGTGGAAGGAAGATAGCAAGCAGCTAGTTTCCCTCCCATCCATTTTTATTTAACTTTTGGCACCTACTGCTGTTTACTCAGATTTTGGTGTGAACATTTGCTTTAGCCCAGCATCATATAGACATGTTGAGTTTAATTTATAAACAGTGGGTGGATGTCCTGCAAACAGTGCCGTGGATGCCAGGTCCTCGGTTATCCCTTCGAGCTCCGGAGAAAACTAATGTGACTCCCACCTGTCCCCTCTCCCTCTGCATAGCCTGGGGTATTGTTATCTTCTGGGGAGACTCAGACACAAGGGGCTCCTCTCCCTAGGATGATAAACTTTATAAACAACACTTATGCAGTTATGCAGTGTCATCTTTATGCTCTAACGTCATATAGCAATTACTGTTGTAAGCATTCTTCGTTTGTCATTCCTGTGATCTCCTAGCAAACCCGTGAGGCTACTGTGGTATTATTCCAGTTGTACCGAACAGGAACTGGGGCACCAAGAAATATAATGCCTTTCCCACGGTTGGAGTGTGACAGATGGTGGTAGTCAAATTCAGACTCAGCGGGCTCCAGGGTCTGGCTCCGTATCTGCACCCATGCTCTGCATTTTACTTCCTGTCTCAGGAGGGTGTAGACCCCGAAGCCCAAGGGTGGCTCCTGCCGTGGACTATGAACTCTAGGTTAAGAAACTCAGAATTTGGAGCCTTAGCTCCTTCCACTCCCTTCATTGTTCTGCTGTGATTCCATCCCAGTCCCCAGTAACAGTTCAACAACCAGAGGGCCTTGTTCTGGAAAGTCCACTCCTATGTACCTTTCCTGCTTACCCCTCCTTTCCTATCAGTCTCCATTTGTTAGCTCTTGCTGGCTACCTTCCTAATTGTCTCCTAATCCAGATTCAACTTACTTCTATTCTTTTAAAATTGAAAATTGAAATTCATTACTCCCAGCGTGGAGCCCAACGCAGGGCTTGAACTCACAACCCTGAGGTTAAAACCTGAGCTGAGATCAGGAGTTGGACGCTCAACTGATTGAGCCACCCAGGTGCCCCTTTATTATTATTATAGTATTATCTACTTACTGTTTTTTCTTTCAACTGGCTCTCTTTATTTTAATTAAAGGAATTGATTATAAAGGAAAACTTTTTACCAACACCTTAACGGGAAGACCCATGCTATTTGACATGGATAGACTAATATAAGCATGTATGTCTGTGATCTGTGAAAATAAATCAAATTACCAAAGTTATTAAATGTAGCATAATACTCTTGGGTACAAGGGGGAAATGAATGAATATCAGGGAAGTGTGGAAAGCATATTAGCACTGAACTGAGACTTTTTCCCCCCTTGATGTGACCAAAACATAGAAAGAATCAAGAAGAGGAAATACCCTTTTACTCTGTGTTGTAATAAATTCAAAGCACTACTCAGCACTTATGATCTCTCTCAAGTATTGCTGTGGTGTCTGTCCTAGGACACTTCATTTTGTGGGGAAATCAGTATTGCTTTAAAATGGAACTTGACGGACTCCTGGGTGGCTCAGTCAGTTAAGCATCTGCCTTTAGCTCAGGTCATGATCCCAGGGTCCTGGGATGGAGCCCCAAGTCTGTCATGCTTCCTGCTCAGCGGGGAGTCTGCTTCTCCCTCTGCCACTCCCCCAGCCCCTCCCCCTGCTTGTGCTCTCTCTCTCTCTCTCTCATAAATAAGTAAAATCTTTTTTTAAAAAAATGCAACTCTATCTGAAAAAGGAGAGGTCTAAGGGCCTTGCCATTTAGACCCTGTTAGTGCCATGTGAACAGGGGTGGAGACTGAGGCACAAAGAAGTCAGGTATCTTAACCAAGGTCATACTGCTCTAAAGTAATCAGAACTGGATTCCAACCCAGGTCTGTCCATCTTCTGAGCTCTTGGCTTTTAATATATTCTGTATTCTGTGGGAAGTACCTTTATTTTGTTTTCAAACAGCTCTGTGTCATCAGTGGTCATCAGAAAATGGTTACATGATAGCTGGGAAAGTTTTCACTTCCCAGTTTTGTAGGTAAACAAAAATAGAAGCCACGTTCAGAAGGGGGAGTATGAACACGGAGCGTGCTGTGTGCTCTAGTGAGGAATACAGTAAAATGAAAAATGAGATTAATGTTTCAGATTGTACAGTTCCCTAATTACGCTTTTAATTATACATATAAAACAAGTAAAATGACCCCTGACAGAGACATAAATGATTTAGGTAAAATCAAATATTTATAAGATGCTGCTGAGTCCCTGGGTATATATTGTAACAGATGCACTCAAAATGCTTTGCCTTCATCCTTCGGATGCAAAGTGTTATGTATAGAATTTATAACAGGATGAGAGTAATCAACAGTATTTAAGACACTACTGAGCTAATTCATAGGTATTTTGGCTTTAGAACTAAAGACATATGATTGGTTTAATATATTTTATCTTATAAAATATCATACTGTGTTTTAAGGATCGCCAAATTACAACCCCTGCTTGTTTCTGCGTTCTTAATGGTTGAAAAAAAAAAAATCAAAGCTAGATTAAGATTCCATGACACATGAAAATTATATCCATATTTTAGTTTGGATAGTTTTATTGGAGCGTTCATTTACATTTTGTGTTTGGCGGCCTCAGTGCTACAGAGACTAGGTTGGGTTGTAGCAACTGGGATCCTATGGTCCACAGAGCCTTAAATAGTTACTATCTTGCCCTTCACAGAGAACATTGCCAACCCCTGCTAAAACATGCCTAGCACACAGCAAAGATGAAACAGCGCCATAGCATGTTTAATTGGCGCAAGAAATACTTGCTTTGACTTCATTTCATCTCTTAATTTGCTGTCCCACTAATTAAACATTCACTGTATATTTTTTTTCAGAAATTGAAGAAAAACTGTCTTTTGAATGCAATAAAAAGGGATTTATACGAGCAGGGTTCCTTTACTTGCTTTTAATGCTTCCTTTATATAGAGGATTACTGAAACTAATTGCACTGTTTTAGAGATGGGTCATTAGCCTAGTCCCTATCTTTTATGGAGACCTAATTTTCATGCAGGATTTCTCTCTAAAGCTCGAACTGTGATCTCTTTAGGAAGAAGAGACAGTGATGATACAAGAGCTTTTCTGTGGTTTACACAAATTGGCTGTTGATCACAAACCATGAAGTATATTGGTTGACATCTTACCCATATTTAGCAGCCAATAAGTGTTTGTTGAACGAATGCATGAATTCACTTTAGAAAACAAACAAAAAAAGGGAATGTATCACTTATAAGATAAAATCTGTTTGTTATGCATTTGGATACTGCATTCCTTTTGGGAAGATAATTGTTATGCTAGTATAAATCCAAGTTATTTGTTCTCAACGTCTCTTTCCTGTGTTTCAGGAGGGGAATGTTTTTGAAAGTTAGGGTTTAAATTGACTAAGTTTCCCTATGTCTTGGAATTCTCAGGGGTTCTTTTGGATGGGCTAAGTAAAATTTTCCTATACATGGAATAAAACAGAATATTAAATTAGATCTCGTTATCTGCAATTATTTGAATGACTTAACGAATAAAATTTTGCCAGCATTTTCCTGGGCACCATTTTCAAA
Organism: Phoca vitulina; assembly: GCF_004348235.1. Lineage (NCBI taxonomy): Eukaryota > Metazoa > Chordata > Mammalia > Carnivora > Phocidae > Phoca > Phoca vitulina. Next base: position 18,716,106 of record NW_022589716.1, read on the forward strand.
CACCATGAATGCAACCCCCACCTTGGTCGTATGCCCACTGATATTGCCTTAAAATTGGAAGAACCTGCAAATTTTATTTCCTGATATCTTTGCGTAAGCTTTCTAATCAAAGAAACGTGCCTCTCACATCTGGCTTATCATATGTTTTTCCCATCTCATTTCAGACCTTGAACCCTGGGGTAGCCCCAGGAGTCAGTGTTTACAAAAAGAAAAATCTCCCTCTCCAGATTGTTTTGGTCATCGGGCAGACTTAGGAGACCCCGATTCAGAGCATCTTACTCTGACTGTCTCCATTCTTTTTCTTTTTCTTTTTTTTTTTTTTCCATCTGTGAAATGGATAAGAAATTTTGAGATCATTCCCTGGGAATTTTCATGATTTAGAGTGAGCTGGAGCTTGACAACATTCTGCAGCTAGATTGTGCTAATTTATTCAAACTAGTGTTTTTGAGTTGTTTTTTAAACAGGAACGTGAGGAAATAACTCACATCATGTAAGCCTGAACTTCATTTGAAGCAACGGAGGAAGTCGTTCGGTTTTCCTGTGGAGACTCACCTTGTTCCCTCCCCTTCCATCTTATACAGTTGCCATCCTCCTAAAGGACGACTACTTTGTCAGTGGTGCCGGCCTGCCTGGCAGATTCAAAGCCGAGAAGGTGGAATTTCACTGGGGACACAGCAATGGTTCTGCGGGCTCTGAACACAGCATCAACGGCAGGCGCTTTCCTGTGGAGGTGAGAACACATTGAGATGTCAAGTGTGGCCCTTCTTTGGGTCCTCACATTAATGAGATGCTTCCTCTTTACCCCCAGTGACTTCGCACATCAAACTTGTACCGTCCATACCTTTGTCCCTGGAAATCCTTGATACACAGCTTGATGGGTGTTATTTTCCTCCTCAAGCTTCTCACCTTTGTTTAAGTGGAGAAGCATGGGGAAGTCAGGGGCATCATGGTCTGAGCAGACTCACCCCTGGCCAAGGATTTTCAACCATTTGTTTCATTTGACACAATTCCTTTACTCTTGTTTCTGAAGTCCCACTTTTTAAAGCTGAAATTCTGTATGAAACTCAGGTGACTGTTTTCAACCTTTTCTAGAAAAGAGAAAAGTTACTTGGTACATGAAGAGGCATCTCAGAACCTTCTCTCAGTGGGGAAGCTGTTGTAAGGTTTGTTTGCTCCTGCCAGTTGTCGAGAAAGAGGCTGTGGCCATTGGTGGTGTGACTCTCGGTTAACATTGCTGGGATCAATGGTGACATTTTGCCTTTCTTGTGTCAGTTTTCTCAAAGATCCATGCTGCTAGACAGAAGAAAGGTGTGGGTATAGGAGATGGTTTGTATCTTTTTGGTAAGGGAGGGAGGGAGAGAGCAAGACTCTAAACTCCTTCATTAATGTTGGGTGGGGGCAGCACACCCTTTCCATTGCTAACCTTATTTTTACCTTTCATCATCATCAGGATGTGGATATTCTTTTGTTGGGGCACACAAGTTTGTTAGGTTGTTTGGTTCTCTAATGTGGTAAGCTTTACAAAGTTGAGGAAGAACTGAATGGGTGTGCCTTCTAGCCTATGCTTGGACTCAAACATGGAACAGCAACTCTTAGTGTTTTATAACTTCTAAGTAAGTCATGACCTACTCTGATTATCTGAGCAATACTTGAGATCCCCTCCATATAGGGAAAATACACGGATATACACACAGATTTGCACATAGTTTATAGGGTTTCATCATTCACCCTACCTCCTCAAGCCCATTTATGGACCATTTAGGCATCCCTGAAGCATAAGTGAAGAATCCTTTCAAGATGAGAAAATCAGTAGTATTTCTTTGTTTAGAGATGCCTATATTCACATTAAATTTATTTCTTATCTGTGATTGCTGAAGAAACCAGAGATAACTATTCTGAGAAAATGCTTCACATTTTTTCTTGTTCAGCTGACAAATTCCCGGTACTAAGATTCTTCTGTCTGTGGGACTTCTTGTACTAGTTACACTATTTAAAGGTCTCCTGAGTAGGGTTTTTTCTAATGGGTTCTCCTCCTCCTTTTGTACTGAATGAATCACTTCTTAGAGTTCTTAGCTTTATTGGTACTTGGAAAACTTGATTCCTAGAAGCAAAATGATACCATCTTTTTCAAGTTTAGGGTTTCCCTTCTGTTCTTGCTGACTGGTTCCCATTGGCAGTGTGAGTTGAAGAGATAGTTTGTGTCCAGCTAGTTTTTCTTGAAAGCCTCTTTATCTCAGAATTGGGCTGCCATTTGTTCATCTAGTGTTGTTCAAACAAAAGACCTGTGCTTTGAAAGATTGGAAACTGATTTTGGCAGTTGCCTTGGTAAAGAAGAGCTCTAGAGATGGGAACTGGGAACTTTTGCCTCATTCTTAATTACATCCCTTAATGTGGTGACGGGCCTGTCTCCTCCTCTTATTCCATTCATATTTGGAGAAATGCATAGACTAGATGCATATTCTTTCTAAAAGTTACTACTTTAAATGAATATTTCATTTTTCTTTTACTCAGAGTGCCCTGAAATTCAGAAGCTAATTAGAAATGGCAGCTACAATGCACAGACTTATTGTTCAACCAAGTTGTTTGAATTTATTTCTTTTAAGTAATATAAGATGGTAAGACTGCCTGTATTAATTGGGCTCCTCATCGAGGCCCATCTGGTTTGTAGCTTGTTTTTTTATTTTTTTTAATGTGATAAACATGTTAAATTACTTAGTGGATGTATTTGGAGGAACTTGGAATTTCAGAGATCAAAGGTAATGGGATCAAATTTAACTTTAAAAAATGCAAGGAAAAGTTGCTCACTTTTTCCCAAAACATGTCTGTAATATTTTATGTTAAATTGTTTTATTTGAGCTCTTTATCAACAGGAACTCTCCCTGATGTTCTTACAGTTTGAACATCTCAGACTTGGTTTATTTCACTCCATATAACTATGTTGTTTTCTAAGAAATTAAAAATGAAAGTAAGAAGGGGCGCCTGGCTGACTCAGTTGGTTGATCCTCTGACTCTTGATTTTTGGCTCAGGTTATGATCTCAGGGTCATGGGATCGAGCCCCAAGTTGGGCTCCGTGTTGAGCACAGAGTCTGCTTAAGATTCTTTCTCTTCCTTCTCCCTCTACCCCTCCCCCAGCACATGTTCACTCTTCTCTCTCTCTCTCTCTCCCTCTAAAAAATAAATAAATAAGTCTTTTTAAAAAATGAAAGTAAGAAAACTGTAATGTATCATGGGGTCATTTATCAGCATTGGGGACATTATTTATCTGTTTTGTAAACAGAGTCAGAGAAGAGTCGTGGTTGAAGATTGCACTGAGATTGGTAGAACACAGTGCTGTTTCTCAACTAGAGATGGCCTTCCCCGCCTCTGGGGACATTACACATTTTCGGGGGACATTTCTGGTTGTCATCACTAGGGGCAGTGGTATGCTCCTAGAATCCAGTGAGTAGAGACCAGGGATGCTGTTAAACATCCAATTCATAGGACAGCCCCCAGATAAAGTATTATCCCGCACAAAATGTCACTGTTGTGAGGCTCTGGAGCAGAGAACGCGGTATGTTTCTTTGGAATCGAAACTTCCTTTACCTGTGTGGCATTGCTTTAAGTACGTTTGAATCCTGACGACTCCCTGCTTGAGGGGTTGTTCCATCTTCTTGTGGATTTCAGAGAGGAAATGTACCTCGCCTGATGGGTAAGAGCATTGCTGGTCCTGGTTCCTTGAGGTTCCACTTGAGGTTAAGTCGTGACCTAGGCTATTGATTTCAGCAGCTGCCTCAGTGCTCCAGCTCGGCAGGCTGAGTTGTAAGCATATGCCCTGCAAGAACCTGGACCTGCTCCCTGAGGGTCAGTTGCAACAAGCCCAACTTTGTAGGTTTTGCTGCTTCCTGGGAATTCCTTGAGGTCACCTATAACAACTTCGTACACATCCAGAGATCAGACCTCCCCACATTTCCCTGGCTGCGATCCTGGACTTGTTCTTGGAGTTCCTACACTTCAAAACATCCCATCTAATAGAAAAATAAATGGCCTTGTAAAAACAAAATAAGAGCCTTTCAATAGCCAGTTTTCTTTACAGCTCAGTTTAAGTTAGGAAACAAAGTCAGAATCAGATTACAATGCCATGCCTAGGAGTTTAGACCCAATTTGGATCCCCAGATGCCCTCACCTCCTATTATGCAGCTTTATTCCTTGCCGAGCAGCAGATTTTTCTGGAGTACCTACTGTCATGTAGGCGCTGGGTTATAAAAGTAAACCAGAAAGACAGTGGCCTTACCCTTGAGATATTTGCACTCTGGTAATGACACAGAAATTGAGCAAGTGGTCACATAAATATAGCTGTGTTATATCGGTTATGATACTGTCTCTGAAGAAGAGGGATATTTTGCCATGAGATATGGAAGACCTCTAGGCAGATATTTATTAAGCTATATTTATGAAGTGATATTTATTAAGGTGGAAGAGATAAGTTGGAACCTGCCCATAGAACAGGAACATGCAAAGGCCCTGAGGCAGGAGATGCTTGGTAAGTTGGAGGAATAAAGAGAGATCATTGGGGGTTTTGATAGGCAGGATAGTGCCCCCCCAAAAGGTCCACTCACTCATCCCTGAATCCTGTGAATATATATATTACTTTACATGGCAAAAAGGATTTTTTAGATGTGATTAAGTAACCTTAAAGTGAAAAGGCTCAGAACATTCCAGGGATTAAACAGTGGTGTGTCCTGCTCCAGTTCTTCCATGGCTCTTCAACTTTGTATTACCTCTGCGACCACAGTTGTCTATGACAGCTTCTACTGTATCCTAAGTTTTCTCTCCGCCCCTGCTCATTCCCTGTTCTGTGATTGGTGACTTCAACAAAGGTTCATGTAACACTGATAGGATTGAATCGTGGTGTTTCCACCAATAACTGAAGATGGAGTTAATGCAAAGAGAAATCTCCAGATAAAACCTCTGATAGCTCCATTAAAGTGGAGGTTCATTGCATACTTGTTGTCTAAGGTAATTAAAATCTTGTTTATTACAATAAGAGATCGCAGGAGTTGTTGATTCAGACTTATCGGTACTTTATGAGTTGAAATCTTCAGTAAGCTTAAATGATCCAAATTGATTGTGTGCACCCTTTCCAGTGAAACTCACAGCTGGTTCATTTCAGCTCTGCTTAGAGCATCCTAGCAAGTGAATAGCAGCAAAGGCATTTTTCCTAATATACACCATGTACACATTACCATATGGTACAGGCCTGCGATCCCTTAGCTGAAACTCATGAGGCCAGAAGTTTCAGAACTCAGGATTTTTTCTGGAAAGGTATTATGGTGCATATGCTATACATATTACTGAGGACACATAGTGGGGTCTGGCCCTCTACTCCTGAATGCACCAAGAATCCTGCAACATGCAGATTAATATTCACGCTAAGTGGGAAATCTCAGTGTTCTAAATGGCTTCACATCTCTTTACATCAGGTTTTGCCACCAAATTAGTTTTCGCCCACAAATCATAAATAACAATAATAACAAAACACCTTTGGTCTTGAAAGCCTTTGAGATTTCATCATCACTGATGAAGAATTTATGAATCTGTGTTTTAAAAAGTGGATCCGTAGCATGGCCCTACTGGCTTAGGGCCCTAAGAACATGGGTTCGTTGCAACCATGGCACAAACACACTGGATTATTTGTCTCCCTGGTGGGCCCAGTGTGTGCAGGACCTATGTGGTGGTGGTGTACGGCTTTCTTAGAGTTAAGTTTTGTTCGGGGGGCAAGAACTTACTTGTTTTAGGCTGACCTTGCTCTGTGATTCTTTTCCATTTTAACACTCTGCTTAGGCCTGCAGTTGTCTTCAGTATCCACGTTTTTCGGCATGTTACTTTGACCTGCTCCTGTCTTCCCTCCTGTCCGCCAAGCTCCCATCTTCCTGCCTAGAGACAGGCTAATATTAACACTTTTCATTTTGTGAAATGGATCTTGGTTCTTCGAATGCTTCTGTTACATTCTGCTTAGACACTTATCTTTCTATTGGACCCCTCGATTATGTTCTCGGTGACTTGCATCTGCCTTCCTCCTCCCAGGTGAGCTCATGCACTTGTGACACACACAGAGGCCTCCCCCAGCGTCACTCTCCACACTCGTGCAAGCATGGCAGCCTACGACACAACTCAGACGTGGGCCAGGCCACCAGAGGCTGAGCTCCTGTATTGACCCCTGGCTTCCGTAGTCTGATATTCTGGAGCACGGACTAGATGTTCAGGTTGGCTAGCACTCCTTTACGGATTCCTTCTTTTCTGCTGGAAGTAAATTTAGACACAAAATGCCTTCCTGCAGATAGATGTATTTTATATATTGGCCAATTTTAAAGGCTTCTTCTCCAGTAAAGAAATCTGTTTACGTTTATTTAACTCAGTTTTTGTCCAGACTGGTATAAGCCCAGTGTCCCACTCTCCTCTCAGTTTAAGTTGGCAATATCACTCTTTTGGAAATAGATTTATAACTTTCTCCTGTCCTCTATTCCATATTCCTTGTAGGAAACGGAGGGATGTCTGGGTGGTGCAGTTAAGCGTCTGACTCTTGGTTTCAGCTCTGGTCATGATCTCGGGGTTGTGAGATCAAGCCCTGCATGGGGGCTCCATGCTTGGCGAGGAGTCTGCTTGGAATTCTCTCCCTCTGCCCCTCCTGCTCGTTCTCTCTCTCTCTCTCTCTAAAATAAATAAATCTTAAAAAAAAAAAAAAGAAATGGAATCCCGTTCAAATAAATGTTTCCAGAAGACACCAGTGATGATTTTGATTTCACTTATCTTGAAAATTATGAGACCAACTTGGCTTGTTCACAAAACAGTTGTCATTAATAAACTCGATAGCATTTTGCTTTCTCTGTCATTAAGGGAGATTGAGGGGCACCTGGCTGGCTCCGTCAGTAGAACATCTGACTCTTGATCTCAGGGTCGTGAGTTTGAGCCCCATGTTGGGTGTAGAGATCACTTAAATAAAACTTAAAAAAAAAAAAAGGAAGATTGAGACATTTTCTATTAAAAATAAGTTTTGCCACATCATGTTTTTCACCCTGCCTTGTGCTTGACTGAAATTCCTGGAATTATTGCAGTTTCTCTGAAAACTTGCTTTGTTCCTGGAGAGTCCTTTGTGGGTGTGCTCAAGGCACTGTTTTCCTTGTCCTGCCTCCTAATGAACACTGGAAGTATCAAGGACACTGTCCCTGGTTATCTGGTGTTTGCCGCTCTGTGATGGGGCCGATCGGGTCTCTCTCTGTAGTGACTTCCATTAAATGGTGAGGGAATTGGCTGAAATATAATCAATGACTTTACTGAAATAAAGATTCCATTTAGAGCAGAATGTTTCATCCTTTACTAGTGAAATACTTGATTTCCATCTGGCTGATCTTTTATGTGTATGTCCTGGGTTAATTAAGGAGAACATATGAAGGGGCCCTAGTACTTAGCTTATGCTCAGTGGAGGAGTAATGCCTGGTTGTACGAAGCTGGAGAACTGGTTTGGCAAGGCAGAAGCCGCCTTGGCCCCTGGCCTCCGTACTGTCCCACAGGCCCCATCACAGAGTCTTCCTTAGATGTGAACTTGGCTCAGGGCTGTTTGATGGTGTGTCGCTGACATGTGGTGTGCTGATACCGGGTTGGATTGTGCTGAGAATCAGAGAAATGCAGATGAGAGTGTGAAAAGAAAACCCAGTTAAATTGGAGATCATTTCAATCTAGAAACGTGATGACCTCAGGGGAGCCCTTGGACAACCAAAAAGAAGGTGGAGAGGTGGTGGTGATGGTGTTGGAGGTGGTGCTGGTGGTTAAGATTGTAATGATGATACTGTAGACACCATTTAATAAGCGTTGCCGGTGTCAGGAACATTCTAGATGGTACCTCATTTAATTTTCTCACCTCCCTTATGAGAGGGGTACCCTAAGGATGGGACATCTGAGCTTCTGGGAAGGTACGTGGCTTGGCTGAGATTTACTGTTAGGACTTCAGAATCTAGGCTTCAGTGTCTACAGAATCTTAACCAGCATTCTTTTTATTTGATAAGTCATTTCCTTGTTTTTCTTGTTATTGCTTTAGGTTGTTTTTAGAATCACTGATGCAGTAGAAATAACTTTGCTGGAATCTTAACTGCTATTTATTGGATAACAGGGAGGGAAAAAGAAATCAAAGGGCTTCATATGTTCGGAGTGGCTGAACCAATAGTAAAACATACAGCGAGGAGAGGTGAGGGGAACTGGAAATGCTCTCAGCTCTTTGTCTAGACGTATCTGTAGGAAACACTACACATTTTGTCTGGATCGGCCACTTCTGTTTATTTTTAATCATGTGGAACAATACTGATAGAAAATATAATGTGAGCCATTCATTGTACTTTTTCATTTTTGGCAGCCACATTAAAAGGTAATAAGAGGGCGCCTGGGTGGCTCAGTCAATTGGGCGTCTGCCTTCGGCTCAGGTCATGATCCCAGAGTCCTGGGATCGAGTCCCGGTTGGGCTCCCTGCTCAGTGAGGAGTTGGCTTCTCCCTCTGCCCCTGCCCCCGCTCGTGCCCATGGGCGTGCGCGCACTTTCTCTCTCTCTCTCACAAAAATAAATAAATAAAATCTTTAAAAAATAAATAAATAAAAGAGGTAAAAAGAAACAAGTTATTTTACTTGACTTGAATAATTTATTTTATTTTATACAATTTGTGGTATATAATAATATTTGTTACAAAATCAATTAAATTTCAATTGATTTTAACAATCTATTATTGTTACCCTAATACATCAAAATATTACTACTTCAAAACGTAATTAATATAAAACAATTATTCCTGAGCTATTTTACATTCCCTTTTTTTTGTACTATCTTTGCAGTCTGGTGTGTATTATACACTAACCGCACATCTCGATTCAGACTGGCCAATTTGCAAACACTCAGTGCCGCATACCCTACCTGAAACATGTAGACATAAGGGCTCCAGGCCATACTCATGGGCTTTAGATGATAAACTAGCCAAAGAACTAACGGGAATTCTTTAGGAGGAATTTTTATGCCGAATTTGTGGTAATTTTCACATTTTTTCTTTTCTTTCCCAACCAAACAATATATACCATTTACCTTTGCATTGCGATCTGAGCTGGTTGTTGAAAGTCTTCACCTAGATGTGATGCAGGTTTTTTTTTTTTTCTTTATAAGCTTTCAGTATTTCCCTCTTACTTATTTATTTATTTTTACAACGTTTATTCCCGGGGCTTTGAACACTGTTCTTCTCAGAATCTATTTCCAAGCTGAGGGACTCAAATAAAACTGGCTCAGGGAGACCTTTGTGCACCAAAGGTAGAGACCTCAGGCAGCCGGATCAGATGGATTGTAAGTTCAGGGTCAGGGGGATTTATGGGCATAAGGCTCAGACACCACCCCCACCCCCACCCCCGCACTTTTTGCACTTTTTGCACTTTTTTTTTCCCCTGTCCTGTCAAAATTTGAGCAGGAAGGTTTCAAGCCATCTTAAATCTAAAGCCTTTAGCAAGTTCTTTAATGCCACCACCACTCAGAAAGAACAGTGAGGAAGATTTATAAGGAACAGAAAGAAGTCAGGATTGAAAGAAAGTCTATTTCCCCTTTAAATCCCCAGCATAGAATTGCATAGCCCCCCCCCCCCCCTTTAATAGAAGGGAGAGGAAACTCCCGAAGCTTCCCTCCCTGGTTGCAAGGCCTGGTGCTGTGTTGAGCGCAGATATTGCATTGGGTACATTTACTGCGAGATAGGGAGACCAGCTGGGCAAATTTACCAAAACCTTATTTTACTTAAAAATATAAATTTCATCTCTTGAATGTTTGAGGATGTCTTAGAAGACAGGGCTTTAAAACTCAGGTTAATACACGAAAGATATTTGGGTTAATAGTAAAATGACTCCTAAATCCCAGCTCTTACTAGATAGATAGAGCTTTGATTTCTGAATCTCCCTATTACACCTTTCCTGGATTGGTTTATAAAGTTCAGTATTTCAGGGAATCTTCTTACAGTGTGCCCCAGTGTTCCCCATTCCCTGATCAAGGAAGGCTGGGGGTGAAAGAAAACTCATCCCACTACCCCCAGCCATTTCTCAGCCTATTTCTGCCTTTAAATTTGCTCTAGTCTCTGTCTCTGATCACTTTATTTATTGGCAGGGGAAATGTGGGCTAAAACATCATAACCATATGTAGCAGCCCCTGGTACATTTTCTGGATTCTGTTAGTTGGTCTAAATGCTCTGCACAAAAAGTATCTGTGGTCAGATACATTTAGGAAAATGCTGCCTTCTATACCTTTCTCTTGTACCTTGATCATGGGCTAACATAGTAAAATTATTAACAAATACTCCAGCAGAAAAACTTGTTCAATATTCATGTAACCAGGAATCTCCCAAACTCAGTTGACCGTGGAGTTCTTTTTCTTTCTTTCTTTCTTTTTTTTTTTTTTTGTAATATCCTGAGAGGCTCATGATAAGGAGAATTTCCTGCATGGGGGAAATTCACATGTGGGGGAGCTCTTTTCCATGCCTTGATGCTATATAAAATGTTTAAATTACGTTCTTACACTCTTCTTTCATTTCTAAATTATCAACAGTGTTCATTCAGTTTTTAATAGAGCCTTCTCTGTGTAGGACAAAGAATGCCCTGGCCTCAAGCGGCTTTTATTTCAGTAGGTGCTAAGGCCCTGAGGCAGAAGCCTGCCCTGCACGTTTGAGCAAGCAAAGGGCAGAGTGATAGGAGTGCAGTCAGCAAAATAGTTGGGGTCCCGATGATATGGGTCCTGGGGGAGCATGGGCAGCTCTGTGGCTTTTACTCCAGGTGAGATGGAAAGCCCTTGGAATGTCCTCAGCAGAGAGTGGACATTATCTGCCTTACGTTTTAGGAGGATCCTTCTGGCTGCACTTGACCATAGGAAACACCTGTGGACACTGAAGTCAGAAGGTGATTATGATATTTCAAGAGAGGTGATGGTGGCCTGTGCTAGAGATGGATATACGGAGAAGATGTTGAATTCGGATTATTTTGAGGGAAGGACATATGCTACTCAAGAGAGATAAGATAGATAGCATCCCTATCTTATCTGTTTGTATTTCCTGTTTTAAAAAAAGTTTGTATTTCCTGTTTTTAAAAAAAAAGGCAATTTTAGGATAAAAAATCATGGATCACTGACCAGTCTGTAATATTTTATAGCATTTTGTTTCATTTTTTAAAAAGTCTTTTAAATTGTTGATTATGTAATTTTCAAATTTTATTTGTGTTATATGGATCATAGACCAGTTTTGATTACATACTATCTCTTGTACACTAAATGAGAATGTCGGGGCAATGTCTGGGCAACTGGGTGGCGCAGTTGGTTGAGAGTCTGACTCCTGGTTTTGGCTCAGGTCATGGTATCATGGGTCCTGGGATCGAGCATTGGGCTCCGTGCTCAGCGGGGAGTTTTCTTGAGGATTCTGTCCCTCTGCCTTCCCCAATAAATAAATAAATCTTAAAAAAAAAAAAAAAAAAGGAGAAATGTCCCATAGTGAATTGATGAAACACAACAGTACTAAAACAAAGCCCCTCTCCGAAGGCTTCCTTTGAGTTGATAGATGTAAGTGCTTCGAGCAGGACCCAGCACAGGCTAAGAGCTTGCTCGGTGTTAGCTGCTCGTATTGTGTCCAGATCCTGTGCTTACATTAGGCAGCACATCCTGAATTCATCTGTTTCTTTTCTTTGCTACTGTTTCTACCCAGGTTCAGGCCATCACCATGTTGGCCTTTGACCGTTGCTGTAGATTCCTGAGAGCTCTCTCTTGCCCCCCGACCATCCAGTGCCTGTCTAGTAACCAGAGTGTTCTTTAAAACATTTGGCATCACATTATATTTTCCCTTTGTTTAAAAAATCTGCCAGTGGTTTACGGTCACATGATGAATGAATCCAAAGATCCTACTTTATCCTACAAGGCCTTACCAGATGTTGGCCCTACTCCTCCCACCCCTCAACCTCCCCATCTCAGTTTTCACTGGGTCTAGAATGTTCTCTCCCCCATTATCCCTTCTTGTGGCTCATTCCTTTCTAAATCCTACCCATCATGGCATTCCACGCTCTCCTCTCAACTCAGCCCTTTTGTTCCTATTACCCAGCTTCATTTTCTTCATAGCACCCATCATTTTTTGAAATTACTTATTGTTTGTTTACTTGTTTATTAACTCACCTCCCTCACCCCCACCCCCGTACGCTGCATGTCAGCTTCTGGAGGGGAGGGGGGCCTGCCTGTCTTGTTCACTGCTGAGTCTCTGCTGCTGACGGATATAGTCCCATAAAAGAGTAAGCAGTGATACGTATTAAGAAACCAGCATTCTCGGATTGTATCTTCATCTTCTTGTCTCAGTGGTTTAAAAGGGTAAGGAGCTCTAAATCCTGAGAAGAAAAACATGTAATTCATTCATAAAAAGGACGTTTAAGGAAGCAAATCCTCCCCTAAAACTACCTCTCATATTAAGGATGTGAAAGACCCACATAAATTAGTTACTCCCAAATAAACACATTCATCCTGTTGCCTCACGCTGTGAGGCTGAGGGTTAGTCGTGCAGCTCACAAAAATGATCTTTTTAAGGTCTGTTCTTCCAGAGTGTAGCTCTTATATTAACAACCATTACATCTACATATCAAGACAGATTGTTCCAATTAGTCAATGAGGTCCAGGTTTTTGAGAGCTGTTAATATGTACATGAGCAATTACTGGAGCAGAGTTAAAAGGCATGCCTTTGGGAATTTTAGGTTGAGATTATCAGTTTCATTCATGAGCTAAGGCAGGAACCCTGAGAGTTATGTGCTGCATTTCTCTGCAGATTCATTCACTAGAAGGTTCTCTAGTGCCTATACATAAAAGTTTATGAAGTTGCCAGATTCCTGTCCTCTGCCCCAGCCTCACCCCATCCAAGACCAGTGCCTGCCTCTGTAATCGTTGAGAACCAGGCATTGTGATAAGCACTTGGGAATTTCATAGTGAAGAAAACAAATAAGTCCCTTGACTTCATGACACCTAAGAGACCAGGGTGGATCTTAACCAGAAGTTACTTCAAAATCATGCAGGCATTTAAAAAATTTTTCTAAAATCAAATTTATGTAATTTTCACTCATTCCTTATTACTGGTGAATGGAAACAAAACAAGACAAAACAAAAACACTCATTATCAGTCTGCTTTTCCATGTTCAAATAGAAGGCTATGTATTCTTCACATGAACACCGTGCCTCTCCCCTGTGCTCAGAGTTGCAGCTTTTACTAGAATCCCATGATTTATGCTGGAACTAGATTTGGAGTCAGGTAATAGATGATTTGTAGACTCTGGGAAATGGCCCCCTCTTTCCTGTAGACCAGTCTCTTTACATGATTGAGGCTAAGTCAGTGTCAAATGTGCCTGAAGTTCCCCCATTTGAGTTAAGGTATTATTGCCTCTTCAAATGGTAACACAAGGGAAAGAATGAAATATAAGAGTTTTATCTCTGTTGAACACATTAATAAAACTCACCAGATCCACTCCTCATTTGGAGTAAGATGGGTCGGAAGTAGACTCTGAGGGGACACAGTGGGTTGGATGAGACACCAACCAGGGAAGAAGGAGGCCCCAGATACCGTGTGAACAAGGGTGCCGACTGGGGAGAGGAAGTGTCAGATCTGGAAGACACACTGGATTGATCAATGCTGGTACTTGAGCTTCCCTCATCTGGAGAGCAGATGATTGGCATGAACCGTGGTGTGCAGATAAGAGTGTGATAGTGGGTCTTGATATTTTCAAAGGGATTCTCGTGGAAGAAGGAATCCGCTTAGTCTTTGGGGGTGGAAAGTGGAACCAGAACCTATAGAAGCAGACTCTACTGAAGAAACTGGTTACAGCTGGGGCATAGCACCCTGGCCACATAATTCAGAAGAGATTTTCAAAATCATATTCCCTCAGTCCCTCTGGGAACCTCCTGCATTAAGTGTGGAGAAGTAAAAGATATTCCCCCATTTTGATAGTTCTCCTATCAAAACGACTCCTGTGATAATAAGGATAGGTAGCTCTTCAAAAGCTACCCACTGTGTGTACTTAGAGACCTCTATAAACATTGCATCATTTAATCGTCACGTATTAGAAACATCTTTCCATAAAAACAGCAGTTAGGAACCAGTATCTCTTCTTCTCAGTTCAGAAAATTGAGGTAAGAGAGTCATTGTGAACGAAATCTCAGAGCCTAACACTGAATTTTAAGGAGTTTAGTGGTCTGAGATTAGATGCCATGTTTAAGTGATCACAGAATGATCCCTGTTGCCATTTTGAACTATTTCCTTCCAATATTTGGCGGAGGATGGGGGGAGATAGAACTATAGTCCGTATTGAAGTGAATCATAGCCTATTCATCACTTCACATTTTGTGAATATTTTCCATATTTTGAAAGATTCTTCACTCCTTTAAAAATGAAATCTGATTTTCTTACTTGAATTTTGCTGCCTTCTACAAATTTTTCAGAATTAGCAGATTTTACTTTAAGATCAGGGAAGAAAATAACAAGACAATGAGTAATTTAATGTCATTTCAGAGACCTTATTTTTTCTAAGCAGAAGCAGGTACAAAGCATATGAAAACATAAAAAATAATTTTTTCTCAAATTGCAAATAGTTTCATAGTCTTTTGATTATCGAAGTAATATATGTTCATTATAAAATAATTCAAACAATATATGAGCTAAGAAGAAAGGACATGTTTCTCTTGCAAATACACAATCCTCTTTAGAAATGTCAGTATGCACATCGTTTTATAGGCTCATCATCACTTACTAGACGATGGAAGTCTTCCATTGTCAGTAAGTAGCTGTCTGCATCATGATATTTAAATGCTGCATCACTGAGGCTCTGAGCCAGATTACTAGAATTCAAATCTCATCATTGCTATTTGTGAGCTGTGTGACTTTGGGCTTCTATTAAACCTGTTCCTTTATATGTAAACTGACACCTAATACTAATGTTGACCTCATGAGAGTTTTTGGAGGACTTAAAAATGTAATATTTATAAAGTGCCTAGTTGAGTAACACATAGTAGGTTGATAAATTTTTGCCTCTCTCTATGGTGTGGGTGTGACATAATTTATTCTAGCAATGCCTTATTGGTGGACATTTTGGCTGTTCCCATTTTTTCCTGTTACACCGTCACAGCTTTGTAGAGCATGCATTTGGGATAAACTGAGGTTGTCTGGGGACCAGCTCTAGGACATGAGGTGAAAGGTAGGAATTATCTAAAACGGTTTTTGGATTGTTGACATTTGGGAATATAAGCCAACATTAGTCAGAACTTCCAGCTTTTTCAAAAGAAGCTGGAAATCTCTGTTTGAAAAAGCCAAAATCTCTGTATTCATCTATGTACTACATCCTTTATGTAAAATACACTATCTTGGCTTTCACAGTTTACTGGTGGGCTAGAATTGGTGATCAATTAGGGTTTCATATCCAGGGTGTTTAATCTCAGAGCTAAAGTTTTTTGTGTTACAGTTCACTGTGTCTGCCTTTACCTTCATGAATTAAGAATGTTCAGGATGCGGAGTGCCTGGGTGGCTCATAGTTAAGCATCCGACTATTGATTTCAGCTCAGGCCATGATCTGAGGGTCTTGAGATTGAGCCCCGTATCGGGCTCTGCGCGGGGCAGGGAGTCTGCTTAAGATTCTCTCTCTCCCTCTCCCTCTGCCTCTCCCCACCCCTCCATCTCTAAAAAAAAATGTTCAGTGTGCTATACAAAGTCAGTTTGGTATTGTATGATAATATAATTTGGTAGCTTTGTATACAAATTCTGAAACTGTCTGTAATAATTACTACTTTCCCCACCAGGCTGTAAGTTCCTCCTATGGGGCTAATAAACTTCCTGAAATTTAGTTGTCTTTTCTTTTCTTTTTTTTCTTTTCTTTTCTTTCCTTTCCTTTCCTTTCCTTTTTCTTTTTTCTTGGATCTAGGGCTTCATTTAGACTCTGGGATTGTTTTCTGTGCTCCCCTATATCCTCCTCCAAAATAGTAAAGAATCTGGAGGGAAAGGAACAGATTTTTATTTTGTACAGGACTAATTTGTCTTCTACTTTCTAATGTACAGAATATATAAAGTTTACATAACATTTTATTCATAACCTCATTACTAGTGTTGTGAATTTTCTAGAATCCTGAGGGCTCACAGTGAAGGGTGATGTGTCCATTCTACCAGCATCAATGAGCATGAACCATCACTCTCTTGTTCATTTCCATAACCTCACTGCCAAGCACAGAACCTACTTTGCAGGTGACCTGTTTAAATTTCTTGTGAAATAAAGGAATGTACCTGCTACTCTCTATCTTAGTTAATTTAGACATATAAGGAGCCTTGGAGCTCAAGCTGTTCACAAGAACTAGCTCATAAAATGTCTCTATCTTTTAGTGAAATCTGGTCCCAGGGCCAGCCCCTGGCACACCAGAATCAGTATTGATGGGCATTTTGTTTTGACATACTGACTGGCAGGCACAATGCTTGTCACCTTCCGTTGGCTCTGGAGAGGGTGGAAAGTTCAGCAGGTCTTACCCAACAGGCTTTGTTCAATTTAAGTAGCTTACGGTGTGAACGATGGAGGTGGAGATGAAAACTGGCAGGGAGCTGCGATTTGAATAGGACCTTCAATTTATTTGACATGTCTAATGATCTTATGAATGGGGATGGAACCCTGGTTTTTGGTGATAGGTAGAAAGATTGGCTTCAGGGTTGATAGAGTCTTGGGTGGATTAGTAAATCGATTTGCTAAGAACTAGAATGATACACTTTTTGGGTCTGAAATTCACCCCAGCAACTGCTTAAGATAACAAACGTAGTGGTGCTAGCTTTTCAAAGTTATTTTACACATAAGCTGTAAGTGGCTTTTCTATAAAACTATTATTTCTGCAGAAATAAAAGCTATTATTTTTATTCATAAAATAGGTAAATGATTGCTTGGTGATATATTGTTTATCTGAAGCCTCTTATTTTTCTTGGCTGTTCTTTTTTTTTAAAAAGATTGTTCTTCAGCCTTCTTATTGTATGTTTATTAAAATAATATGGTAAGTAAATTCAAAACAAAATGATCTCATTACTTAGGAAGATACTCTACCAATTAATTAAATTTGACCTCAAAAGGCTGCAGCTTAACTTTACTGCTACATATTTGTCTTTAAATTACCTTTTCTAAATAGTTTAATAAAACAGAAAAAGCCAGTAACAATGCCTGTTTCCTATTTAGTAAATTATACCTCTGTTTTATATTTACACACAACCCTGAATCAATCTCAGATATGAACATATTAGCAAGCAGATGTTAAGGTTTTTACCTTCATAATCCGTCAGGAAATCAGAACTTTTCTTCTGCTAAAGATGGAATTGATCAAAGTCATTTATGATGATATTCACATCAGCTGTTCATTAGTGCTACTAATACAAATGTACATTTTCCCAGTGTGCAGCCATTTGGAAATTATAGCCAAAGACCCCCTCCTCCCCCCACCCCTGGTCTCTTCCAGTTCTCTTTATATCTTCTTGCTGGGATTTCTCCAGCCATTTTTCTTTTTCTTCTTCTTTTTTTTTTTTTTCTTTTCAAACTTCATTTTCATTTTTTAGTAATCTCTACCTCCAATGTGGGGCTTGAACTCACGGACTCCAAGATCAAAAGTCACATGCTTTTCCCACTAAGCCAGCCAGACGCCCCATATTCAGCCATTTTCCTTTAGTTATTAGTAAGGGCTTCATCTGGTTTGGAATGTTTCTGATTGTTAATGCATTTCTCCGAGTATTGTTTTTGAGTATGATTACTTTCCATTCTCTCCATGATCCTTGGATAAATACATAAAAAACACACAATCAATAAGCAAAAAACAAACATTCATTTCTAGGCACGGTTACCAAAAATAACTAGAATTTCTGAATTTTAGATGGCTTGAAAATTTGCCTTTTTTAACTGATATGGAAACCCAGAGAGACTGAACGTTCTGAGATCCCAGGGCCAACTTTGGCAATGCTAACTCTTGTGTATAAAGAAGTTAAAATCTGCTTTCTTGGTCTTTGGTAAACATTAAGGAAGGCACTGGTTATTATTGTGTTTTAGAACACACTAGAACCTGGATAAATGTAAGGTTTATCGAAAAATACAGACAAGATTACAAGTTACTGGGGGCTCCTGGGTGGTGCAGTCAGTTAAGCGTCTAACTCAGGTCGTGATCTCAGTGTTGTGAGATCGAGCCCCATGTTGGGCTCCTCGCTCAACTTGGAGTCTACTTGAGATTTTTTTTCTCCCTCTGCCCCCCCCAAAAGCACGCGAGCTCTCTCTCTCTCAAATAAATAAATAAATCTTAAAAAAAAAAAAAAGATTACAAACTACTGTGCAATAATCCTTCAATGACAGTGTTATTAACCTCATTCCTCTTGGGGAATACTTGAATCCTCAATGAAAAACTTATCTTAAGACATCATAATTGTCTTTTCAGACATGAAGAGGTTCAAAGAAGTCTAAGTGTGGTCATTATCAAAAAGACAAATGAAATAAGGTTGTTATGAAAGAGTCTGTTTAGTGGTACCTACCAACTCTTTCTAGACATTTACTTTCACCATTTTCCAAATGCTTTGTGCCTTAATTCAGTACTTTGGTTTAACTGAACCTGGTGGTAGTAATGAATGAATTTCTTTTTCTATCAAGACACTGTTACTGGGACGCCTGGGTGGCTCAGTCGGTTAAGCGTCTGCCTTTGGCTCAGGTCATGATCCCAGGATCCTGGGATCGAGTCCTGCATTGGGCTCCTTGCTCAACAGGGAGCCTGCTTCTCCTTCTGCCTGCCACTCCCTCTGCTTGTACTCTCTGTCTAGCAAAAAATAAATGTCCCCCATGTCTCCATCTTTCCATGATGTAATTTATTTTGGCAATAGCTATAATGAAAGTCCACTACGTTATCTTTGTGGTGTGTTTGCTAGAAGAAAGTTATAGAACATACACCTTTTTGAATGCCAGGCAACTTCAAAAGTGCATTCGGCTCTGTTACTGTCATGGACTGCTTTTGATTTCCCATGCCATCAGACCGAGATAGCCTGTACCATCTGCATATCAGCAGATAGAGTGGAAAGTGGACTCAAATCAGAGTTGAACTGAGTTTCATTAGCTGTGTGTGGATTTCCCACTTTACTCACTTCTCTGGAATCTTTTCGGCATTTCACTGCTTGCTACCTTTATATAAAGCAGGTATTTGAAGAAAGTAAATGCTTTTGGAGGCAAGTCTTCTTCTTGAACCCCTACTGCATTATCTGAGAAAAGTTGATCAATTAATGAATGAATTTAAACTCAGTAGGTCTGATAAATGCTTTAGACCTGAATTCTTACAACTGGGCTTAGGATCGTGAATCAGGTTTTGCTGTGTGTGTGTGTGTGTGTGTGTGTGTGTGTGTGTGTGTGTGTTTTGACAGGAGATTTTCCTATTTGCCACCATCAGTTATTTGCCACATTTTCAGTCATTATCGGTCTTGAAGAGCGGGTTGCTACCTTTGTCATTAAGACCTACACTTAGAGCGCTTTCTTGTTGTTTATTAGTACGAGAGTGATCCTGGAGCGTGAAAGTCATGCTTTTGACCCCAATTAGGAGGGAGATGTTTATGTAATAGGCTGGGAGTTCGACCAGAAGGTTTTTGTATGTGGGCAGTGAAGCCCGAGTTAGACGCTGTAACAGGGAGTGGGAGGCAGCAGTAAAAATTTTTAATATGTGGTGTCTTAGCTGTCACTACCCACCTCTGCGCTTAAGAGAAGAGCGTATTGTAAAAAAAATTATAGGTCTGAATGCATATATATATAGTAACACACATATTCTTGATGCACTAATGTTATCAGGGGGAACTTTGCTTTACGTTTTGCTTTGGCCTTCGAGAATTTGGTTGTGTGACCTTGCCAGAAGCCCTGGGAAGTGCTCTGACAGTGTGTGGTGTGTGTGTGTGTGCTTCTACCTACAATTATTTTTTAGGAATTCTCAACTCAGTAAGATGGAAAATCATTTTTTTCCTAGTTCTTTTGATGGCCGTTTTTCCTCTATTACAGTAACCAAATTTTCGTCTATTATTTTTGAATTGAGATGACCTGGTTTTAAGCTCCTAGGACTTCAAAAGGGAGCCAAGATTTTTGTTTTCTTGACAAATGTAAAATATAACCATTCTGGAGTAATTTCTTTCCCCCTTTGAATTCTTTTCATATGACCCCAATTATTCTTAGTTTTTTTTCCCTTTAGTATCTACCCATCCTTAAAAATCAAGTTTCAGAACAACCCTCTTTTGAACAATGTAAAAATGATCAATGTTTTAGCATAAAGGCACAATAAAACCAATCTGATTGGAAAAAAAAGTAGTTGGGATAAGCTATGTAGAACCTTCAGCAATAATCTAATTAATTTTTATCCGAGTTTTAAGAGAAAATCTCAAGTATTATCTTCCTTAAATATTGGCTTTTAAAAGGCAAAACCATTTCTATATCCTTTTTCATATTTTACTGATATATTTATAATCACAGGTTTTTCAGAAAGGTTAATAGAAATTGCAGTGCTGTATTGTCACGATGCTTAAATGATTTCTTTTTCAATAGGGCATGTTATTAAAGAAAAAAATGATTTTGCAACCCATGCATTAAAGAATGTAATGCTATCTGTCTTAAGGCTGGGTAATCAATGGTGTAAGTGAGGCCGGTTTATTTCTCATAGATTTACTAGCGTCACTGCATAAATAGCCATAATGGACTAGATCCATTAGGCTGAAGCAGCTTTTATCACGTACAAGGGTTTAATGATGACTGTGTTAAACATTGGCCTTTGATCAGCCGTAGTCTTTCTTGGATACACAGGTTTCGGAAACCTCATACTTAAAAGGTTGAAAACGTGTCATTTTTGACATTAAATTTTTTTTTCACATTAACTACTTGCCCATGTGTTTTACTTCCTAGACAAGTCCTATCTTGCAGGTATCTTTTCTGTCACTCAGTAGAGTTACGGTTTCTGCCGGCACCCCCTTTGTGCTCACCTCAGAGACACAAAGAACAATGTGGTGAATAAGCTCCAAAGATTTGAACTCGGACATGGACCTGGGTTTGAATGGCAGTCCCTTCCTTCCTGCCCATGTGACCTGGACACGTAACTTAACTTCTGCAAGTCTCAGTTTTCTCATCTAAAAAATGGGAATGAAAGTGCATAGAAGATTACTGTATAAAACAGAACAAGTATGTGTTGATGATACTTGGCAGCATGCCCAACATACAAATACATGATCATGATTGTTGCTATTATCGGCTCTTATTACTACTACTGAGTCCAAACAAGACTCATGCACAGCAGTCATTGAGAGTCAGCATGGGTATTGTATTCTCTTGAGGAAAATTTAAATTTTGGGGTGTGTTTTTTTCCTTTTATCATAGTGTTCCCCCCTCCAAGAGCTATTTAATAGGGTCAATTGGGGATGGCGCTCATTATATTAATCCAAAATGGGTTTTCTGCAAAAGATTTTTAAAAATCACTAACTAATAAGGCAGAGAAGACCTAACTTCTGGGCAGATCCAGCTCCGAAGAGCATTGTGAGGGTGAGGACATCTGTCTGTACACCATCCGGTGCCCTGACTGTCCCCAGAACGGTCCCTTAAGCCAGCCTTCACTGCCTGTACTTTATTCTGATTCTGGTCATAGAAGGTGACTGACAGCCTCACCTCAGAGCCACGGCCCTCCTGCTGCCAGCCCCACCCTGCTCCTGGGAGATGCAGTGTTCACCCAATGGGCTTGCGTCAGAGTAAATCAGCTCCTCGACACCCATTCAACAGAGTCTTAGATGTTCAGGATCCTCGCTGAAAGCAAATGCCTGCTTAAAAATAATTTGTCCCTTACCTGAA
Organism: Phoca vitulina; assembly: GCF_004348235.1. Classification (NCBI taxonomy): domain Eukaryota; kingdom Metazoa; phylum Chordata; class Mammalia; order Carnivora; family Phocidae; genus Phoca; species Phoca vitulina. The sequence goes on from NW_022589716.1 coordinate 18,737,997, forward strand.
AAAGCCTCTCTACCATGCTAAATCTAATGTCTCCAAATATTTTCAAGTGCCAATTCATATTTTAAGCCAAGCAACTGACAAAAATTTACCTGTAGGCTAGCTTAATCTTATTTTAACATAGTCAGAGGCCTAGCCAAAGAAATAAACTTTCTTCGTGAGCACAGATTTCCAAATCTGTCAAAAAAAAAATGTGCCCCACAGCCAATGTGTTTTGTTTTTTTTTTTTAAAGGATTTGCTAAATGAGCGCCCGGGGAATGTGTGTGTGTGTGTCTATAGGACAAGGCCAGGGGTTAGAAGAGAGGCACATTTTTGTGTTTCAGTAAGTAACTTTCCTTGTTATAATAAAAAATCACATCCCTTGTTGGAAATCTGGTTGGTGCCCAAATGCTCCGGGCAAGTGTTTGCAACTCGTGATTATTTATTCCCCAGATCTTTTTAGATGTGCTATGTGTGAATCAGCTCAGCCTGCATTTAAGGCTTGAAAAATGTTCTTTAGGATTCCTTAGTATCAAAGCATCCATTAATTACTGAAAGGATAAGTCAGTGGCTTACTGGAAGTCAGAATCTGCCTGGTTCTTTGTTCTGAAGAGGAGAAAAGGAGTCCTCCATAGAAAGGAGAACCACTTTTAACGATACCCTTTTAATATCCTGTTGAAAGATAGGCATTTTTTTAAATATAAGAGTTCTTTCAAAATGATCTTTTTCTGATGACATTCACATTATACTGGAAAATATTCTTGTGTTTCTGGCAGTGATACACTAATTACTGCCTATACATTTTTAATAGTTTAATCTGTCATATTCTGGGAGAGAACTGATTCTGATTCCAAACAAAACTGAAATGCATGACCAACCACATTATGAAATATGTGGTTTCATTAAATCCTGTTGTTAATTCAGTCAGAAGAAAATTATTTAGTTCAAACAGAGGAACAGGAGTTCTGAGGTATTATGATTGCATTTCCAAATATGCACAGACCTTACTATTTGTAGTCAAAACTGCCGCCATATTATGTTATGTTGCCTGGTAGCCATCAAAAAAGGAAGTCATGTCACAATTTGAAATCAGAAAATTGTCATATGCTGTGGCTTTGTTTGCATTCATGGGTTGCACAGAACAGAAATCCACTCTGGTCAGCTTAAACACAAAAGAATAGTTTATCATAAATATATAGGATTGTCTCATGGAATGCAGGAGCACCACTGTGGCAAGAAAGGGACTAGAAAATGGACAGAATTAATTAATTAATTTATTTATTTATTTATTTTATATATTCCGTTTCTGTTTGTCTTCCTGGTTTCTTCCTTTGTATCTTCTGATGTAAATAGGTTCTCTCAGTCATTGTGTTACATACTGGTTCCTGAGCCTTCTTGAGTTCATAGATTATGGGTTGATTCTGACAGTCCCTTGGGCCTAAGACCAGAGACCCAGGAAAGATAAACTGATTGGTCCAGTTGGCTCAGGCAGTTCATGCCTGGCCCAGTTGGCTCTGCCCATGGAATAAGAACAATATGGCAGGCCTGGGCCTATCCTGTGGTCCTCTGTGTGGATGTTTCCAGAGAAAAGGGGGCCTGCAGAGTCCCTAAAATGTCCCTTTTCTTGCACACTAAGAACTTTTTCATTTTTACCTCTAAGAGACTATGTGCATCCGGGCCAGCATCAGATCTCGAGTGATGGTCTGGCAAGAACTCTCTATGTATCATCTAGGCATGGCTTAGCAAGCACGACTGACAGAGGTCTGAGTTAGAATTTATCTGGAGACCCTACTTACTACTTCATTCTTCCATTTTCACATGCTTCAAATTTGCCTCCTAGAACAGAAGAGAAAGGTGTCTATTGTTTAAAGTCGGGCTCATTATCAAAAGGTGACCGGGGGTGTCCTAGCTACCATTCACATTCCTAGCACGCCCTTAAAAACTGCTAAAACACTAGGTATTATTTATGAACAAGTCAAAATAGCAGCATGTCCTCTGAAGGGATGCCTGTGTTATTTATTTATTAATTTATCCTTCTCCGTTGGAAAACTTACCATCTGGATGCTGTCCACATTTAAAAAACACATAAATTAAAATCCAAGGCAAGTTGACTGTAATGTGGGTGACCTTCAAACCCCCTCTTATCCGAGACAGCATTTCCTATTCTGATGCTACAGAAAGGGGGGGGGGGAGGAGAAAGGGAAAATGCATGCACACAGATATATCTGTTCTTGTTTATTCAGTGAGATCAGGTCTTCCTTCATAAGACTTTGCATTTACTTTAAACTTTGTATTATAGGCAATGAGAAAATGTGAGTTATGAATACCATGCAAGAGTCACGTTCCTAAAATAACACAATGTATTTCCTCTTGCCTGGCCACCTTCCACCTGTCACAGGGCATTGTCCAATCTGATTTTCCAACTTGCATTTTCTGGCTGTGCTTGAATGACTTCATAAATTGCTTTCATGATTATCCTTACGTTCTCTTAGAGGATATGGGTTATATGCGTAAATCTATTTTTTACAGTTTGCCTCTATCATTTGTATATTTTGAGTTATTCGAGTTTTAAATTACTTGAGGCTTTTAGGGAAATCATGTGTGTCCGAACACAGGTTTAACTGATGCAGATACATGTGCTGTTTATACACACAGTTCTAAAACAACGGAAACATTTTCTCTTCTTTAAAACTTAAGTCATTTCTGCATTTCTTTTATCTAAGTCTATTTTGGCACATTACCAAAAAAAAAGTTTAGTTTATTAAAATGTTTTTGTTGTTATTGACATTTATATAGTAACCTAATGTCAAACTGTCAAAATCCTCATAGATGAGTTGCTTGTAAAAACAGTCTTATTGAAATAGTGCTGTAGGGAATTCGAGGCAGGTAGGAAGGCAAAATATACATAAGACTAATTAGTATTTTTTAATAGATGGCACAACATTTCTATATATTAAAACTTTCAGCCTAGGGATTTATTGTACGATTGTGGTCAAATGGGTACTAGTCAGCTTCGGCATGTTTCGTCATTACGGGTAAAGAGAATCGGGCTTTTACTGGAAATGCCATCACTGATCCATCAGTGGACTTTCAAGTGAGTACTGAGGCATAGATCTGGGAGTGGTGGGGGTTTCATAAATCATAAAGTCCAGTTTGGGATGCAAGATGTGCTCATGAACAGTTAGCGAACAGCAAACAGTGTGAAATGCAGACTGTTGAGCTGCAGACAAATCCAAGGATCTGACGTGAGTGTCTTTAATGGGATTAGTGGTGCAACAATCTGAACAAGACAGGAAATTGTCATTGACTTCATTCAGGATGAAGGCTGACTCACCTCTGGAACAGGGTAGGAGTTTAGACGGACCCCCACCGCTGCTGTAATAGTCGACAAAGGGGTATAGAGCGCGGACTCTATGCCAGTCTCTGTGCTAGGTGAACAAAGTGAAACTAGTGCCCTAATTTCAGTCAAAGGACAACAGGCGACCAACAGGTTATGGGGAGAAAAGCAAGATGAGTGATTTATCTAGCCTGGAAGCTCAGGGATGACTTCCTGAGAGGAGCTACAGACTCTCTGAAACCTAAAGAATATGGAAGAGCTGGATGGGGGAGCCTGGGGAACTGTGTGTTTCATGCAAAGGGGACAACACGTCAGGATCCAGAGATTAGGGAGAGAATGGCACATTTGAGGAAAAAAGTCCAGGACAGCTAATGGACGGAGTGAAAGCGTAAGAGAGGAGACGAGATGTGCGCAGTAATGAGTTTGTATTCTATCCTAAGGGAAATGAGAATCCCTTAAAGTGTCCTGAAGAAGGAGAGCAAGGTGATCAGAGTTCTCCATTAGGTAGTGACTGCAACTGTGGTGAGGATGGTGGAATGGATTGAGGAGACCTGCAGTCTGAGATCACCTTGGGAGGCTCCCACAGTAACACAGGTAAGTGATGATGGTTACTTACCTAGATCTGACTGGACACAAGGGCCAGGGAAAGAAGTGGACTGCTTTGAAGGATATTTAGGAAATGAGATTGACAAGGCTTGATGTGGGTTGTGGAGAGCTAACAGAGAGATGATGTCAAGGGTTTTGGTTTTCACAACTAGATCCAAGGTGCTGCTCCCCTAAGACAGTGTGCCCTGTGGAAGGCCCTGAGATCCGTTCTGTTTTAGACAAACAAGGGCGTGTCCAGGGGGAGAGGTCTCAGAAACTGGTTGGTCAGATGGATCTGCCACTCAGGAGACAATTCAGAACTGGAAATAAAGATTCGAGAAGTGTTCACATGCCTGCACAAGTGAATGTCTTAGTGCTGATGAAAGTGAGCAGGGGCAGTGCGGTTGAGGGAAAATGGGGGTTCGTGAGCCGTGAGTGACACCAGCCTTTAGGAGACACCTGGGGGAGGATGGCTCTGCTGAGAAGACCGAGGTGGAATAGTCCCCGAAGTCGAAGGGAAACCTGTGTTCCCAAGGGCAGGGGACACCCTTGTTTTGAGAAGGAGGAGCCAAGACTGTCATGTGTTCCCTTCAAAGCCACATGGATGGGGATAAGGACTGCGATGGAATTCAGCTACAAGAAAACTGGTGACCGTTCCCCAAGCAGTTGCTTTAGATTTAATCAAGACGGATTTAAATAGAAATATTCAACACCCCATTTGCTGAGCAAACCTGAATACCAAACACGCTCTTAGAGGAGATTCCCAAGTTTCCAGTGGCTAGCCTGGCAGCGCCCATAGACCCTTTGTGGCCAGGAAGGAACGGAACAACTGAATTTTATTGAAAAGCATTCCACTTTCAGAGAAGTATTGAAGGAAGGAGGGAAGCAACAAATCTGATTTAGTGAAGACATTTTCCTTGACAGCAAGATTTACTCCTGGGTTATAAATTTGCCATGATCGAGACTAAAATGCAGTGAAAGTTAAATTTCACCTATATCTCATTCAGCGCCTAACGTGATTTAAATGACAAGATTTCAGAAGTGACATGTAGCCTTGGATCTAAATATATTTTTTATGGCTGGAAATTTTAATTTCAGATCAGTGAAAAATCATGACGCCTCTTCATGTATAAGAGACTTAGAGTGGAGTGTGAGGCCGGTGCAGATGGTTTTGTCAGGCAGAACTATTAATGCTAAAGGGAATCAGATGGCAGAATTTGCACAGGCTTATCTATAAATTCGCTCCTGCAAGATAATATTGAAATGGTTGAATGACCGACCTAGTTCTAAGATAGAGACACGATGAGTTCATCTTGTTTTAATCTCACATTGGATGTTCAATTTGCCTCTGACAATGCTGGCATAGACATTCTATAAAAGTATTATATGTGCATGACCCCCACTCCTGCCTCCCACCCCTGGCCACCACTGGGAATACTCTTTCCCTTTCTTTGTCCACTCGTTTCAGTGACCCTTTTCCTTTAAATGGCCTTGCCTTTCCTGCCCCAGGACCTTTGGACCTACTCTCCTGGCTTGTCCTACTTCTGAACAGACTTCTCCTCTTTGTATATAGTTTCAGTGCACATGTCACTGTGGGAGGAAGTCTTCCTTGCTGAGATCTAGGGTCACTGTCTTCTCTTCTTATTGTCCCCTATACTTTTTTGAGTGAGTGCAAATTAGGGAGGAAGGGAAGAAAAGAGAGAATTTGGTAAAACCACCCCTTTGACCACCCTTGAGGTTTCCAGTGACCATTCTTGTTAACTGAGGATTCTCATAGAGAAAATGATAACACAAACTAATTTCTATTGAGTGCTCATTATGTGCCGAGCATATGGATCATTTGAATTCTCACAGGAACCTTCTGGTGTCTTCATGCACATCACAAGAGGAAACTGAGATACAAAGAGGTTAAGTCACCAGCCCAGGTCACCCAGCTAGTAAGTGCAGTGGGTGGTGGTGATGCAATTCAGACCCTGGAGCGGCATCCTTCGTGAGCTCTGATGGTGGATGTGGAGTCTCTTTAAAGGCAGCTGCTGAAAGGGGAGTGCTGAGTCTCTTGCTAGGATGTCTTTCAAACCTCTCTTGGCTGAACTTCCTAGTTTGTCAGTTACACATACTTCGCGGTAGGCATCCATTAAGATTCTTCACAGCTAGTGTAGGTTTCTCTCTTCTGATAGTGACCAGACTAGTCACGTTATCGAGGGAAAGGAATTTTGGCAGCACTAAGTCAGCACTCCCTACCCCCAAAGAAAGTTTAAAAGTACCCGTACCAGCAGAAGAAAACTATGAACGATTTAAAAATAAGTAAAATCAACGCTGTGTCTTTGCTGGGTTTTCTGGATGATCGTCTGCAGTGGGCTTGGCCTCCACAGCAGCCCTTCACGGGAGATGCTGGTTCGATAAATGTAATGGAAGCAATCTGACTCTATTACTTTTAAATTAACTTAGTCTGTGTGGCTGTCCTCATCCCTGGCTCCTTTTTGGGGAGCGGGACTGCTTCGTATTGATTCGGGTGATGGATGAGAATATTAAGCGTTTCGAGGCAGGACAGGAACCCTACATTGTGGGCTCCTCCAAGGCAGGCCCCCGGCCTCTGACTAAGTTAGTGCCGCTGGATCAGAACAGCAAAACCCTGGGGCAAATTTAAAGTTGAAATCTGAACATCAAAGCTCTGCTTGGAGCTTGAAAACGACACTGTATTCAGACTCTGCATTTTGAAGACTGTTTTTTCTACCTACAAGTCAAAGCTAGAAGAGAGTGACATGAATCCCCTGGTCATCAGTCAAGGCTGATATTTCAAAAAAAAACACTTTGCAGTACCTGGAAACAGGGAGGTAGTTCCTTGAAACATAAAAGCCAATCAAAAGGATTGCAGTTCAGCTTTCATGCCCTGACAAATAGACAGGGTGGGGTGAGAAGGTGTAGATTCTTCCAGGACATTTCAGATTAATTATAACAATAATGCATTAAAATGTCAGTAGGGGAAATGATTAATTGAGTTTGCCCTCATTTTTCTCATTTATTTGCTTTTGGTCCTGTCTTCACTATCCTCCGTTTAAAAAAAAAAAAACATACAGGTAGTTCTGTTCTGCCTAGTCCCCAGCACTCTCTCTGAAGTCCTTTATTATTGCAAAGTGACATATGTGAAACCTTGCCACCGACATTCATAGACTTATAATCCTACCCCTTCCATTGCTTTATTAATGCTTTGGCTTTCAGCATAAAAGCCAGCATATTGAAAACCACAGAAAATTTCTGATTATGACAATGACATTTATCATTCTCTAATGGAGGAGCTATAAGCTTCTAGGCAGAAAGTTGGCGGGTGCATCCGATGCAAAATTCCTCATTTTAAATGCGATGTTTGCCGGGAGTAGCTGTTCTCTCTGGCATGGGAGACCATGTTCATCTTACACAGTCGTAGGTGCCTGTCCGACAATTGGTGGGAACACTGTTAATTTTTAACTCTAGGTTTTAGGGGTGAAGAATCGACGTTCTGTTAATCAGTGCTGCATCCCACGTATTTTGAAATGCTTTCTATGTGCTCCAGACGCTATCTACGCACTTGGGATATATCAGTGAGTAGACAAGAATTCTTACCATCAAGGAACTTAACATTCTAACAAGGGGTAAGGCAGACCAAAAAAACATGATAAAGTATCATATGTTAGAAGGTGAAAAGTGCTCTGGGAAGAAGAGTGTACGTTAAGGGAAGTCAATTGGGCCAGGGATTTGTTGGGGATCAGGAGTAACAGCTTCATAGGCCTCATGAAGAAAGTGACATTTAAGGAAAGCCTTGAAGGAGGGGAGTCTGACCTGGGATATCTCAGAGTTCTCACAAGGAATTCTGGATTAGGTGGGGAAAAAAAATCTGTGTTGGAGAATATTAAATCCTGGGTTGCTGGAAACTAAAAATCCTTTCCTTTCTTTCTTTCCAATTTCTAAGTCCTCTTTCCTTCTTTCCAAGCCCCCAGCAATACTTGAGGACAGTGGCCAACCCTCCTGCCACTCCTCACCTCAAGGGGAATTGGATGAGACCGGGAGACTTCGGAATGTGACATTTGTGTGTGATGCTTCCAGTGTGTCCTGAGATCCATTCAAGAGCTAAACAAATGGAGGGTTTTGGCTTCAGGCATGCTTTTGCCTCAGTTTTATTAGCGTTCACTGTGATTCACGGACCTGATTCAGTTCTAATGGTTCACTTATATATGCAACTTCGTAGGAAGGGAAAAGATAAAAATGTCCCCAGAGCAATTTTACTGAGATTTTGGTCCAAAAAGAAACAGTGTAAATAAACAGCAGTAGCTAAGGCAGTGTGCTGCAGAACAAGCCAGAAGACAAATGCTGGGTAATTTGTACTATCCTCTGATTAAATGGCCATGAGCAAATCATCGGGGCCTCCGGGGCACCCTCCATCCCTCTTTGTTGTGGCTGTGGGACGGCGCCCGCATGTGCATGGCTCTGCCCTCGGATAACTCATGCTTAATTGCCGCCGCCCCTCCCCACCACCCTCAGTACCACACACGTAGTGTTCCCTTGTGTACAGACGCCAGTAATGGTAATTATTTAATGATAATAATCTTTCTGGGCATTATGTAATCTCACAATAACCTTATTAGAGAAGTGCTTTTTTTAGGTCCTCGGTCTACAGATTTGGAAACAGAGGCCACGCGTCGCTAAACTAGCGATGCCTATCACACACAGCTGGTTAAGTGAAGGGGTCGGGGTGGGCGCCCAGTCAGTCTGGCCCCAGGGGTCGTGCAAGAACACATCCAGTTATATCCAGATACGTCCTTTATGTTGACTTGGTGCCGGATTATAGGGCTGATGGAGTTTGTCTCTTGATGTTGTAAGTGAACATCTCCAAGATTCACATCTTGACTTTAATCTGCCCCTCCTTGTCCATGTGCCCTCTATACTTGGATAGCTCCTTTCTCACTTGGAGACTTTATGCCTGTTGATAAAGTCGGTCACCATGACCTGCCACTTCTCTGGTGCTTCTGTGAAGTTCAGGAATATGAACACACCTGCAGAAGGACCAGTGCCTGGTTTTTCTTGTAGCCACTGGCCTGCCTGGCAGGGAAGGTACTGTCTAAGTATTTGTTGCATTCATCTACATGCTCATGCAACAGTGTTTATGGAGGGCGTAATATATGCCAGGCAGTGCTCCGGAACAGGGGTTCTCGAACTCAATGCTACTCAGATAATTCTATGTCGTGGGGGCTATCCTGTGATTTGTAGGATATTTATAGCATCTCTGGCCTTTCCTCGTTAGATGCCAGGAGCGCCTCCTCCCGCCTTTGGACAGATACTGCTAAATATTCTTTGTGGGGGCAGATGGCCTCCGTTTGAGAACCTCTGGTCTAGGTGCTCAATTTACACAGACTTGTTCTCATGTGCTCAAATCAGACTCTTCACCTCTAGTCAAATTTCCAGTCCATCTCGGAGCTTTCAGCTGTGGCCGCGTGTATTAGTCAGCCTGGGCTGCGTAACAAAATACCAGTGACTGAGTGGGTTCAACAACAGAAATTTCTTTCTTTCTTTTTCTTTTTTTTTAAAGATTTTATTTATTTATTTAATTGACAGAGAGAGACAGCGAGAGAGGGAACACAAGCAGGGGGAATGGGAGAGGGAGAAGCAGGCTTCCCGCCGAGCAGGGAGCCCGATGCGGGGCTTGATCCCACGACCCTGGGATCATGACTTGAGCCGAAGGCAGTCGCTTAACCAACTGAGCCACCCAGGTGCCCCCAGAAATTTATTTCTCACAGTTCTGGAGGCTGGAAGGCCAAGATTAAGGGGCCTCTTCTCTTGGCTTAGTAGGCAGCAATCATCTTGCTGTGTGCTCCTATGACCCCTTCTTTCTGCCCTGGGAGAGAGAAAGCAAGCTCTCTGCTGTTCTTGTGTAAGGGTGCTAATCCCATCATGAGGGCCCCATACTCTTAATTACTTCCCAAAAGCTCCATCTCCAAAAACTATCACAGTGGTCGTTATGGCCTCAACATAAGAATTTTGAAGGGACACATCCGTTCAGTCTATAGCACTGAGCCTTGATGTGTTGGAACAATAAAGAGAGAGGATGAAGTCAAAAGACAAGAGTTCACTCTCCTTCCAGCTTAACCTTTCTTAGCCTCTTTCTTGACTTGCTAAATAGAGATAAAACTCTGTGGGTTTTGGTTTGGAGATTAAAAGAAACAATCTGTCCTCAGATGTGTAATTTTTAACAGGAAAGAGATTTTTGTTCTTTCTTTTTCTCCAGAAGTCTGTCTCACCATACATACCCTAGGTGGTGATACAGGACTACTTTCAAAGTTGGAAAAATACACTGAAATTGAAGTTTGTAATATGGTGTTGTAGTCTTTGTAGAGCAGTTGATTAAATGTGTTATAATTTAGCCAACGAATAATTATGCTTTAATACTTCGTCACCAGAATTGTCACAGCTGAAATGAGGCAAAGGTACATGTATGGGGATACATCTATCTATCTATAGATCTAGATCTAGATCTAGATTGAGAGATGTATTTTTTAAAAAAGAGTATAAGTGTGGGGGCGCCTGGGTGGCTCAGTTGTTAAGCGTCTGCCTTCGGCTCGGGTCATGATCCCAGGGTCCTGGGATCGAGCCCCTCATCAGGCTCCCCACTCTGTGGGGTCCCACTCCCCCTGCTTGTGTTCCCTCTCTCGCTGTGTCTCTCTCTGTCAGATAAATAAATTCTTTAAAAAAAAAAAAAGAGTAGAAGTGTTTATGTGTACACCTTATGTAAAACAAAATTTTTTAAGCTAGTAAGAAACTTCTGGAAAGTTCCTTACCATAAAGAATCAGTGTTTTTATGCAATCGGGGGGGGGGGGGGGGGGGGGAATCTCGTTTCCTCTAATGAAATCGTGGAAACAAGATGAATAATAGCCATGTGGAAGCACAGAGGGTTTTCCAAATACTTTGGTGTTTGACCCACATTTTCCTTCTCTCAAGGCGAATCATAATCATGTACACAAATGTGAACTTCAGATCGATTTTGGGGTAGAGCTGAAGAGAGTCTATGTATAGAACTATTATTTACCATTCCAAGAAATTAATTTCAGGGATGCTAGAAACAAATGTGGCTGTGTGTTAAGTTGATTTCAGAATATGTTTGGGGTGATGGTCTTTGTGGGGGCTTCTCCAGCTGGTGATCCTTAAAAATGCTTGATATGGAGTCCCGTCTGCTCCCAGCACAGCTGTAAACACTCGGCGCCTTTGCTTTGTAACAGTTACAGCACGTGCCGTTTTTCCCCCAGCGTTAGCGCAATGCTAATCATTAAGTATGTTAAATAAAAAATACCTTCTCAGACTCCGAGTGACTCTATGTGTTAAATATTTTAAAAAGTTATTCCACTCAGTGAGACACTCTTGACATTAAATAGATTTAATAAGAAATTGTTGGTTTCTGATGGTTTTCAGTGTTAAGTATTTTTTATAGGTAGTTACTTTTCCAGCCGACAACCAGCTCCACGTGTTTAATATTTAAAAAGTTGCTTTTATAGCTGCTTGGTGCATCTGTGTATAAAACATAACATGAGGATTGCCTCTAAATTTTGAAAGACTCCTCCTAATGAACATAAGAAGAAAACGTTTTCATTTTCTGAGCGTGTTTATATTTCATACACCAAAGTAGATTCCAAGTTTCACAAATTGGAGACAATTTTCCCCCAAATATCAGTTTAAATGTCTTGTAAGACACTAGACACAAAGGCACAATAGAAGAAATATATTTATCTAGCGTTGAGCACCTACGGGGAATGTGTTGTGGGTAATGATTAAGACATATAATTTTGTTTCCCATGGAAGCTCTCTGAGACGTTACAGATAAGTCAATTTGTCTTCACTGAGTTTATCTGAAGTTGTACATGGTTCCCACGAGTGGAGTTTTAAAGTGGAACATAGGGCAGTGAAGTTCGGGAATTCAGAGCTTGGTCAGCGACTTCGGGTGGGAATGAGTCCACACCTTGATTTGTGTTGTGAGAGAGCTCCATCCTAGGCCTCTGCAGTTTATTGCTCTTAAAGCCACCGTGTGCCCTCGGCATGTACAGTAGCTTCGATAATCTTGCTTACTTACTCTGATCAGGTGGCTCACTCAGGCTAAGCGTTGGGGTTGACATGCTGCAGGGGGCAGATGGGGAGATTAGGCAGAGGTGATGATGTGCAGCCGACTGAGCTTTGGGGCCTGGCCCCGCCCACTTGTCTTAGTCAGTCTGGGTCAAGATACTTCACCTTTCATTAGATCATTTTCTTCCTCTATAAAATGTAGATAGTAATATCTGATTCTTATGACTGTCGTGAGAATTAAAGGAGCTAATGTATATGGAAGTCTTCTGCTCAGCATCCACACTATATTAAGTATTCATGAAGTATTTACTGCTGTTGTATTTTTGTGTATGTGTGCAATGGAACAGCAGAGTCCCTTCTTTGCAGCATTGTTTCAGAGAAGGATTGACTTGGAGACTTAGAAGCCTACCGGGATGCCAAATTTGATAAATCCAGGACACAAAAGGTTGTTTCTTCTCTTACAGCATTTGACGAACACACTGGCGTATTTTCCTGCGTGTGAGCTATTGTGGTCAGAAGGTTGAGGTGATACCATACATGAATTCTAGAAATATATAGGACTCTCAGTCTGAAATTGACAAAGGATTGAGGTTGTCCTTGGATTCCTTCCCCTTTGCAATGCAAGGGGATTCTCCAAAATCTCTCCCTTCAGATAAAACCTATGACCCCTTACTTGGAATATCCAGATTTCTCCCACTGTGCTTAGAAATCATCTATTGGCCATCTCCCCCCCGCCCCCCCACCAACATCTGGCATTCTGGGAGAGTCTCCTGGATTAAAGTGGTGAGCTAAAAGGAATTTCTCATTTCTGCCTGCAAAATCTTCCACTAGACCTTTTTGCCCAGATATGGTGATGGTGGTGATGGTGATGCTGGTGATTTTGGTGATGGAGATACTGGTGGTGATGGTGATGGTGGTGGTGGGAGTGATGATGATGGAGGTGGTCATAAGGATTTTGACACTAATGACTTTGGTGATGATGGTAGTTCCCTTGTCTTTACTATTACCATGTGATAGGCACAGTGCTAAGTACTTTCCCTGCCTTATCTCATGTAACCCTCTTCTTAATTCATCATCATCATCCCTCTTAATGGGCAGATTTTAGTTGACCCAGGACTTTAACCCAGGAAATGGTGCGCTGAGGTCAGAATCCAGACCTGCCTCAGCTCCTGACTGCTTTGTGTACTGACCCTCAGAGGGTCCCTGACAATCTGACCTGGCTGCCATGCCAGTTACTTCTAGGCTAAGCTCAGAGTCAGAGATGGGCACATTTGACTTGGAGCTTTTCCTTCACTTACAGAGAGATGTAAACAGTGTTTCTAAAGCCCTGCCCAGGGATTGGTGTGGAGTAAGCCTGGGCCTTGAAGGTGGGAATCCAAGTGACCACGTGCCTTCAGCACAAGTCCCACGGTGGTTCACTATCCATGTTTTAAAGACCTGTGATTTCGACGCTACGTCCTTCTTAGGCAGAAACTCTTGCTGTATTTAAACGTTCTGATCATCTGACAGTTATTCCAGATCTCATGCTCTCTTTCTAGATTCCTGGCCCTTAAGGCTAATTGATGTTTCTTTCCCTGAAACTTTCTTCCCAACTGCTCTCCCACCCCATGTGGCCAATCTTTGCTGTTAATTTTCCTCTGCATCTCAGCTTAGTTGCTTTATTCTAGTAACCTTTAGATCTCTAACTGCCTTCTCGGGTGCCTCTCCTCAGTGTCCTAGGGTCACCTCCTTTCAGAGGCTGTGTCACAATGTGCTTGTTTCCTCCGTGTCTTGAGACCATGAGCTTCCTGGAGATGCTAACTCTTGTGGCCCCTTTCATCCCTGTGTGCTCAGCATTTAGCATTTGCTTTGGTACAAAGAAGGTGCTAGGTAAATATTAGTTGCCTCCTTGAATGAATTTATGCCATGTTTGCATCTCTGAACCGTAGAGTTAAGGTTGTGACCTTTTATCTTAGGCCCACATTGTAAAAGGGTCAAACCCTTTACTCACGTACAGTTAACCAAGATGTAGTAAAACTAAATTTCCAGTTGGAAGATACTCTTGAGGGTATACTTTTTTTTTCTTTTTGTCATTGAGCAACATGTGTCAAGGAGGGGTAATTATTAGGGTAATGGGGGTAATAAGTTCATCAGTTTGAAATTTTCATTTTTAGGAGACAGAAGGCATAAGGAAATGCAAAACTCATTTTCCTACTCTGTTTAATTTGATCATATAAGATTATCTCGACAAATAATGAGGAAGCCCAATATGTTTTTTCATTAGGCTTCTATATTTATTTTGTAGAATCAACGCTATAGGTACACCTCCAGCATTTTCCTCCCAAAATGCAATATTGTTTATTTTCATATCCTATTTTCTCTCTCCAGCAGCACACATCAAGACTTTTTAAATCAACATTCAATTATCGCCAAATGACTTTTCTGCCTATTCCAGAATGATTTTAATATGGTGGTGTTTATTTTATTAAAGAATTTTTATATCTGCCTTGGGATAATGCAATTAGAATTTGTCCTCTTACGCAATCCACTACAGAACCCTTTGCAGGAGGGAATAAAGAAACACTTTCCTAGGGAAGAAAAGTGGTTTTGTTTTATTTTTAAAAGACAGATAAGATTGTCCTGTGCTTTAAAAGGTCTTTTTAGGCCCTCTGTTGAAAATTGAGCAACTTGGGGGACTCTCATGTGCCTAGAATTTAGGGCATCTTGATTTCAGTGTAGAAAAACAAGCTTACGTCAGGGCTCAGTTTTATTTCTAAAGTTCTGCCAGTTTTATTATCGGGATCATGATAGCCTCTCATGGGTTCCAAAAAGGTAAAAAAGACCCAACTCCCATCCAAGGGGTGGTATGATTTAGTTAGGAAATACATGAAAGAGAAAACAAAATTATTGGTGAAATGCAGTTTTGAAATCTCTGTCAGAGCCCATTAGAAAACAGGGCAGCTTTTCGAAAGTCATGGTGGGCTAGTGTGCAGATGGTTAATGTGTACAAAGAGCTAGAAGCAACATGGAAGATTGAGGTGGAAATTTTCACTTTTCTTGGGTAAGACATTTGGCGGGTAATCTGTTACCAGTGACAATGGAGCCAACACCCTCTTACCGAGCCATGAGTCCCTTTTTCTTTTTTTCTTCAGCTCTGTCTTTGCAACCTGTCAGAGTGACTATCACATTTCAAATGCTGCCCCTTTTCAGAGGCAGGATGACCAGAATCTGATTTTGAATGCAGATTCCCACCTTTGCTGCTTAGTAGCTGTGCAGTAGGGAGCAAGTCACATAACCTCTCTGCGCTCAGTTTCCCCATCTTTAAAGTTAATAGTGATGCTTATTCCCTCTGGAGATTATTGTAGGATGAAATGAGCTGTGGCATTTAGAGCAGTTAGTTCAGGGCCAGCCACACAGTAAATACTCCTGAAATCTTAGCTGTGACTATTCATTAAAAAAAAAAAAAATCAATAGCATATATTATTATGCAGCCATACTGTCATGATTGTTAATATCCTTCTAATCTCAGATATGCCATTTCTCAGCCCAAATGCCAGCTTTTCCATTATGCTTTCCCTCGTCACCCATTGGAATTAATTACCCTTCTGTATTCTTATTTACTTTTTCCTATATGTTTATTAGAGCCCTTACTACTTAATGGATTTTATTACGTATGTCCTGGAAACTTGGGACCACTTCTTATCCATCCTTTTAATCAAGCCTGAGCAAAGTAATTAATTTTAAATTAAACAGCATGGTGGTAGAGGAGAGGATAAAAGAGTGTGACCCGGATGAGTGTTTTAATTTGCTTTCATTGCAAGAATGGGGAGGGGATGGTGTTGGGGGTGAGGGCAGCCATTTCGTGAAACCCTGAAGAGTTGTCCCAGAATGCTACCTTGATTCTTAGCGTTTGAATGTTAGCTTTCAAATGATGCAAACTCTGTCTTAGGTCGAATATTCGTTTTCCAGTTCAGGAAGAAGTTTCCCCAGATGGGAAGCCCTGAATTATTTATGCAGTGTTTATCTCTGAGTTTACTTCCCATCACAACCAATTAAGGCTATTTGGTTTCATTAAAAATAGCATTTTCTCGTTTGGGAAAACATTTATCTGAAGGAAATTTAAATTTACCCACTTGGAGGCTCCAAAGCTGGTGTCGGGTTAGCCGTAAACCCTTAGCCAAGAAACAGAAAAGGAAACTGATACATTTTTCTCCTCAATGGACTTTTTTATTCCTTTTAATTCTTCAAAAGACAAGAATTATGTAGTGTCCAACCTCATTTTGTCCAGATTTTAGATTTGAATCTCTACAAGTCAGAAAGCATATAAATGGCGCGTGTAGGTAGATTGCATGTCCCTGAAAGCTGCTCTTCTCTCTACCCTGTCAGGTGCCCTTAGTCATGAGCTGTAATACCTTAGTACACAGAGAGTGGGGACAGTCACTCAGTGCTTAACCATTGTTCTCCAGTCATTATCTTGAATAAAATATGTTAAGTCTTCTCTTAGTAGGTCACGACCTATGTAACTCATGGTTCTGAGCTCCTCCCTACCCCCAAGCCTAGTGGAATTCCATTGAAAATTGTACTTAAGCTTTACCTTTTACAGTACAAGCTTTGCATTCATTCATAGATGCCATTTTTAAAAAGATTTATTTATTTATTTGAGAGAGAGAGTGGGGGGGGATGCGGGCAGAGGGAGAGGAAGAATCTCAAGCAAACTACCCCCCTGAGCACAGAGCCCAACATGGGGCTCTATCTCATGACCCTGAGATCATGACCTGAGCTGAAATCAAGAGTCAGGTGCCCAATTGACTGAGCCACCCAGGCGCCCCTGACAGATGTCATTTAAAAATTTTTTAATTTTATTTAAATTCAGTTAAGTAACATATAGCGTATTATTAGTTTCAGGGGTACAGTTCAGTGATTCATCAATTGCATGTAACACCCAGTGCTCATTACATCACGTGCCCTCCTTAATGCCTATCACCCAGTTACCCCATCCCCCCACCTCCCTCCCCGCCAGAAACTCTCAGTTTGTTTCCTAGTGTTAAGAGTCTCTTACGGTTTGTCTCCCTCTCTGATTTTGTCTCATTTTATTTTTCCCTCCTTTCCCCTATGATCCTCTGTTTTGTTTCTTAAATTCCACATATGAGTGAAATCATATGATAATTGTCTTTCTCCGATTGACTTATTTCACTCAGCGTGATACTCTCTAGTTCCATCCACGTCATTGCAAATAGTAAGATTTCACTTTTTTGTTGGCTGAGTAATATTCCCATGTATATATTTACCTCATCTTCTTTATCCATTCATCTGTCAGTGGATGTCTGGGCTCTTTCCATAATTTGGCTATTGTCGACATTACTGCTATAAACATTGGGGTGCAGGTGCCCCTTCAGATCACTATATTTGTATCCTTTGGGTAAGTACCTAAGTAGTAGGTGCTATTTTTGAAATGAGACTCAGTTATACTTTGGTAGGGCGAAGTGAGACAAAGGGGTAGGGCCAAAGACTGAGTGACTGTTATGCCAGGGCATCTCAAGGACAGTGTTCCAGCTGGACCACCGCAGTCTCGGGTTCTCCATTAGGTGGTTGACTCTGAGAGGTGCTCTGTTCCCTCACCTTCCCCACCTGAGATGGTTGCATAAATCAGCATTAGCTTCTCTCTGTTGTTATTGAAGGCCATTACTATCTATGGGATGCTTAGTTACCTCACCAGGGCACCTACCATTACAAACCTGCAGAAGGCCAGTTATAACCTGTTAGATAAGAATGGTATTGGAGCAGTACTTAAAATTGGATGATGTTGCTCTTTCCCCCAAAAGATGTCCCTGTGCATTTGCATCTACTCTGCTCTGTCTATGGTTTGAAGGTACCTGCCGGGGTATACTCTGCAGGATTTCTTCTGTTTTTCTCTCTTCCGTGTGACTGTCCACCTTCCACTGACCTTTTCTCTTTCAGGAGGATAACAGCAGTATATAATGGAAGAAGTTTAAGTGCCTTATGTGTAAAGCTCCTAAGCCCATGCTAGACCTCACTACCTGATCATAGAATCCTTTCCCCTGAGTCTAATAGGATTTCCTAATCCTTCTGGAAGATTGGAGCCAAACAGCCTCCACCAATTAGTCAGCATTCGCATGCTACATTAAACCTATTTGCTACCTTTGATTCAAGTTCAACTCTTTCTTCCCGATGTTCAGCCTAGGGGAGCTCTCTGTCTCTTACCATTATGCGCTGATTTTTTTAAAAATCAAACTTTCAGAATTCATGCATCACCTACAATCTGAACTAGTTACATTTCCTCACTAGTCACAGATTTCCCAAAAATCTCTCTATATGTCAGCTATACCTCAAAGGGAAAAAAAATTTTTGTGTGATTTCATTCAGAGGAAGAATATTGAAAAAAATCTTTTGGGAAGATCATCTTTGAGTTTAGCAGTAGATATTTGTAGGTTATTTGGATTGTTTTGACCCCTCCTGGAAGGATGTTTTAGACCTGCTGTATGCATTGGGAAAATATGCTGAATATAACCACTACTCTTTATTCGGCACTTACTGGGTGCGGGATTGTGTGCTGAGCTAATTATGAACATTATGGCATTTAATTCCCATAAATGTGCTAAGTAGGTAATATCACCATCCCGTATTATGGATGATATGAGTGGGGCTCGGAGAGGCTAATCTGACCATGTACACATGGTGCCAGAGCCACAAATAGAGCCCAGAATTAAAACCCCTATCTGCTGGATTTGCATCTTCATCCTGAATTTAAATCCTAGTCTTTCTGTTTAAAATACACTGTCTGACACAACCCATCGAATTCTGTCTCCTTGCCTTGTGCTGCATGCAAGGATTTATTTGGATTTTTGTATCACATGCACAGCTTCCTGTTATTTACATAGTATCCCTGAATGCCTTGCTCACAGTTTCAGACTTGCATGAAGTTGGAGTTTCTTCTGCCCCATTCAGCTGTCACCTTATATAATATGCATTTCCCTCTCTCTTTAATGCTGGATGTCAGTGTTGGCTTCCTCAGAGATAGCACATGCCTCGGGGTGGTAGGACCCCTTTCCAGAAGGAAATCATTCCAGCAGAGGCCTTTGAGTTCATCAATGCAGTAAGCTTGACTCTCCCTGTCCTTACCACTCCCTCCCCTGCCTTCTTAAAACAGATTTCAGGTTGAGACTTACACGAATGCAAAAAAAAATAAAAAAAAAATGCCAGCAAGGTTATTGGGCTGCAGTCTGCAGTTAAAACAGTGGGATGCATAGCTAATTTCACTCATATTTTTGTAAATGTGCATTAGTAACCTGACACTCCATTAATTACTATATTTCATATTGGGAAGTGAAACTTGCTTTTCTTAGAAGCCTGCTGAAAGTAAGACAATTACCTCTGCAAGCCGCCTCTGAGTGTTTCATATTTAATATAACATGTTAACATAATAATGTTGTTTTATGGAGAAAAGAGGGTGAATTATATACTGATGTTAAAAAAGCCTGCTCTAAAAAAGAAAGAAAAGAAGGTGATGATGAATGTTGCTCTTTCCCAGGATTAGAGAAAACACACCCACATGAGTCAGTGTCTACACATAAGCCAAAAAAAACCCTCAAATCTAGTCAGGTGCAGGTGGGTAATGAGTGTTGTAACCTGCTTATTTGGGCAATTTATAACTTTACTGCTACCTGCCTTTGACTCTTAGGGGGTGGGAGTATGGGGGACAGAACAGTCTAGAGTGTCCCTACTTCTCCCAACATGTGTATTTTGTGACCACTAAGTGTAGACATAATAGGTAGAACTAAATCCTTCTGTCCGTTCAACGGAAAACTACAGTAGCTTTTTATCACCTCTTATGAAGTTGAGAGGTAAAGAAAAACACTGTAATGTTATCAACAGGGAGGACACCTTTTGTAAATGTAGGTCTTCTTACCACCTTTTTAATTTACCACCCAGTCTCTTTGAGTCCCTGGAAGCCCCTGGAACACTTGCAGACTAAAATTGAAGGAAAATGTTGTGGTCTTTTATTCTCCATCTACAATCATGCAAGTTAGCAGCATTACATAATTGCTGTGTCATCACATTTTATTTGATCTGTAAAGGTGAACATGTTCTTTTTCCCCTCTTGCAAGGAACAAAGCCAGAGAATATGTATAATTCAAAAATTGGTCCAGTGAAGGCACATAACTTTCATTTAATTAAAGGCTCTGAGTAAAGGAAGTTTGAGATAAGCTTGAACAAGTGGCCCACTGCTTGTTTCTCTCTCTGGCCTTTTCAGAGGGGATACAATGTAGAACTGAATTTTTATGAACTGAATGAGGAAATAGAAAAAAGGAGAAATGACTTTGACACAAATTTGAAGTTGATAACCTTGAAAAACGGTGTGAGAAAGCGAAGATCCTAAAAAGTATTAAAAAAAAAAACAAACCAGGATCTAGGAAAAGAAGAATCTTTCCTTGTACCTCTTTTGTATCCTTCAACTAACTCGGTACCAAACGACTTCCTGTCGTCCCCCCTTATTCCTGGAGGATACATTCCAAGACCCTCAGTGGATGCCTGAAACCACGGATAGTACTAAACACTATATATACTAAGTTTTTTCCTATATATACATACCTATGATAAAGTTTAATTCATAAACTAGGCACTGTGAAAGATTAACCACAACAATAAAATAGAACAATTATAACAATATACTGTTATAAAAGTTATGTGAATGTAGTTTCTTTCTCTCAAAATATCTAATGGTACTATACTCTTTCTTCTTCGTGTCTTGATATGATACGATAAAATGCCTATGTGATGAGATGAAGTAAGATGAATATAGGCATTGCGACGTA
The DNA here is from genome assembly GCF_004348235.1 of Phoca vitulina. NCBI lineage: Eukaryota > Metazoa > Chordata > Mammalia > Carnivora > Phocidae > Phoca > Phoca vitulina. The sequence continues at coordinate 18,758,789 of NW_022589716.1, forward strand.
GCATTAGGCTATGCTGACCTTCTGATGATAGATCAGAACGAAGATCATATGGTTCGGACCATGGTTGACCATAGGTAACTGAAATCATGGAAAGCAAAACCGTGAATAAGGAGAGAAGACTGTAATGTGAAGCATTGTATAAAAGCATGTTTGCTTTTATAAGGTTATGCTCCAGATTGTACATGCTTTTTTTAAAAAAAGGTTTATTGAATTTTTCAAGAGAGAGAGAGAGAGCGTGCAGGGGGATGGGCAGAGGGGATGGGAAAGGGAGGGAGAGAAATTCCAGCCGACTCCACACTGAGTGTGGAGCCCGACCCTCTCGATCTCACTACCCTGAGATCATGATCTGAGCTGAAGCCAAGAGTTGGGCACCTGTCCAGCTGCACCACCTGGGTGCCCCTATGCATGCTTCTTTTTGCCTTGAAAATGAGTTTTAGTTTATAGAATTTCTCCATTTCCAAATAAATTAATGAGGTGCTTAGTCATTTGATATACTGGGTAGAGAAGAGTTTGTTTAGAAGTAATTTTGAATGTCTCAGTCTGGTAAAAATGTCTTTCCCATTTGAAATATTTACATGGCAGTGCATGTTTAATGAGTTTACTTTGAAGATGCTCGTTGTTTCACGTGATCAAATGCATCTTTACTCAGTAAGTTTCTAAGTGATGTGCTGGATTTTCACTGTCTTGTGCCCATTAAAGTCATCAACTGGATTTGTAGATTTTTGCTTATCTTGGTAGATAAGTAGCAAAAGATGCCAGGACGTAATTTGTTCTTGAACTTGCATGGGTTTGCAATACCATGACAGGTTGATGGGAAAACTTCTATGGAAACTTAGATGTAGAACACTTTATGAACTCTGCAGTACTCAGCTTGCATGGTAAGTCAAAAGGAATTCAAAGCAGAGACGAAAAATATTCCTGAGCTGTTCAGATAAATTCTGAGGAAAGCTAAAATTTGTTGGCTGAAATATAGTGGTGTCGGGAAGTAATTTTCATGTGACTTTCTGTAGAATTTATCTTGTTTCTCTTGGATGTTGAAAAACACCAAGTATGGTGTTAAAGTAGGAAAATATTAGAAATAATTGAATGTGTGATTAAATTGACACCAAGGAGTTTTTTTAAAAGATGTCAATGGACTGAAAAATTAAGCTTATTCAGTGTTTTAGTGGACATCAGTAGTATCAGAAGAAGGATAATATCTAAATAGGGAAATTGTTAAAAGAGGTACAACAGGTAAAACACAATAAATCTATTATACAAAGAAAAATAAGATACAGTGATTCTTGACTTGTGTAGAAAATAATAGAAATACAGACTTGGCAGGTGCTTGAGAGACAACCCAGTGGCTTTGATTTTTTTACAGAAAATTAACAGACGGGGATAATAATGGCTTGCACAGTTGTGTTAGCATTGTTTTGATTGGGAACTACAGAATCCTTAAGAAAAATCTGGGAATCGAGCGGCTCACTTAAGTGCAAAGTCCATGGGTAGGATCAGTTTATGACCATAAAGACAAGTTATCAGGAATCTCTCTCTCTGGCCTGGCTCCTCTTCTCAAGCAGGCAGTCTTCTTGGGGGTGCCTACAGCAACTTCAGCTAATACCTCACTAGGTTCAAATCCCATGGAAAAGAGAACTCTTCCTTGAATACTTCTAGATTTTCCACTGAATTTTGTCTTCCTCTGAATGGATCACATTTCCATCAATCCAAAGCTCCTTAGGAAGCTTTTCTTCTAAGAGTGGGGAAAGTATCCAAAGAAAATCACAACTTGGTTGTCAGAGGTGGGGGTCAAACCCCCAGGTGTCCCAGAGGCCATACATAATAAGGCTACTTCTGGGCAGAACTCATGCTCACCTCTGGGTGTCCTGAATCTATGACATCAGGCTGCCATTCTTTCCATTGGAACCATTAATCCTACAAACACTTAACTGCATGTCATCTATGAGCAGGGTATAGAGGGTAGCAAGTTTCACTACCAAATTGATTCCAGGTTGGATTGGAGAGACACTAGGGTACTCGTGTCCAAAGCTGGCTGCCATGGGAATCCTTTAGCACAGCTCCTCTGGACTTCCTAGATCAGAATTTCTGGCATGGGAGCCCAGAAATGTGCTCTTTCAACAGGCTTCCTGATGAGGAACTAACTACTTGCTAGAGAGGAGTGTTCTAAGTGCAGAAAAATGTCTATTAGTCATTTGCAGATTATTTTCTATCATATGTGCAAACCAAGTTGGAGTTTCTCAAAGCTATGGGCATAGAGTACCTGATTTGGAATTAAATTCTTCAGATTCCAGGACCCCTAATGGAATTTCTGATTTTAGGCTTAGGAATTTTTGTTTTCTTTAAGCTACTCAGGGGAATTCTGATACATGATAAAATTATTCTCCGAAGTGAGCTGTATAACCTTGAACCGCTGGGGCTCAGGGAAGAGTATTTGCTAGAATGTTATTTTTATGTTTTTTAAAAGAAAGCTGTATTAATATTTGATATATACATGGCAGCTGGCGCCCTCACGTGGTCTGTGTGCCAGGTGGTCATGTCTTCTGTGGCAGATACCCAGTGGAAAGAAGGGTGTGCCAAAATGCATGAGCTTTCAGTGGCTTTCAGCATATTGCAGTCAATTGCATTTTATGTATCCCTGTGTAAGTAAATGTATGTGTTAATATTGTGTTTGTAACTAAACCGCCATTCCCAAAATAGACAAATGGCTTCATCAACATGCTCTATGTCATCCATCTTCTGGGTAAAAATTAATTAGGCTCTAATTGGCTCAGGCAAGAAAACTATAGGTTATCAGGATAATTTGATATGTGCTTTTATGTCCCTTGTCATTAACCATTATCAGTCTCACCTAAAATTACATTTTGTGACTTTACCAAATAGTAATATAAAGATGAGCATTATATTTTGAAATCATGTTTATTTCAACCCTCTCATATTCCTTTTTCTATTTCTACTTCCGTGTGTGTGTTAGGATGAACGTACTGTATTATTTTTATCAGTGAACAAGAAGAGTGAGAATGCATGTGCACAGAAGAATTTGTACTCGTGGGGTAGGCGCATCATCTTAAAGAGATAGAGACCAGTGCTCGGGTAAAAAAAATTAATGACCATCCTTGGAGGTCTGGCTCCCCTATGATGGTACATTTGGCTAGCCTTTCATTTCCTTATTGCTTGACTTTAAAAAGACAAAAGAGGAGAATCAAAAATAAACTGCCATTTAGTGTTAGATTTAAGCCATAAGGAAGCTATCTCATCTGTATTTACATGTTAATAAATTGCCTTCGCTCTGTCAGATTCATTTGCGTATTGCTTTGCTGATGGGAAAGAGGGAGATACCCAGAGTAGCCAGGGCGCTCAGCTCAGGCCACACATTAATTTTTAAACTATTCTTCCAGATCAGAGTCTCTTAAATCCATTTGCTTTTCCAGTTTCAATGCCATTTGACAAAAGGATGCGCTAGTGTGCGTTCTCCGGCTTCAAAAAAAATTTTTTTTTCCTAAGGGTACATCAAACTCTTGACAGATATTTGAGTGTCATTTTTCTTGGTTTAATATAGACTGTATTCATATTTATAAATGTAATTACTCTCCAAAGGAAATCAGTAATTTGTAAGCGATTATCTGTATTTTGAACTTCACGGCCTTGCTTTTAATATGTTTGAAATTTCTCTAGCTAGTGCTTAATATTCTGAAGGCATGAATGTGTTTGCTGTAGGAAAGATAAGCATGACATCTGGTTCACACCTGTGGTGTTGGGGATAAAAAGTATGCAGTAAGTTATATTCAGGGCCCTCCGGGTCTTCAGGGAATGGTCTCCGTTCTGAGATTTCTTCTCATCTAAATGTAAACTAAAATATAGACACCCCTTCTCTCTCCTATTCTTCCTCACTCCCAAGGCTTTTTAAAGGGTCAGAAGGCTCAAACTGGTGGATAGGTAGTTTGGCTTCCTAGCTCTTCCAAGCCAGCTATTCATTCAGTGCTAGATTTTTGAAACATGCCTATAGTAAAGTTTTTAGGTAGTAAGTGTACAGCTTGATGGATTTTACAGACGTGTACACCCACGTAACCCCCATCCAGATTAAGATATGGGATATTTCTATCCGCATTGATGTCCCCCTGGGGCCCCTTCCCATTCAGGAACCTCTCTTCATCCCAGAGCTATCACTACGCTGACTTGGGTCCTCTCCTGTCCCCTTTTGCCTGTTTATGACCAAAGTTAATCACTGCTGATATCCTAGTACTTAGTGTATTAGAATATTATTCTTGGGATACTAAAACTTCTATGGCATCTGTATCTCTGAACCAGGGGAAAGTCCTATCAGAATTTTACAGTAGGCCTTCTATAGTAATCAAGCATCTATTATTAGTTAGCTACTATTTTGAATTATAGTTTTATCCCTCCTTTGGTCTTCTTTCTCTCCAGTTGCCTTTAATCTACTTGTCACCTGTTTGTTAAGATGTTAGTATCTGCAGACCCATTTGTGAGGGTCACTGGATCCCATTGGCTTGCTGTTCCTTGGTAGTGGATTGGCCCTCCCGGGAGAGAAACGTGGGCCGGGTAATTTGATGAAAAGAATCAAGAAAGTCAGTGGTTCTTCTGAGTGTCCCTTGATTTCACCTGTCTGCTAGGCAGGAAGAGCCAAAGTTAACAATGGAGGCCGGGGCAGCTGCCTAATCATGGGTCTCTTTGGGATATTTGAATTCTTCCAAGTTTATGAAAATGGAAACAAAAACGGGGATCTCGATTATGTTTGTGCCTTTAAAAAATCATGTCATAGTCTCTTTTAAAAAAATATTTTATTTATTTTTAGAGAGAGAAAGAGAGTGCAAGCAGGGGGAGGAGCAGAGGGAGAGAGAGAATCTCAAGCGGACTCCCCGCTGAGCAGGGAACCCGATGGGGGCTTGATCTCACGACCCTGAGATCATGACCTGAGCTGAAATCAAGAGTCAGACACTCAACCGACTGCCACACCCAGGCGCCCCCAGAAATCACATGTCGTAGTCTTCACAAAACTGTGTTTTCCATCATTTATTGAGCATGTGGCAGCCTGTGACAGGGCATTTTCAGAGATGAAAAAGATGTGGTTTCTGTCTATATGGCGCTTACACAGGAGACACATGTATGTTGCCAAATAAGTTTATAGACAAGTTATAAAGGCCGCATGATAGCTTATTTGGGGAGCAAAATGTGGTCCCTGCCCCCCGGGGTTTGTGGGGAAGCAGGTTGGGGAATGATGGCTCCCTGGTCAGGAAAAGCTTCACGTAGCAGGTAACACTGCATCTGAATCTTGGAAGATGAAGAGTGGGGGCGCCTGGGTGGCTCAGTTGGTTAAGCGACTGCCTTCGGCTCAGGTCATGATCCTGGAGTCCCTGGATCGAGTCCCGCATCGGGCTCCCTGCTCGGCAGGGAGCCTGCTTCTCCCTCTGACCCTCCCCCCTCTCATGTGCTCTCTCTCTCTCATTCTCTCTGTCTCAAATAAATAAATAAAATCTTTAAAAAAAAAAAAAAAGATGAAGAGTGGGAGTTTTCCAGGTAGAATTATATCTTAGGCTTTCCTGCTTCTGGTTGTTCTGAATTGATACACTCACATCACAGATTGCTATTGTGGTTAATATTGTAATTAAGGCCCAATTATGCTTCAGGCATTAGTGGGATCGAGTCCGTGCTTTTACTGCATTGCAAGATTTAAGACAGTAATTAATATAGGACTATTATTACAGCATTACACTCAGTTTAAAGATGACACCATACTTAATTTTTAAATTTTGGATTAGAATTGCAAAATGTGGTTTTAAAAAAAAAAGGTGAAGGTGCAACAGAAGTAGAGGTAACATGGCTGGTGTCGTTGAGGCGAGGCAGGCTAACAGGACGGATGCTGCTTCTTGCTCATCCAATGGCAGGAGTGGGGGGTCACTTTGCGTCTCCCTGTGTCTCACAGCAGCCTTAGATCTAGCCGCTACTCTGTTTAGTACCACTTAACAGCTCTAGAAACCCGAGATGTGTACTAGTTTTCTAGGGCTACCCTAACAAGGTACCGTAAACAAGAGAGAGCTTAAAACAACAGAAATTTTCTGTTCCTCATTCCTGGAGGCAAAAAGGTCCAGATCAAGATGTTGGCCACATTGGTGTCTTTTGACAGCTCTGAGAGAGAATCTGTTCTCCGCTTCTGGCAATCTCTGGCATTCTTTGGCTTGTAGACACAGCATCTGCCTTCGTCTACGTATGACATTCTCACTGTGTGTGTCTTTGCGCCCAAATTTCTCCTTTTTTTTATAAGGACATAGTCATATTGGATTAGAGCCCACTCTAATGACCTCATCTTAACTTCATCATTTGCAGAGACTCTATTTCCAAATCAGGTCACATTCCCGGGTCCTGCCGGTTAGGACCTCAGCATCTTTGTCAGGGGACACAACTCAAACCATAACATTGTGTAAGCTCTCACAGCTAGAACACAGAAGAGATAGAATTCAAATTCAAGTCCACGTGACTCCATAGCCCAACGCTCTAGCAACTGTGCCTCCTACATTTGGGAAATGCATTCATATCCAAGTACACGGTGTACTTCTGAATTCAGCAGTCAGTTAGCAAACATTATGATATTAACATCTTGTCCAGACAGGGTTGACCAGGGAATGTGTCCTGGTAAGAAGTGTTAGTCCAGTTGTCATGGACTTGGAGGGCTTTGATCTCCACTCAGATATAAGTTATGTGCTTCATTCTGTGTGCAAAGAACAAATGAGTCACATTGCCTGTTAGTCTAAATAGAGCAGAGCGTCTCAACCTTGGCAGTGACATTTTGGGCTGGATAATTCTCTCTTGTGTCACGTGCATCATAGGGTGTTTACGAGCATCCTAAGCCTCTACTTATATGCCGATGGAACCCCAGCCACAGTTATGACACCTGAAAATGTCTGCAGACATTGCCAAATGTTTCCTGGGGAGCAACATCACCTCCGTTTGAGAATCGCTGGTTTAGAGAAGGAGGAATAGCGTGTGGCCTGGCACTTGCTCTGCTTTGCCTAGACTTCATGTTTATTTAGGTGGTTGCCAGCGGAGAGGGGGAGGAAGACAAGCCATCCTTGCTGAACTTACTTGAAGCTCGGTGGCGTCTGTGGGCAGGAGGAGGACAATAGAGGTAAAGACAGTTAAAGACCCAAAGCACACTGTGTACTCTCTGAACAATGTGATTTCTTTTTTTTCAAAGCAAGATAGTGGTTTGGGAATACATGTGAGATAAAAGCAAAGATCTTTCATTTGAACATTAAGGGGTTATCCAGGTTTCCAGAAAAAAGCAAATGACTATAATGGCAGACCAGAAGTTAGTGTTTTTACTTGCTATTTTGGGAGATACTTGCCATTGAGATCAGGGTTTTAATGTGCCTTCTGTCTTAGGGAAAGGGAGTGGTTTACCCTGGTTACACCTGCAGGACATTCTTGAGGTCTTTTACCTTCGTCTTTATGGTCTGAAGCCCATGGTCATTCTCAGCTGGACACTGGAGCAAATCATCAGGAAATCCTGACTTAAGGCTCACCCACATCCTTCAGCTTCCAGTCCACACTGTTTTCTCCTGCTCAAGAAAATGGAGTGTTGCTCTTCTTTTCAGAGAAATGCTTCTTTGTGGGTCACTTTGCTGGGACACCCACGGGACACCATTTCCCAAGATGTGCTAGGTGTTACACCCTAGGGTATTATCATGTCTCCACATCAGCTGGTGCATTTTCTCTTGGCCCCAACCATTACCGTGGTTGTGTACCCTGGTAACAGCTCACAAAACTGGAAAATGAACTCAGAGCTCTCCTGCAAGAAATGCCAACTAACAAAGATAGCTCCGCCTAAGCGATACCCGGACAGGTTTGCGGCTCCAAGAGCCACTGTGTTGATGGCCTGGAAAAGCCCAATAGAATGCTTTTGAAAAACGAGAAAAAAATATCCATCTGCTCTGTGGTTAACATTCCAGAAAGGTAATGCCTGAGAACTCCCGAAGGGTCCTAATGTGCTGTTTAAGACACAGGAGCTCTATGTTCCACACCACCCTATGCTCCCAGACTAGGAACGAAAAACAGGGCATCTCCGTGAGGCGCGAATAGACAATCATGGTGGGGGATCTGTGGGAAGGAATTATTGAACCAGCATGTTAAAAATACTTGAGGTGTAGGTGTTTGGAGAAATAATAAATCCCAGTACTCCAACCTTTAGACCAGGACATAGGGCTATATTAAGATGGAATACAATACTCTGAATAAAAATATAACCCGTACCTGTGACGCCTTTGGAAAGCCAACAATGCATGTGCAGATGTGTTCCTCCTAGCATGCAGATCTTCATTGATCCAGCCTTTCTCTGTGCAGTTCAGAAAGCAGCATGGAAAATTGTGCTCACCTGGCCATTGTTCTTCCCATTAGCTATGCATCTTTCTGTGCCCTATGTAGAATGACTCCACTCCTGACCTCTACTTTAGTAACTGGAAGTGAGCATAAGTTGCCTTATGGAGGGGAGGGAGCTTGACAGCACAGTGATGTTTGGGTATTCAGTTTTAAATGTGTCTGTTCTTTTATTCTAAAGCCTGCCCCCTCTCCCACATTTTGTTAGTATCCAAGTAATTGGATACTCCTATAGATTCTGCTGGTCCTTGTTCTCGCCCTGCATTTATGGCTCTGGGAAGTTTGTGTGCTGAGTCTGTGAGCAATGGGTCTGCACTGGGCTGCAGTACATGCCCAGGTTCTCTTGGTGAGGGTGACCCTAGTAGGAGGTAGTGGCCAGGTTGAATTCAGAGTCACTAACAGCATCTAGCAGATTGGAGAGAGTTTGAATTCCAGCCCAAGCTGTTATTAAGGCAAACTTGGTCCAGGGTCCCTAAAGAAAGAAAGCAGAATCCCAGTGATAGGACCCTCTGAAGTTGAGCTCTGATCTCAAGGCAAAGGCTCATTCCTGCTCCAAACTGCATTATGGTGTCTGCTGGGTACATCTTGCCCTTTGGCCATGAGTGATCATCTCATCAAAGGGGCTCCACTCTTGATGGGCCAAAGTGAATAATCCTCCGGCATCTGACTGGCCCAATGGAGTATACCACATCCCCAGGTATCTGATCTGTTGAGGAGGAGCAAGTCTGGGTCCCCAACTGCTTACTGGCTGTTCCTGAAGCAGTTCCTTCACTTTTCTAAATCTCCCGTGCCCAGCCTTTAAAATGGGGTAACAGCAGCACCTCCCTCACGGTGATGCCACAAAGATAAAATTCCCTTACCTTTGTAAAGTATAGTTTGTGATTTTTTGGAGTGGGAGGTTCTCAAATTCTTGTTCCTCAAACCTCATTCCATCCACCTTGGGCAATCAATCGTCTTCAAAATGGGTCTACTAAAAGTTACCTCTGAAGACTGATACCACTCCACCAAACTCCCATCATCCATAAAACAAGTGCTCACTGATCTTACAGGTGTCAGCCTTGTAAACATATGGACCTTTCCTGATCTGAGAGGATTAACTTTAAAGCATCATAGAATCTCATGCATAGAATGCCCTTAAAAGGAAATTCTGGAAAATGAGTATCTGCTGTTGGAAGTCAGGAGATGGTTACTCTCGGTTGAAGGTGACAACCCAGTGGGAGCACACAGGGTTTCTGGAGGGCCAGAAGGTTTACATGGGTGTGCTTCCTCTGAAACTTCATCAGGATTGCCCATGAGTGCACTTACGATGGGCCCTGTTCTAAATATATGCCAGTACTTTATAAAGTTTGATAAATCTTGTCATCCGTGTGCTGTTTGGTTTCCACTTTAGTCTTTCCTTGTGGTTGTTATCTTTCACTTCTTATTTCAAATATCTACAGAAGAAGTTTTCATTGACAAATCTTTAAATAGCACTGAACACATGGAGTCAAAATGGAAGCCACTATTTTGTACTTGTCTACATTTTCAGTTCTCAGAGGTAACCATAATTAAATTTCTCATAGATTGTTCCAGGATTTTTTCCCTCTGTGTATGTTTTGGTATATTTTTCCTTTACTTGAAAAATGAGATAGTGTGGGCGCCTGGGTGGGCTCAGTTGGTTAAGCGACTGCCTTTGGCTCAGGTCATGATCCTGGAGTCCCGGGATCGAGTCCCACATCAGGCTCCCTGCTCGGCGGGGGGTCTGCTTCTCCCTCTGACCCTCCCCCCTCTCATGCTCTCTCTCTCTCTCATTCTCTCTCTCTAATAATAAATAAATAAAATCTTTAAAAAAATGAGATAATGTACCATAACTTGCCTGTTTAACTCAATATTATATCATGGCGTCCTTGCATATCAGATACAGAATCGGCACCATTCGTTTTCGTAGCTGTGTGATATTCCACAGTATGGATGCACCCTGATTTATTTAGTCATTCTCCTACTGATTGACAATGGACTTGTCTACAGTATTTTGATATCATAAATAATGCTTCTTGAACTCTGTGAATCTCCCTTGTAACATCTGTGACACTGCTCTAAATCCCAGACAAGGCAGCGACTTAAGCTGCTCTTGATTTAGAACACCTTCTTCATTAAGGTTTTGGGCTAGGTTTTTTGTGAGGAGGGGTCTGGAGATAATGAACTAGGTTTTCTGGGTAGACTTCTGAGTGTGTTCACTGTTTCATTACATGTTACAGGTTCAAGACAAGTAAAACGAACAAGTGTTTGAGCACAGTTATATTTAATGTATAGTCTGTCTGTTTGTGTTCTAGTGTTAGCTAATCAGGGACATGAATGGAGCCAATCAGTAATGTGATTATTGGCTGACATTCTCTCCTGTAGATTCTTGGCTTCATAAAACCATGGCTTTGATATTTTGTTGTTTTTATCCCCTCCCTTAAACGCTGTCTTTATTTCTAATTATTAACAGTACCCTGCTGAGATGTGGCTATCAGAATCTCAAGATGTTCTCATTAATAGCATTATTAACCCCCTCGCAAACCAGCAAGGCGTCCTCTGGCTTGGACCCAAAGCTTGCAATATATTGCTTGGCTTTCTGTTAATGTTGAGGTTACTAGTTTGACAATGGCTGACTGTTGGGAGAATGGTGATGGGTTTTTTTCCTTGAAACCTCAGTATCTGACTAAATGGATGGATAGAGGAATGGACTGTTGCTTGATAGAGCTAGTGTGTTAAAATGTTAATGGCAGAACTAGATGCTGATATCCAGCTGTTAACAACAGCAGTATTCTTTCCAAACTCATCCAAAATTGTACTCTGGGGAATTCATAGAAAGGAGGATCACTCAGCCAAGAATAGTTTGGTCTCTAATCACAGTGATGTTGGTGGCAGAGCTCAGTCTTCACCACTAAGGCTGTCAACCTCTCCCAAAAATTAACCCCCCCCCCCCAAAAAAAAAGCCTCTCCCAAAATCATCCCTTCCGGGTTGTACCCAGTAAGTACATTAGCAAAGCTGGTGCTCTGCCTGGCTTGGGCAACCTTGTTTTGCTCCCTTTGCTGCTGTCTTTCTGACCAAAGATATGGTCTGAGACAGTTAGTACTTTGTGTTTACTAGGTGTGCACTATAATTTTATGGCTAAGTAGATGGGAAACTATTCATCTACATAAATCTATTTTTCAACAGAGTGACTAGGTTGAATAGTCTGTGCAGATCAGAAACAGGAGCTCCATTTTTTCTTTCTCCACCCTCCCCTCTTTTGCAGTGTTAGCTTGAATGGTTGTATGTTTCATTGCAGGCAGAAATAAATGAGGAGTGAATTGTGGCAAAGAGATATCGAGGGATAAAGCAGGATCATAGCCTGTGTGATGTTGTGCTGCCTGTCACTAGGGGCTGATGGATTCATTCCTTTGGAGCACTTTCTTGATAAGGCTGGTTTTCTGAGTTGGGTCCCCAAACAGATCCATTAGCTTCCCCTTCTCCCTCTGCAGCAGTGGTAGGGATTTTGGTTTTGTTCTTTTCCTTTTCTTTTTTTTCCCCTTTCTCTCATTTTAAAGAAGACTTTTTCCCTTAGATGGGCGGTTAGTTAGAGCCACCAAGTATTTTAAACAGTTGTGATGAAACAAACCACCTTTCTTGGCCCCAAACCAGTCCGAGCCCCCTCCCTAGAGAAAACCACGGTTATTAGTTTGTGCTATTTTCCAGAACCTTGCCCCGCCCCCGCTTTCTTAGTTCTGTACATCTGTGCAGATACATACACAACAAATAAAGTATTTTGATTTATGGCCTTTTTTAAGTCAAATGTGTATTTATTTTGCATCTTGACTTTCTCCATTAGCAGTATATCTTTGAGAACTTTTAATGTCATTGCCTATTGGTCAACTTCTGTTCTCCCCTCCATAGTTCATTTTACCACTTCTCCTATTTATTATGCATGTCCATTTTTTCCCTCTGTTACCAATAATGCTGGGGCAAATATGTTTGCCTTTGTATTTGCAACACTTATGGCAAAGTCATAATTTTCTTACTAAAGACCTTCCTAAATGATAAAAAGAAAAATCATTAGAAAAAAAAATGAGTAAAGATCCTTATTCTTATTGGTTATTGGGAAAATTAAAAATAAGAACAGATATGTTCATCCAGTGTATAAAAAATAGGAAATAAGAAGGATTCATAAATCCGCTGTTAGCAATGGTGTAGGAAGATTGGCATTCCCGTACATTGTTGACTAGAATATAAAAGGTGTGTACAATTTTCAGAGGACGGTTTGAACTGCTTCTGGGTATCTGTCTTAGGGAAAGGATTTTGTGCTCGTGGAGGGCATGTTCACTTTTTTTTTTTTTTTCCTGTAGCCCTGATTCTTAACCTTTCTGGCTTGCAGAGCCCTTGAAGATTTTGACAAAAGCCATAGACCATGTGAGATCAGGACTGAAAATGTACCTTGAAGAATTATCAGCACATGGTAGTAGATGGAACCACAAGAGTTCATCTGATGGAAAATGAAAGACACTGTCCAGTGCACACATGGCCATATTTCAGGCAGCCCTTCTGGAAGCCAAAGCCTTAGCTCCATAAATTTGTTTTCCCTACTCTACCAGTCATTTTCCCAAAGATGTTGGCTGTTAGGGAGACTCAGGAATCAGAGAGGCTGTGAATGGAACAGTGCAGTGCATTTCCTCCAGTGTCAGAAATAACGTCCATTCATTTATCCCACAGTCATTGCATGAGTGCCTACTACGTGCTTGGTCCTGGGGCCAGCACCTCCCACAGGGAGAGGTCCCAGCATACTGTATCCAAAAGAGTCCATCAGAAGGGAATCTCCACCAGAGTTAAACAGGTGACCCGAGGAACAGAGAACTGTTTTATAAAATGTTCTAGTTGGGTTGACCCAGCTAATCTAAAAAAATCCTTCAATGTTGAGATTATCCCGAAGACACTAGAGGATTTGATTGATTTATAGAACTCAGAAGCATTTGGGAAGCATCCAGGTTGTCTTGCATGTGTGTTCTCAGAAATGTTTTGCATGAACATTTTTCTTACAGATACCCTGCTCTGGTGGCATTCACTATGTAGGGCAAATTACAGTTTTCTGGATAAAACTGCCTAACTTTTCTTTGTGCCCAAGTTTTCTTGCGGGGTTCTAGCTAGGAGAAAGGGAGGAATACCACCGGCGCTATACCTGTGTTAGTTTTATTTAGCTTAATTGCAAATTCTTGGCATCATCATTTTCCCAACACTTATTATAGGGTAGAAAATACAGTATCAGAAGTGAGGAAAGAACTATAATGGGAACTTTGGGCGAGTAAGTAACAAATAAACTATATTTCAGGTTTCTTGTATTTCAAAAGGAGAACCGTATTGCTGATTCCTAGTTGGTTTTGAATGATTTATAACCTTTTATTTGTGGTTGAGTGCTGCAGTCTATGTTGTCATGGAAATTCTATTGAATTTATAGGTCCATTTATCCACAGTGATTTTCCAGACTTCATTTCATGGTGAATCATGTGGCTGTTACTACCAAGTACAAAGCAATTTCTAAAAAGTTTCATATTACAAAGAGCACCAACACTGCGGTGGTTATTTTCGTGTTTTTGAAATACAAATGAGTTCCAGATGCACCTAGGGATCCCCTCCCCCTCCACTGTGTCCAAGGTGTTAAGCTCCACTGCATTTCAGAACCAGCCTCATGTGTAATATAGTTACTCAGGAAAGGAAAGTTTGTTTTAATAGAAAAGAAAGTTATTACAGTAACTCCAAGAATAGGTGAAAGTGGTTTGAACTTACTGGTTCGTGCATAGGGGTAAAACTACTCTCCCAGTCTTTGGGCCCCATTACAATAGACTTGTTTCTCCCCCTTTAGAGATCAGTAGTAGTGGGAGAGGGGAAGAAAAACAAAATGCTTTACCATATCCATTGGCCAGGTTTCATGTGACAGTGAGTATAGACAAGGTGTCTCCACGTCAGCACTATTGACATTTTGGGCAGGATAATTCTTTGCTTTCGGGGGCTGTCCTACTCGTTGTAGGGTGTTTAGCAGCATCCCTGGCCTCTACCCACTAAATGCCTGTAGGACCCCTTCCATTACTGAAACCCAACATGACTAGACATGGCCACTGTCCCCTGGAGTCCAAAGTCACCCATGGTTGAGAACCACTACTCTGGAAACTTTGTGCGAGTCTCCTGGAGATAACTAATAGGAACTCCTCATTGCTAGTGGGAATTCTGATCAGGATGCTTTACAGAGAGGATTTTAAATGTGTGGGTTCTGCAATCAAATGCCTGGGTTTGAATCCCAACTTTATTACTACTCAGACAAGAGTAGTAATGGTGAGGATGAAAGGAATTAATTAATGTAAAGTATTATAAGAATCAGATACATTTAAGCAGCCCTGTGGAATGTGTTATGGACTTGCTACCTCTGGGCTTCTTTGGCCATGTCTGCCTTCAGGGAAAGGGTGGGGAAGAGGTGATGCTTGGTCCAGGCAATTGTTACGCGGTCCTAGGCTGGCCTGATTCTGCACACTTAGGGACGGTCCCATTTAACTTGCTCTGTCAAGCAGATAAGTTATCTCCAGCCTTACCCTAAGATTTGGAGTAGCCTCCGTGAAATAGAATGGGTCCCACAGAGGGGTGCAAACTCTTCCCTGCTCTTATTATTAGGTGGCATTATACTTTTGTTTATCCCAGTTTCAAAAGCACAGCAGTTCATGAATTGTATTTAGTATTGAAATATCATATACAAAGAGGAAAATGAACAAATAATAATAATACAGGTTAATGAATTTTCATACTCTTGTAACCAGCCCTGAGATCAAGAAAGAGCACTTATTAGCACCCCCAGAATCCCTTTCCCGCTTACTGCCCCCATAGGTAACCACTGTGTTGGCTTCGAACTGCATTAAGTTTTTCCTGGTTTTTGTACTTCATTTCAATAGAATCACACAGTGAACTTTTTTTTCTAATTTTAATTCTTTTTTTTTTGAATCTGCCTTATTTGGCTCAGCATTGTTTGTGAGATTCGTCTATATTGTTACTTGTAATTATAGTGCATATTCCATGGTGTGACTCTCACAATTTGTTTATCAATTCCATTAATGATTAGTGTTTGGTTTCCAATTTGGGGTGATTACAAATAATCCTTTCACCAACTTCTTTCCATTTTATTTTTCCTGTTAACTAATTGTTAAAGACATGTGAATCATTTGGGGGGGCCTACAGTATGGCAGATGTTGTGGGAGATGCTTTCCTTGACTTATTTTGTTTAATGCTCACTATACCCCAATGCTGCATTTCTTATCCTCCGTTTACTCATGGGGATGTTAAGACTCAGAGAGGGCGACTGATTTCAACTGGGTCACACAGCTAATTAAATGGGAGAGCTGTAGCTTACCACTCCCTTTCCTGAGGACATGAAAAGGGTAGCTGGCCAACATACAGGGAGATGTTGAACCTACCTCCTTTGTGTCTGAACTTATGCTGAACTGTAAGAAATAACTCGTGAATCAGGCATAGTAAATCCTTGAAAAACTCAATTTAATACTGTAAACAAAGCCTGAATAGTTCCTTACCAAGGGAAAAACACAAAGATTAAATATTTATGTGACTAATCAGATGCATCATCGAACCAGAAATTCCAAAAATCAACTGATAAATAGACTTAGAATGGCACAAACAAGTAACACACAGAGACTTTTCAAAGGGATCTCAGAAATCATCCCAGCACCTCATTGTGTATGAGTCATAGCCGTAGTGTGCACTTTGAATTCTTCTGCTCCAGAAATTTGGATTCCTGCTGTAAAGTAGTTGAAGATAATTCCATGTTACAGGGAAAGTAAGAAAAAAAAAAAAAAATGATTAAGGATTAGCGTACCCCGTGATTAATGATATTGTATAAAGCAAATGTTTCAGAATGTTTATTTAAATGCTACCTTGCCTACAAAGGGGCTGAATACCTGCTATTCTTTAGAGCACAGTTCTTCTAAATATAGTCATCCAATGAAGGCTGGGTGAAGCCTGCACACACCCTTCTTTGCTCTACCTTGTGGCATGACACACTGGGTTGTTGGCTGGCCTGTGGAAACAATTCACCTTCAACTTAATTCATATATCCCTTCTGGTCATAAAGTAATAAAGATACGTTAGTAATAAAACATGGGAGCCGCTTAATTTGTTCTTTCTTTACCATAGCATGTGCATAGTGGATGTGATGAGGTTAGTAATACCCCTGTTGGACAGAAGGGGACAGCACTGAGCCTTGGAGCTCTCAAGTGTCTTCAGTGTTTGAATCAGGTCTAACTTTATAGCCCAAGCTCTTGGATCTCCATTTATGTCACCCATAGTCATGTGGTCTGCCATCTTCATGGCCACTTTGCTGTAAGCCACAAGAGTGTGAACTGTATTTTAACAGAGGCTACATTCTCCAGGGGAGAGCCCTGTTAGAAAGAACCGAATGAAGACGAGAGCTCAGAGCCCAAGGAAGTAACTGGTTTGCAGAATGGTTTTAGAATGTGATACACAGTCACATATACATGTCTCTTATATAGGTGCTTAAAATCAGTCCTGACCTTTGGGGGTGTATGTCTCATTCAGTTGTGGGGGCAGTCAAGTCCAAAATTTGCAGAACAGGCTGGAAATTCCAACAAGAGTTGATGTTGTAGTCTTAAGTCTGAAGGCTGGAAACCCAGGCAGAATTTCTGTGTTAGAATCTGGAGAAACAATTCCTTCCACTTAGGGATGCTTCACACTTTGACCTGATTGGATGACACCCACCACATTATGGAGGGTAATCTGCTTTACGCAGAATCTACAGATTTAAATATTAATCACATCTAAAAAATACCTTTATAGCAACATCTACAATGTTTAGCCAAACAGCTGGGCAGCAGGGCCTAGACAAATTGACCTATAAAATTAACTATCACAGGGGTAAAAATATAATAATGATCCTTTTAAAAAGTAACTGGGGTAAAAACTGTTCATTGATATAAAACAAAATTCCCATATAATGATTCTGAATTCGGAGTGTCTGTGTTATCTATTTCTATATACTATATATAGCATGTATTTATCATGCTCTCTGTAATTTACATGACTAGATTTTCTTTTGTTAGAGTATCAAAATTTCAGGCTACTTACTTGGGTAGAAAAGGGTTTGAATTTCTTGTAGATTGAGGAGAAAATAATATAACCTGTGTTTAGCAGAACCATACCTGGGGCCACTTAGCATTTCCAAGTGATTTTGGCGTATATTTGCACTTCCGTGAGCATTTTCTCCAGTGGTTTAAATCCATTCATTCTCTTGGTAATCTAATCCCTCCTTGCTACTCATTTAGTTATTTATTCCTATATATAGGAAGAAACCCATTATATTGTTTTTGGATTTGTCATTTGTCTGTCCTTGCTTCCAGACACTCAGAGCCCCGACCTGTGTTATTCATGCCAAAAATAAATTACTGCTATTTACAATGAACAGCGCTCTGAAAGACCTAGCTTTGACTCGGCAGATGTACTTCTGCCTGCATCGATCTTCCTATTTGATGGCAATGGCAGAATTAAAGAAGTAGAACGTGCAGTGTTGAGTGTGTATGATCTGGCTTCGTAGCAGTTAAGGTGCAGCACAATCTACAAATCGAGTTAGATTAAGAAGTTATGATGCAAAAATTTCAATTCTGACATCATCCTATCCAAGTCCTCCAACAAGCAGAACCAGCAGATCATTAACTGTGTTTGAAATTTCGCTTTGCCTTTACTGCACATTTTTATACTTGGGCATGTGTTTCTAGTCCTCCACCATGTTCTCAGCTGCCTTACTCCAGGTTGGCATGATCAGAAAAATACATTTCACCTCTTTGGTTCTGCTATCTGCTACCTCCTGTGTGGTTTTTAATTTCACTGTTGCCTTTCTTGTTGCTGTCTTTATCTCGTCCCATTTACATTTCATCTCTGTCTGTTCTTCTCCTATAGCAGTGTGTGTATTCTTCCACTCCATTGAAGATGCCCAGCAGTATCTGGAAATGTCTAAGGAATCTTTCAGTAGATTGCCTTTCCTCTGAACTATCTGCATGCTCTTTCCTTACTTAATTTATCTTTTTTTTTTTTTTTTTTTTTTTTGCTTGGGTGTGTAGGTATGTGGGGGATGAAATACCAGTTGTTTGAAATTAAAATGTAGAGCTTTCTAAATCACCAAAGAAGTCACTGTTGGGTTTTTCCACTCCTGTTGGGGTCATTGCCTCTTACCTCCATTATCATGGAGATGGGAGAGCTGACTTATGCTCACAACTGTAACAGTAGATGATAGAAAGTCCACCTTAAAGGAAATGTCCCCTCTGACCCATCACCCGCATTATTTTAGTATTTATTTACTACATGCCTCACTTGTCCAAGAGCCATTCATTGCCTCATGTTTTTTTGTGATACATTTGTGTACGACTCTAACTTTGACATTCAAAAAAAAAAAAGTTAACCTTCTTTCATCATTGATACTTCTTTTTTTTTTAAAGATTTTATTTATTTGAGAGAGACAAAGCATGAGTGGAGGGGGAGGGTCAGAGGGAGAAGGAGAAGCAGGCTCCACACTAAGCAGGGAGCCCAATGCAGGACTCAATCCCAGGACCCTGGGATCATGACCTGAGCCCAAGGCAGATGCTTAACCGACTGAGCCACCCAGGCACCCCTCATTATTGATATTTCAATCTTTCTAAGCACAAACTGTGTCTTCATCTCTCATAATACCTTATATATAATGGGTAGTAAGCAAATATACTTGTCCATTGTAGGGAAGCCCAGTAATTAACACCTGAACTCTCTAGGATTGGAAATATTAAGTTTCTATGACAATTCCCCCCCCCATTCCTTAACTGCTTTGAAAATTTTGGAAATCCTGGGTTTCTTTGGCTATAAAATGAGGATCATGGTGGTACCTACCTCAGTGAGTATTCCTGAATGATAGCACAGTACCTGGCATACGGTAAGCACTCCCTAAATGTTTGGAAGATAACAACATTAATAAAAATATAGAAGGCTCTAGTTTTCAGATTTGTTGCTTTGCGTTTGTTCAGCTTAATACAACTAGTGATTCAAGTTGGAAACCGGGCGTAAAGATAGTTTTTATATCAAATTGCACCAAGAGTCATTTTAAATATATGGGGGGAAATGGCTCAAGGCAAGAGAAAGGGGAAGCTAAGTGGGCATTTTGTTGTGACTCTGTATGCATCATGCTAGTACCCTTCAACAATAGAGCATTGACCTTGGTCAACCTTATGCTCACACTATCCATTTCGTCCCCCTCCCATTACTTGGAGGTGTTGCTATTCATTCAGGCACTTTTCATATCTATATTTCGGCATCTGCCTCCTGGTCACTGGTAGGGCCTTTTCTCTTTGTAAAATTCTCTTTTAAAAATGTCAGGTTGTGACATATGGTATTCTATTTTTTCTGTCACCCTGATCTGGCTAGAGAAATGCCTGGATGGTTTTCCAGTCCAGCCATTCCACAAGGTAGAATCAAATGATCACCCAGGTCTGTGAGGCTTGCTCGTGAATTGGAAGGATTTTGTAGAATTGGTCCCTTGACTGTGCACTGGGTACATAGACTACCAGTGACTTTTTAGTTGATCTTAATATAGTTTGTTTCAGTGGTTGAGGAGACTTAACGTGTCTCATGGCACTCTGCATGATAGAGCGACATCAATTTATACAAAGTTGATCCAGCTCTCCTTCCCTTGCAAGGAAGGTTCTGGTTAGAATAGAGTCACTGAGCCTTAAGCCATATAGTTTTCTTGAAGAACGAAATTTTCTAATCTCAAACATATTTGGAAAATACTGACTTAGGGATATAATGTCTTTAAATACCATTCCTTGCTAAAAGGAACCAGAACTCACCCAAGTTATGGCCAATTTTAGGGCTGGAGCAGGGAAAAATTGAGATGAGTCTAGAACGTCTGTGTCAGCTAATAAGGAGATGCTAAAAAATATAAAATGATGGGGACATAGCAAAATGACAGCAGAATCCATTTGGAGGGTTTCCTACTGTGCAAAAGGTCTCCTATTGAGACAGTTTGTACATTGAAATAAGTAATGGTAATGGATTGAATAAAACAAAATAAATGAGTTCATGTGGATTTACATAAATGAATGAACGAATAAATAAACTATGTGGACGGGAAAGCAATTCCTTACACTAGAATCCCATTCATGCATATAGAAGGGGTAGTGCAGTTAGAAAATCATCAATGAATACCGAGACTAGTGGATGGACATTAGATGACAGACAATGTGTTTATGTAATCCTAAGTAGCTCCCTACGAAGTACTTTTTAATTATAAAAGGAAAATTAATGACTTTATAGTGGAGAAACCTGGCAGACATCAACTTAGCCGTAAGATCAAGTTAAACACCCCTCATACTGGGAGAAATCCACAGGGTGCACTTCCCGATATGATGCACTGTGAAGACAATGTCACTTCTGTGGAAACCTGCCCCGAATGCATCACCTGCATCTAATCATGAGAAACCACGAGACAGACCCTGATTCTACCTAACAACTGACCTGCACACTTCACACTGTTCAAATGAAGAAAGACTGAGTAACTCTCCCAGAGGAGAGTGGGGGCAGGAGGGGTCAGTATAAAGAGGCGTAACAATGAAATGCAGAGTTTGATCCTAAATTGGATTCCTGGACTAAGAACCAGAATAATGATCTGTAACGGACTTTATTTGGGCATTTGCCAAAATTCGAAATGGATTGTGAATGAGATAATAGTATTGTATCAATGTGAAATTTGCTAATTTGAATAATTATACTGTGCTTATATAAGAGACTGTCCTGATCCTTAGAAATTATACACTTAAGTATTCAGCAGTAAAGGGGCATATTTTCTCCCACTTACTACCCGGTGATTCATAAAAAGAAATTGTGTATCAGTGTGCACAGAGAGAGAGAGAGAAAGAGAGAGAGAGGATGAAAATAGGATAAAATGTAAATAATAGGGGATGCTGGTAAAGGCTGTGTGGAAGAGTTCATAGATCTCTCTGTTGCCAGATTTTCCTGATCTTTTCCTTCAGTTGATGTGTATCATGATTCTTCAGGAGGAGGACTGATACCCTAAGTAAGCATGACTTTGATTCACTTTATTAGGAAGAACACTCTTGGTGATGCTAGAGGGAAGACTCTGGGTATGGCTTTTGAGAGCAGATACAGAAAGCCATTGGGCTACTGACAATATTTAGTAGCCACCCCAACACCTTCCAAAGATGGTTTTGTGAAAAACAAAGATGTTTTCCAGCTTCTGCCCCAATTTGTCCCATCAACAATAACAAAAAAGTGATTTAAAGTCCAGTTCACTCAGAAAAACTCCATCCACTTCTTATTGTCATATTTAAGATAGCTTCAAAAGTTAACCTAATTCAGTAGACTACAACTTTAGAGAAAAAGCATGGAAAATTAATATTTCAGACTTCTGCTACTGTTCGCTGTATGAAACATTTTATTATCCTGATGGGTGGAGCCATGACTCAAAGACATCTTCTGAAAATGAATTTCCTCACCCGGTCGTAAATGAAAATGCCCTTGAAGAGGTCTTAAAGTATTTTGTATCACACACTATTCAGGTGATGCATTAAACAATGCCACCCCTGCTCATGGGCTGGAGAATAAGAAAAACTTCTGTGAACTTACTTAACTTGAGGGCCTGAGTTTTAAAAGGAAACTGAAGTGTTATTTTCTGAATATGCTTGTGTGGCGTTTCTTTCTTGCATTCGTAGCATTGTGCCCAAAGTAATTCACCTAAGTATTAAACTCTTTTTTTTCTGCACCTCACTGAATGGATTTTTCTCAATGTACATGCATGATGTCTAAAGCTGTCCAAACCTAAAGGCAACACATTTGTAAAAGGCTGCCGAAATTGGTGAGAATTCACAGCGTTGGAAAAATAATTCACTGTAAGAAGGAAAGTCCTTCAAAGGAATCTACCCATCCTTCTTTCATCCACTTGGTTGTCTGACTTTTCCTAGAAAGTATCCTGATTGGGCCACTTGATCTTACCCTTCAGAAAAGAAGTGTCACCTTATTCTTAATGTCTCAAGTAACCTTTGACCTATACTTCAGCTAGTTTTTCTGACTTAGCTTTCCTCTCTGGGAAGTTATCATTTGGTGTCATATCTCCAAACTTCCTCTGGGGTGTGGTTGTTCAGTTTGTTGTGGAGAATAGCATCACGTCATTTGGAAAATAGGGACGACCTAATGAATGATAGAGGAAATCTGATATTCTGTAAGGAGTAGGATCATTCCAGAAGATTCAGTGACATCACAGTCTTACTAGAAACTTTAAGGTGTCTGCCAAATGTTAACCTTAAAATATGATGGTGATAGTGATGATGATGATGATGATGATGGTGATTTGCTGAGCATAGATGAAGTGTAGGCCTGATGCTGCTACACGCTATACATTACAATGACTCATTTACTCTCCATGCCCACCCTACCAGAGGTAAATACTTTATTCTATACATGAGGAAGCTGATACTTTGCAATAGGCTTGTTTGTCTGAGGTCTCACAGGCAAGTAAATGAAGAGGCTAGAATAGAAACCCAAATCTGTTATTTTTACTATATATGTATTCTTTCGAGAACACTCCATGGTCCATTTTTGTTCTCTGCATTGTACTAAGTATCAAAGACTATTCAAGCATTAAGATCATATAATGATTTTAAATTGATTTGTCTGTATTCTGCTTTTTGAGTAAGAAACTCTACCCAAATGTAAGAGAAGGTATTTCCGGTTGCAGTGAGAGCACCTGGATTTTATAGTTTTCCTCTGATGTTCAATCTTAGCCAAGTTAACATGAACTTTCTAAAAGCACTATTTCTTCATCTGTAAAGGAAGGTAGTCATTTCTGCCCTGTCTTCACAGGGGTTGTTAGATGAATTAAATGGAATAATGTACGGTACAGTTTTGCAAGGTGGAAAATGTGAAGTATTATTATTATTATTACCATTAAATTTCTGGTGGATTCATTGAAGTACTCCATTTGGGCAATTGAACCCTTCAAATTCCTCCAAAAGAGTGTTGCTTATAAAGATGTGCCCATTTAAGTATTTATAATTTAAGCATGTGAACTGAATCTCACAGGCTTAGGGGTTTTTTTGTTTTTTTTTACTTCAAGATGTTTTACTCCATTAAAATTTTGCTCCATAATAGGGAACTTTGACCATGACACGAATATCAGGCAATCAGAAGGTGTCAACATTATTTCTTTTGGGTAGCAGGAAGGCTCTCTGGTATGTGAGAAGTGTGATTGTGTGGTTTGTAGGGGTAAAATGATATGATATCTGGGGTTTGCTCTTAAATACCTCAGCAAAGGAAAAATATGGATAGATGAATACATTTGGCCAAATCTTAGGAAGTGAGGAATCTGGGTCCCTTGTACTGTTCTGTCTACTTGTGTGTAGGCTTGAAATTTTCCCTAATACATATTTTAATTGTTCTTTTACAGATGCAGATTTTCTTTTATAATCCAGATGACTTTGACAGCTTTCAAACCGCAATTTCTGAAAACAGAATAATCGGAGCCATGGCCATATTTTTTCAAGTAAGTTAACGGTGGCTCAAGTACTTCAACCAGAGAATTCTCTGAGTATTTTTTTTTTTTAATTCGCTGAATTGTTCTATGTTTAATGAATGCATCTGTTTTCTAGTTCACACCTGTCTAAATGAAAGATATTTCATATTGTCTAATGTGTGATTTAAAATGTAAATAAGTATGTTTAGAAACATAATGAAAATTTTTGCATGAATTATTCTGATTTTATTGCTACTTGACTGGTGCACAGATTGAAGAACACATTTATCATCTAAGTTACTTCACTGCTGAAGCGTTTTGAACAGGTTCCTTCAGCATATTAAAAGGCTGATGCAAAAAAAAGGTGGTTTTCTTTGGAACAACTTTAAAATTTGACATTACTTATGAGTGGATTAATAAATAGCATCAGTCACTTCCCTTTTCTTTCCCTCCGAGAAATCCCCATGGTAACTAAAGTTTTCACTGAGACCATTTCTAAGTTAGTACATTTATGAACTCTCATCCTTTCTTTCTCTTTTTTATTGTGCTTGTAGTGAGTGTTTCTTCTGGTTTGTGTGTTGGTTCTACAACTAGAAGCCAAACCTTGTATCCTCCCATGGGATAATTCTGTCCAGGCTTTTTAATAAGTCACATCAAATTAAAGTAATGTCAACCATCAAGTGTCTTGAAATAGTAACTGAGAGGAGACGTGGTGCATTTTGGGCCTGAGTAGTAGGTATGTGACTTGTCTTTCAGTCTTTCAGTCTACTCAGTAACCTGAGTAGTAGGTATGTGACTTGTCTTTCAGTCTTAAAATTTGCCTGAAGACTACATAGCAGTGTTTCTTTCATCAGTGAGGCATTGTTGGACAATGATGTCTTTCTGACAACTCAAAGGAATATTTAAGACAGCAGAACCTTTTCCACCATGAGTCTTTGACCCCTGCCTTTTGGGGCAAGCTTTTTTGTCTTTGAAATGGAGCCATTCTTGTTTGGAGTATGTTAATTTCACTACGCTTTTTAGCATATGACACATGATGGACAATTCTGTGCACTGCCCTCTCTCCCTCTTAACTACCCCCCCTTCCTTTCATGGGTAAAGGTTCAAATGGAAGATTATATATGAAAAATTGAAAAACCCAATATTCTACCCGAATCTCAGAAATGGTAAGAGTGGTGGTCATTAGGATTGGTTATGGCACCGGTTTTCAAACTGTGGGTTCTGACCTCCTAGTGGGCCATGAAGTAATTTCAGTAAATCCTGCCAGCACTTTTAAAATAATGATGGAATAGAAAAAAATGATCAGAAAATATCAGTGTATTACTCATAGTAAGGGTAAATATTTTTGCAGAACTTTTTTTTTTTAAACTTTTTTTGGTTGTTTTTATATAGAGAGGCATAGTAGGTATGTATTTGGTCATGTTATAAAACATATTTCTTACCATAGCTCATGGTCTGGTATCTTGTAAGTTTTCTGTTTATGTATTTGGTTGATCTCCCCTTTGTTCTTCCACACATCTCTTTTCCCTGATTACATTCATAAATCAGTTGAGCATAGTGTTTTAAAAACTCATTCACTAGCGTCAAAACTATTTGCTTTTGAGTCCCATCTCTTCCACTTAATAGCTGCATAATGGTGAAGGAGTTATTTAAACTTTCCAACCTCAGTATTCCTACCTGTGAAATGGGGATAGCAACTTCTATCTACACCATCAAGATTGTAAGATTGTAAGTAGTCATTAAATGAAGCCCCTAACGTGGGTTCTGGCACATAGTAGACATTCGTTCAATGCCAAATAAAGTATGTATCCCTATCCATATCCATACAATTGTTTTCCTATGGGATGGAGACCTATGGTATATGTGTCTTCTTTGCATCAACAGAAGTCTGTTTTGGGCACTGCCCTGTGGGCAGGTTCCTTGGGTTCTGTCTGTACCCCTTCTGCATCTAAACCATGATCAGTTTGCCTTATGCAATGCTGAGGTCACTTGAGCCATTTTTAAACAGTACCCACTTCCATGGTTAATCCCTTCTTTTCTGTGATTGTCCTCTTGGCGTGCTGCTTTTCTTGTAGCTTTTCCTCTACTCCTGCAGCTGCACCATCAGTCTGCCCTGCCCTCTTTCTGTCCTGCCCACCCATGCCTGGCCCGACCAGGTCCTACTGTGTAGATCACCTTTCTTAGAGGAAAACAAATTTTAAAGTGTTTCTATGAGTCCTGGAAGAACTAGTTCACAATATGTGCTACACAGAAGGTTTCTGTGTTTCCAGCACCTATAAACTCTTGTGAAATGTAGGACCAATTAGAGTCTTAGGTAGGCAAAGCCCGTTGGTTTACAAACCAGCAAAACACCTCAGTGTGAAATGTAGGTTTTAAATTTTTAAAGTATTTCTAGGACATGATGACTAGTTCACACACAAAGATATATTTCATCTGATAAGTCCTTCTAAAAATTTTGGCTTGCTGCCCTGTATACACAACATGGAAGATAGGTAACGTAAAATAGAACAGATTTTCTTTTTAGATACGAGCTGTGTTGAGCTGCTTCTTTTGTTTTCCTTATAAGTCCACATATGCATTTATACATCTTTGTTCACACTATGTTGAGCAATGGAGAGGAAAACAGTGTTACTGTTATTTTAATTTGGCAGTCTAGTTACATTCCATACTTTGTATTTTGTGCCTTCCTGTAAGAATGTTAAATTTCTTCCCCCAAGTAGTCAGATAAATCTTCATATATGTTTTCAAATTCAAACCTGGTATCTTGCATTTTGGTATTGAAGAAGTATTTATCATCTATTCAGCACTGGTTCAGCGCTAGGAAGGGCACTAGTGGCTACATTAAATATAATAAATGCAATCAGCTCCTGCCCACTAGGACCTCACTGTCCGAGTTGCACGTGATAATGGCTAGCAAGAGGTGGGTGGAGAAACCCTTACATTTGTTAAGAGGCTGTGTGCTGACTTGGTGCTTATAAACCCACATATTAATTATCCAGAGTGACATGACGTGAATGGCAAGAGCATGTCTAGGCAAGGCTGAGTTCCATGTAGATGTTGTCATCTTGATGTTAACTTACTCCGTACCCTAGTTTACACACATCTTTGGATCAGCAGCTCTCTAGAAGATCTAGGAGATCGGTAAGGGGGAAGGTTGATTTTAAAGGATTTTTAAAACTAATTAAAGTAAGAATTGGCAAAGGATGGAGATATCTGTTGTTAAACCACTAAAGAGAATAAGTGCTCGTATAGCTAATTTATATAAGTACAGAAATTAAGATAATTGTTTTCTGTTTGTTAAAGTAGAATCTCTACTATTCTTTGCTGTTAGCCTGATTTGAATTCCTGTAAAAATGTAAAATACCAAATGCCATTAAAATACTCTTTAAAAATATTCTATTATTCTGATAATACTCTACCTAGCTTATCTGTTTAAAGAAAGAAATATGAAAAACTTATGTTGACAGGAGAGCTGAAATGATAGGGGAATGATTAGGTAATTTGTGGAAGGATGCTTTGCTTTGAAAACAACACACAAAAGGATTTGATTGGCTCCGGCTTAAGTTTATTGAGTAGAGAATACCAGGTACTCAGAATGAATGACCTTACCTTAAGCAGGCCTGTATGTTTTTAGACCAAGAAATCTTCCATCATCACCATCTGAATTGGTTTTTCTTTCTTCCACTGTTTCTTCACTGTTCCTTGTTGAATGCTTTCCTCCATTTCCCGTCAGAATCCACGTGACTTCTCTCCATGCAAACATCCACTGGCTTTCCATGTGATGCTCCTACAAAGTTGGTATCCCCAAGCTTTTTGCAGTTGTGATTACTGTGGGTTTACGGGTATGATGATTGGGTTTTTTCAAGAAGCACATTATTATTTTTGAGTGTATCATGGGGGGGGGCATCTCCTTTGTTTTACTACCTAGTGGTCATTGTTGGAATGCCTAAAATTTTATTTATATTTCCTGATTCCCTTGAACTATGGGATTATAAATGCATGAGTTTTTAAGAGCAGCTACATTTAGAAACTTTTCTCATGTGATGTTCTCGCCAGCCTCCTTGGTAGACCTTTCTGGGTAGAGTCTCTTCTTAATCTTTGCATCAGATGCAAAGATATAAAATTTTTATTATGTCTGCATCCGGTGGCCTAGTCAATGGCATATGTCTTGTACATTTAAGAAATAAATAAATTGCATCCTGATTTATTTATAGATTGTCTTAAAGTGTTGTGTTTTTTGTTTTTTGGTTTTTTTGACAACTGATCTTCAATGAGGTTTCTTCATTTAATGTTTCAGTTTCACTCCTCCTGGCAACGTTGAGCCCCCTTGTCCCAATATTTTTTTTTTCTATTTCTGTGAAAATTTCTGCCCAGAATATGACCACGGTCGTTTGGTTTTCTCTAACGCCTCCAGTTAGGTGGTTGCCCCCTTTTCATTTCTGCGCTCACTTCAGAGTCAAAAGCAAACTTCAAAACTCAAATGTTTCGCAAGTTGCTAACCCATTCTTTATATCATGTCGGTGGTACAGACTGCTTAATTATTTTTCTCCATCTGGAGAGGCTTAGTAATTAAATGAAATGGCAGCACCTGGGATTATTTATAGACCTTGAGAAGGCAGGAGGAGTTCTTGATGACTCATCTATCTAGGGCTGGCAAGGAAGGCTTTTTCTCCACTTCCCTGCATTTCGCCCTCCCTCCCCCCGCCGCAGGTAGATGGGATTCGTCCTTCCTTTAACCCGCTGTTCTCTGAGCATTCTGTCACGCATTAAAGCTGTTACTTTACTTGCTTGCTTCTGCCTTTGTACTGTGAGATCATTGAGGACTGGGAGTCTTCACTTGGTCATCACTGCATCTCTTGCAAGTGACTAACACTGTGGCTTGGTTGTGCCAATACTTAACTAAATTCAGTGGAGACATACTTAGGCTCTGTTGTCTTGAATGGAGAGGAGCAACCTGATAGCCTATCAGCTAAGGAGTATCAGAAACAGGGCCTAGGAGGTGAGGGACCTGAGAATACTACAATGGAAACTCTTTGAGGCTAAGGTCCGTGTCTTGTTCCCCTTCTGTTTGCACCCGACCATCCACCTTTCCCTTGCCCTCCTATCAGTGTCTTGACCTCAGTTACTGTTCAGGAAATATATACTGAGTAGGGCTAAGTTATAGGAAACCTCTCAGGGTCCTACCACAAAGTGAATCATCTGGGTTGTGAAAGAGCATGTCTAGGTGTTTGTGTAAGCTTTACCTAAGAGGGGCTGTGGTCATATAGAAGTTTAAGACCATCTCTTGAGATGGTCAAGGACATGAACGTGAAGGCTACAAGTCTTCTGATTCACTGAGGATGGTAACCCTCTGAGGATGTTAACGGGGTTCCATTGGGTCTGACATGCCAACAAACGAATGTTTCTCCATTTATGACTGTGGTTGTGAAAAGGCAACAGGGCTTTACAAATCTTAAAGTAGTAGTGCATTCAGAGGCCTCAAAGGAGTGTTTCAGTGCCAACAATATGGAGATATATCTGTATCAGAGAAATGTTTTTTTATAAAGTTTCCTACTAGGGTGCCTGGGTGGCTCAGTCAGTTGAGCGTCCTACTCTTGATTTTGGCTCAGGTCATGATCTCAGGGTCGTGAGATCGAGCCCCGTGTCGGGCTCCACGTTCCACAGGGAGTCTGCTTGAGATTCTCTCTCCCCCTCTGCCCCTCCCCCTGCTGGCGCGGGTGCTCTCGCGTGCGCTCTCTCTCTCTCTCTCTCTCAAATAAATAAATAAATCTTTTAAAAAATAATAAAAAATAAAGTTTCCTACCAAAATGCTTTTATCTCAGTAGATGGTGGATGGAGAGGCTTTTGTGGATTATTTTGCTATTTTTCTTTCTGGCTTGCCTGTGGTTGTTTTTTTTTTTTTTTTTTTTTAGGATTTCATAATGTGCAATTTACTTTTTTTAAATTTTTTTAATTTTTTTTATTATTATGTTATATTAATCACCATACATTACATCATTAGTTTTTGATGTAGTGTTTCATGATTCATTGTTTGCGTATAACACCCAGTGCTCCATTCAATACGTGCCCTCTTTAATACCCATCACCAGGCTCACCCATCCCCCCACCCCCCTCCCCTCTAGAACCCTCAGTTTGTTTCTCAGAGTCCATAGTCTCTCATGGTTCATCTCCCCCTCCAATTTCGCCCCCTTCATTCTTACCCTCCTGCTATCTTCTTCTTCTTCTTCCTTTTTTTTTTTTAACATATAATGTATTATTTGTTTCAGAGGTACAGGTCTGTGATTCAACAGTCTTACACAATTCACAGCGCTCACCATAGCACATACCCTCCCCAATGTCTATCACCCAGCCACCCCATCCCTCCCACCCCCTACCACTCCAGCAACCCTCAATTTGTTTCCTGAGATTGAGAATTCCTCGTATCAGTGAGGTCATATGGTGACCTTTCTCTGATTGACTTATTTCGCTCAACATAATACCCTCCAGTTCCATCCGCGTCGTTGCAAATGGCAAGATTTCATTCCTTTTGATGGCTGCATAATATTCCATTGTATATATATATACCACATCTTCTTTATCCATTCATCTGTCGATGGACATCTTGGCTCTTTCCACAGTTTGGCGATTGTGGACATTGCTGCTATAAACATCGGGGTGCACATACCCCTTCGGATCCCTACATTTGTATCTTTGGGGTAAATACCCAGTAGTGCAATTGCTGGATCGTATGGTAGCTCTATTTTCAACTTTTTGAGGAACTTCCATACTGTTTTCCAGAGTGGCTGCACCAGCTTGCATTCCCTGTGGTTGTTTCTTATTTATATCCTTCTGGGGTCTCTTTGTGATAGTTGATGGGTTAGTTTCTTTGTGTTTCAGGGCACCTCTATGTATGTTTCTTTGCTTTTTCTTGCTCTTGCTGTTCTTTACATGTCTGTGTTTTTCTTCCTCTGTCCCTCTTTTTCTCCTTCAGATTCTCTAACTGAACAAATTGTAATATTTTCTCATTTATTTATTCATGCACTCATTTGCTAACTCATTTGTTCATTCTGCAGTATTTATTAAGCACCTTCTCTGTGCCTTTCTCTATGAAAAGTGTCAGTGTATCCTCAGAATACTGGCCTGCCCACAAAGTAATTGGGGAACTGGAGGTTTTGAAAAGATTTGGCCTCTGAATCCTTTCTTCAGTGGTAGCATCATTTTATTATTAGAATACGAAAGGTGGATCAGGTAAGGGAGATGAAATATCAAGGAAAAAATACAACAATTATATCTTTTGTACATTTTCCAAATGGTAAATATTTCATTTTAAAGTATGAAGTTCCTATTTGTGAATTTTAGAACTGGGCTCTCCTGTCTGCATTTTTTTTTTTCTTTCCTCCATCTTTCTACAAAGCAAAACACCACTGTGGAAGTATAACTCATCCCTTTTATGCATGGTGACCTATATCGATCTTTTTATTTTTTTGACCATCCCCTAGGAGTCTTTTCCTTTTTTAAATGAAGAATA
Source organism: Phoca vitulina (assembly GCF_004348235.1). Taxonomy (NCBI): domain Eukaryota; kingdom Metazoa; phylum Chordata; class Mammalia; order Carnivora; family Phocidae; genus Phoca; species Phoca vitulina. The sequence goes on from NW_022589716.1 coordinate 18,790,235, forward strand.
CATTTGCTATCATTCCTATAGTTAGCTCTAAATTTTTTTTTTTTTACTTTTGACCATTCCTATTGGGAATGTGAAACAAGGGCCCCTACTGCATAGGAAAAAAGAAAAGGAAGGACAGATGGAAGGAAGGAAGGAAGGAAGGCAGGCAGAGAGAAAGGAGGAGGAAGAAGAGGAAGAGAGGGAGGGAGGAAAGGAACTAAAAGAGAAAAGGAATTACTAATTATACCCATCTACCAACACCCACCCCAAAAGCCAGTAACTATTTTTTCGTGGGAGAACTTGTGAGTTTGAGTCAGTGAGCGGTGGTGAGTTGTAAAACTTCCTTTTTCGACTGCTCTTCAGGCCAATTGCAAATACTGATATGATTCTTAATTTCTTCCTTGCCAGTTGCTGTTGTTTGAATATCATCCTTCTCACTTTTTCCACATCCTTGGTTTTATCCGGTTACAAGTTCACTTCTTTCACTACATTACCTAGAAGTGTAATTTCAGAATGTTTTGGGTTGATTAGGAAGACTTTTTTTATACACACACAAAAATTAAAATACATATGTTCCAATTAAACTGTTTTAACAGCTAATTGATTTCATAGGATTTACCATTAAGTGAAGGCTGGAGTCATTTTTAATGTTCGGATGCAAGTTTGGAGTAGATTTGTGGATGTACAACATTGAATTTATAGCCTATCAGGTGTTTTCAGTCCATCTCTTGTCTGCAAATGGCCTGTAATTCAAATTTCCTCTTAGCGGACATTACGGAGGACAATTTAATAATTGGCAAAGCATCACATAATTAAGAGACTTTGAAAAAGACCGTGTGAAAATTTTCTTTAATTAAATCATTGCACTTCAAGGATGGTTACCAAGTACTTTGCCCTTCTGTATATCACTAAGTGAAAATAGTTTAGAATCTGTCATTTAGTTTAGAATTTAGTTCTTTGGGCCATTTGTTCTAATAGAAGTCATAGAATCTGATTGTCATAGGAACATATTAGGAACTTTGTAGCGGTCCACCAAACAGGACAATTCAGAGACCTAGCTCTGAGGGATTTTAAGATTGACCATGATCCTCTAGCTCTTTGGCATCTACCAAGACAAGAGAATCCTAGTTCCGTGACTCCTGATCCAGTTCTCATTTTTCCTAGCCTTGCTCTTCCTGGAAGTGTGATCTAGTAGATGCTTTGGCTGACTACACCTTTTGGGAGATACAGATAAAGTACTTTGCATCCCAAGTAGAGAAGGAAGTGGCAATTCATTTTCTTCCTCCTCCCATCCCCCAGATCTAGTTGAAAAGATGCTTTTAAAAAGAATACGGGGGTGCCTGGGTGGCTCAGTCAGTTAAGTGTCGGACTCTTGATTTTGGCTCAGGTCGTGATCCCGGGGTCATGAGATTGAGCCCCATTGCTGAGGCTCTGCATTCAGCAAGGAGTCTGCTTGAGATTCTCTCCCTCTCCCTCTGCCCCTCCAACTGCTTCCTGCATGCGCATACACGCGCTGTCTCTCTGTAAAATAATTAATCTTTAAAATAAATAAATAGAATACAAATACTGCTAATAAAAGTTAATATCTTATGTGGACTTAATTCATGTAAAATGCCAAAATAAAGTGCCTATATTCAGTATTACGTTATTTAACCTTTACCGGGACCCCTCAAGGTATTATTATGCCCATTTTACAGATGCAGAAGCTTGAGGCATGGAGCTTCTTTTCAGTGTCAATTTCGCAAGACTACACAGGCCAATAGAAGTTAGAGCCAGTATTTCAACAGCAACAGCCCATCTCCAGGGTCTGTGCTCTTAGTGGAATACCGAATCAGATAAGTTGGTGTTCTCTTCAAAACGGTAGAGAAAGAAGTAGATATCACTGGTTCCAGTTACTATCACATGTATAGATGTGCTTCAGGGCCTCTCTTAATTTTGCTGGTACCTGAAGAGCTATTATCTTGTGACTTAAAACTGTGTTCTTATTCTTTCTGCCCATAATGAAAACCTTTGGTCCTATTCTATATTCTCTTGCCTGTAAAATTACTTTATACGTTTGATGACAGCTTTTTTTTTTCTTCCTCCTTTTTATAAAAAGGTATAGAGTATTGAATGAATGGTGTAGTTAGATAAGGATAATGTGAGTGGATGGGGTAAAGATTTCAACAGTCACTTATTAACTTTTTTAATGACAATGGTTCTTATGGGGGAGGGGAGGGAGGGGACAGGGGATTTTGCCTTGTGGCTATGTCTGGAGACACTTGATTGTCATACTGGGGTGGCAGTGCCCTGGCATCTAATGGATAGAGACAAGGAACACTTGCCCAATGTCCTACAATACACAGGACAGCCCCTCCCAGCAAAAAAGTATCCAGCCCAAAATGTCAGTGCTGAGATTGAGAAATCTTGCTTCATCGTTATCAAGTATTTGAGGACACTTCAACGTTGTAATCTCAGTGGATGAGGGAGCTGTTGCATTCTTCTGCTCATTTGATAGCCATAGGAATAACTAAAAATTTCATGCCTGAGAAGTCCCCAGTCGCTGGCCAACCAAGGTATGAAGATTTACATGCCAAAATATTTAAATCGGCCTTGTTTTAAATCAGCCCAGGTATTCCAGGTTCACCTATGCCCCTTTAAATTAAAGAGCCCACATGGGTATTTATTCCCAGATACTACAATGGTTTGTGAAAGGAGCACCAATTTGATAAAACATTCCCTCAGACATAGAAAAATAAACAAAGGTAAGAGCATGTGCAAATGCCTTTGAACTTGAAATCAGTGGGAGCTGGTTTGAAAACCTCAAAGATCAGTGAAACTCCCTTGTGGGGGTGATAGGAGAATCTGCCTCTGCAAATCACAGTGCTACCTTGGTCCCACGGCTTCGCAGAATTTCCCGGGGCAGGATTCTAAAACTATTAATGCTGGTTTTATTTTAGAGATTTGTTACTGTCTCTGAAAATCTTGTTACTGTCTGTGCATCTAGGCATTATCCCAGAGGAATGGTTAACCATCTTTAACTGTGTGAATCCTGATGCTACTCACCTGGGGTGCTGTAACACGGGATTGCCTATAGGAGAAGCAGCTTATAATTTTCTTTTGTATTTAGGGGTTACATTGAAACTACTGTTTATTTTCTCTGTCTGTAGTGTCTTGATATATATATGGTATGTCTGTACCCATCTGAAGCCCAGATCCCATTTCTGGAGGGTGCCTCTGACGCATACTTTCAAAGCACATGTCATGTACCATTTGGGTGGTGTTTCAAAACAGACCAGTTTGCATAGATCCTTCCTATTTAGTGGAAATCCATTCAACCATTTTTACAGGATATGATAACAAACCAGTAAGAAACTGAATTTCACCTATCTATGTGAGACTTTGCATGAGTTTCCAGTAACCCCCTTTCCTCTGCACCTTGATCTTGGTAAGACTGGCCAACTGTGGTGTTTTTCAGGAATGCAACTCCTTTGGTTTGTGAGGGATTAGGAGACAGAGACAATGGGGAGAACTTCCAAAATAGAAATATTTTATCCTTCCTGCCTTTTAACTTGCAACAAGTGTCCAAATGGGATAGAGTAAAAGGCACAGTAGTTGGGGCTCACCTCATTTCTTTAAGACTGCCCACGTGTCTTTCAAGAAAATTATTAGTGTTGGATCCTCCCCGTTTTGGGCTTTCTTTGTGAGATCTGGGAAACATACCTGCACATAGACTCATCTGGACACATTTGTAAAACAGATTCTGTTTCTTAGCCTTTTGTGTTTTCTGAATATGTATGAAATTACATGATTTTGATGTGCATGCAAATTCCTAGGTAGCTGTATACAAAATAATATGATAGCACTAATTTAGAGCTTGCTTACCTGGAATTTGGGTTTGTCCAAAGTTGAGGTAAGCCAAGATTGTTGCTGAAGAAAGCATTAATTAAGCACATCAGTCCTATAGACAACACTGAATGAGAAGAATTGCTTAATCTGTGTATATCAATTGAGTACTATCAACCGATTTTATGTAGTATTCATTTGATATCAGTCCTTTGGTTCTAATAGATAATTTTTATATATCAAATAAATGGGTTTGGTCAGGAGTACTCTTAAAATCACACTACCAGGAATTGGTTTGCACCACGTGTATGAAATAAAATCATATATCTCTGAAACAATACCCAGTTCTGACTCTTTGAAAATTCAGTTCCTAGAACTTCTAGATTCTATTACTAAGGTCTTACTCGACTTTCTGCAATGTTTTCCCTGGGAGCTTGGCATCCTTGAGCACCATTCTAATGAGGTTTCAGTGAATTATTTCTATTTTTAGTCACTCTCCAAAGGTGGCTCAGGCACTGGTTCTATTTTTAAAAAAAAAAAAAAAAAAAAACAACCAATTACAGGGTTTAGCGCCAGATGTCTCAGAAATGCAAGCAGCTAACTAACACAAAGCCAATTCCTAAATCTTTCAGGAAAGGAAATGAATATTTAGGGCCACATCTGAACTTGGTAGGCTAACTAGCCCTCCCCTTTTTTTAATGGCAAGCAGCCTAAAGCTTTGGTTCTTCTCTATTTTATGTTGTATAGATGTCCTCATCCCGCTAAAACAGTTCCGACAGGTAAAGTCACAAGTCTTCTAGAAAGAGATTTCCAGTTTCTGATTCTCTGAATATAAACAATATTTTTTAAAAATAGGTGATAGTTACGGACCCTGGTCATGTGTCAGGCCCTCTGCCAGTTGTGTCAAGCGTTCTACATGCATTATCCCACTCAGTTCTCAAACAGCTCTCTGAGAAGGAGATTCCGATTCCAGAACCTTCCCCAGATGCTTCGATTCCCTTCGACGATGAAATCAGTGTTTGGGAAAACCGCTGAAAAGGGTTGGGGTTTTGGAGTGAAAGGCTCTATGCTACAGTTCTAACTTGCCGCTCACTGCCATGTTTCCCTAGACAAATCTATTTATTCCCTCCCTGCTTTAATTCCGTTTGTCCATCAGATGGAAATATTGATAGCGATGGGCTTGTTGTGAACATCAGAGGAGATCGTATATATGAAAAAACACCATGGCACAGACTTTGAAGCACTCCATACAATGTGTTAAAATAGTAACGACGATGGTGGCACTTAGTAACAACTAGAGCTGACCTGCTAAAATAAAAGGGAATACTTTGAACCGTTAGTCTTGCATATCCCAAAGCCTGGCCCAGAACTGGTAACATTCAAATAAATAAACATATTGCTTGGGGTGCATCAGATGTGTACCTCCTGCCAGCGTACTTGCATTTGGGTGGAGGGAGCTTCAGTTCTCGGATGGCCTTGGCTGGGAGACAAGATTCCGAATTCTCAGGGGTTGTTGTTGATGCTCTCAACTCACTAATTCAAGAGGAGGTAACCAAATTCAAATGTCCTCAAGGAGCATCGACACGTCTCTCTTACTACTTTCAAGAGGAGCTAAAGTAATTAGTTGTAACACCTTGGCTGGTGAAATAAATAGTTATTTAATTGGAGCCGCCAGGCATCTGAGAGCGAGACAAGCAACATATGATATGGGCCCGGATGCCTGCAGATGGTGGGGAGGCCATTTGGAAGTAAAAGGGCCTCCTCAGATTTTCCACTGGCCCCCAGTGACTGCTTAATTCCTAGGAGTGAGTTTCTCTCCCCTGGCAAAGGTGTAAACCACACAGCCTTTATGTGGCCTTATTTGTGCTGGAAATGTCTCCTCGTTAGGAGATCCCTTATTAGTGCCTGCTTGGCTAGGGGCACTGCCAGCCATAATGATGTGATCGTTACAGGTTTTTAAATACTATGGCATGTGAATTATTGCCCGTTGCGGCAATTCATTTCACTCGTCCTTGTGTTTGATGAGCACTGAAGATTAGGGTTGTGAGTAGGAAGTGTGTTCCCTTCTGCGTTTTGGCAAGTGTCGCTGTGTCCCCCTCATCGAGCGCTTCCCCAGCACTTGTGAATCAATGCGGATTGGTACAGATTTCCACTTTGGAGGGAATGTGGGGGAGAGAAAGAGTACGTTTTTTTGATGTTTCCATCTTTGTCCTCCTGCTCCTTCTGTGACAAATAATATTGGGGAGGAGAGTTTTATGTTTCTGTCGGCTGGTCTATACCTGTTATCTTTTTTGATGCCTCAGGTTTGTGCAGTAGGAACATCTATGCCTACCTGACAAATGAGGAAGCCAAGGAACAGCCATGTTTGATGATTGGCCCAAAGTCACAGGACTGGAAAATGGTGGGATTTGAACCTATGGCTTCTGTACTCTGGAGGCTCTTCCTCTCTTCTCAACCTCAATATTTTGCTGCTTCCTACCATCCTGTAAACTCCATAGCCCCCCTCTGCTCCCCAGTAGTGTAGACCTGGGGTGGACGCCCTGGTGGCCGTTCTCAGGACCTGACCCAATTAGGACTCTAAGGGAAAGTCTTCACTGGGGAAACCTGTATTTTTGAACCACTTCTCCTGCCAGCGCCTCTTGTAAAATTTGGATGATGCTAAGGTGGTGAGAGCTTTGCATTTTCTACTAGCCTGCCTCCAAAGCACATGCTTTTAATTAGCTACCCATGGAACCTAGCTTCAAGCCCAGCAAAACTGGATTTTTATGGTGGGTGCCATGCAGCTCCCTCAGTCCCGTTGCTTCCGTAAAAGATTTTGTATCTGGGACATTCCAAGCTCTGGTGGCCCTTGCTAGACGTCTCAGTGCCAGAACCAGGCCCCCCCATGACCCCATGTCTCTGGTGAGGGCATCTGGGGTCGATGCCGAGCCTCACCAACCCACGGGGCCCGGAGGCAAATGTGTTTGCCTTGTGAGCCTCAGGAGGCTTCGGGGGGTTCTCCGTTGGCTGATGAGCCTCTCGGCTGCTGCTGAAACTCTTCAGAAGCCCAGAAGCAGTTCTGCTCACGTCTTAGCTGTGTTCTGCCAGCACTAGGCACTTTTTGATGTTTCCAGATCAGGAAGGCTGTGACCTGCTGCGGGAGCACTTCTGTCCACAAGCTGCCTTTGTCCATCCGGTTGATAATCTACCTTCCGTGCCTTTATCTGCCCGCGCCCCAAAGTAATAATCTTCTCCCCTCTGGCTTTATAAATGATGAAATGTGGCAGTGTTTTTCTGTCAGGCAAATGTGTAAAATCGGCCCGGACACCCAGCAAAGTACTGTGCCTTCAATTACATCCTTGTTGTAAAAGCTGCATTGAAAAATTCTTGAGCCATAAAGCAAAGTGAGAGCAGTATCTACCATCGCAAGTTGTGAAGCAGAGATGGTCTTGGTGTCGGGGGGCCTCTGTTAGGCAGGGATGCTCTCAGTCACACGTGCCCTGTGTGGCCTTCAGTGAGCCAGAGAAGGATGTCTAAAAAGATTTTTACGATTTGGTTTGGGTGCTGCCTAACTAAGGGCTTCCAAGACTCTTCTGCATACGAATGACAATAGTGGACTCTACACCACGAGTCCAGCAGATCATGGACCGTTCTGCATCCTCCACGAAAGAACCCTGTTAGTATCTAGGTCTTTCCAGCTTCTGTGTATAGAATTATCTGTCTCCTTTCAGTTTTCATTGACCAAATATTTGTTGTAGCCAAGTGTATGCCAGTCTCTCTGATAGGCACCGGGGCTACCCTGGTAGACACATAACCATGTGGTCTTTGTCCTTTGCTGAAACACAGTCTGTTAGAGGAATAGATACTCATCAGAGAAATGTGCCAGTGGATGCATAATTCAGTTTGTGTTAAGTCCAGCGAAGGAAAGAGATAGTCAGAGCTTTAAGAGCACATGATGGGGGATCAAGAAGTTCTCAGGTCCAAGGGAATAGCATGCGTAATGACTCCAGTGTGGGAGAACAGAGTGCCCGTGGACCTACAGGAAGGTGCTAGGGCTGGCGCTGGACCCCACGGAGCCTTGAAGGCCATCAACTCTAGACTTTTATCTGGGAGCCATTGAAAAAGTGGCTCGGGCAAGGGGACCAACTTGGTTAGCTTTTTGGAGCCCATCAGGAACGCTGTGGTGAGCTTCAAGCTGGAGAGAAGCCTAGGAGGATACGCTGTCATCCGTTTGTCGTAAAGAAAAGAGATGGTGGTAGCTGGAACCTGGGGAAAAATTATCTTTTTCTATTACCAAGATTGTAGGAATTTTATGTTCTTATGGAGGAGGAAGAAAATTAGTTTCAGGCTCTGGGAGCATGCATTTGAAGCAACTTGGTGACTAATGAAAATAACACTTCTGGGGTAAGAAAGCAGGTCAGAGGGGTTTATGAATGCTGCTCACGATCAGGTTTGGAGAAACATCCTCGTTGTTTTGATACTGGAAATTTCACTGCTTTTTGCATTTGATGTTTTCTCCTGTTGTGTTTATTTCTTTACTTGTTTTATGGGCATTGTGCAAGTGTATTGAATGGGCCTTCTGTCTTCTTCGGCTTCCGTTTTAATTTTGGAGAGCCGGACAGGGCTGTGATTATGATTATCAGTTCATATGTGCATTTTGCCCGGGTGTTGTCATTGCAAATTCACCCGACTGCTTTCTGCTGTGAAAGTTAATTTTGCAGGCACATTGCAAAACCTGGAAACCCACAGATCAGACTTCTTGCAGGGGAATTCAGTCATGTGTTTTGCAAATAGTTCTTAGATGTCTGATATATAAAAATTAGAGTCGTCATTCATAATATCACATCATCTCTCCACCCTCTGTGTTTCAGGACAGATTGATGTCCCGGCTGAAACCTGATTATAATTGTCACAATAAAAGGCCAAATTAGGTGGATGGTCCCTAGCTGCAGTGGCCTTTAATGCCAATCACACTTACACTCTGTTGCAATTTACAGTTTAAAAGACCTTCCATTTAGGTTTCTTTTATGGCACAGAAGGATTTTAAAAAAAAAACACACACAGTTTACCAGCTCATCTTCAAAACACAAAGCAAAAAGCCATCCATCTGAAAAGTGAAATTATGGGGCTAAGCTGGCTTAAGATGACACCATTAGGAGCCCACTGTCAGAAGCACAAAAAAGCCCCTAGCCAGTTACTATTATCATGCATTTAAGCAAAGGGCAAACTCTCAGATTCTCTTTGTAACTGATTGCCTTGCTCCACTTAGTCCTATAAAGGAGATATTGGACTCCTTTATCCAATAGGTTTTACAACCTAATGGTATAAAATAGACCTGGTAAAGGATGGCCTTCCCAGTTCCTTTAGATCTTGCTCATGTAATCTTCCTGCTGCAAAGTGAGAATATGACTCCTATTAAATGTAGTTCAGGATGTTCTGCCAAAGGCGATATTATTACTCCAGACCTGTGACTGTTCCAGCAAATGAAGACCTAAGTAAACTCCACAACAGCACCTAGTGTTCTTTAAAGGACTCCTGGTTTGAGCAAACATTTCCACATAAATAAATTAACACTCTCAGGAGTTTTGACATGCTCATGTTACTGGTATATGAATGTACATTTGGGGGCACGCCTCTTTTAGGGGCAAAAGAGGAGTCCTCTACAGCCCTCCCCCAAATTAGAAAATCCCATAGCATAGTAGGGATCTGCTCAGAAAACAGAGTTCTAGATGGTATCCCTTGTATGAAATAAACTTCACTCAGACCTTTGGACCCTCTCTATCCAGAATGCTAAGGAAATAGACTTTTCAAGAATCCCCCCCAAATAGTCCAAAAGTTAAATTCACTGTTTTGTGTACTAAATAATAATGAAAATGATACTGAATTATGTATTTAATAAAGAATAAGTATGAACTAGTCAGAAAATACTTAAAAACTAGACATTTGTTTTCTCAAGGATCTCTTCCATGGAATTTCTATCCTGCTATAGTCTTTCTATTTTGAAACGTGGGTTAAATTAAATTATGTATTTTTAATACAGAGGAATGGTGTTGATTTTCCTCCTCAGTCCTCTTCTGATTTTCTATTATTTTAGAAAGGACACAAAGTATATTATTTATGTTTTTAGAAATACTGTTAAGTGGAATGACAAGCGTGGCCAAACAGCATTATCTCAGAAAGCAATCTCTGGAACAGGAGACATTTGGGATTCTCAAAAGTACTTTCAGTAAGAAAAAATTTTTTAAAACGTAGTATAATGCTAGGAAATTAACTTTAGTCATTAAAGCAGGCAATAAATATCTCAGAGTAATTACCACCATGATACGTCACCAGGCTTGAACGGTCACTATTTTAGAGATTTACTAATCCTAATTAGACATTATATTCCTTATGGGTCCTAAACTTTTGAGAGATTAAATAACTAATTGATAAAAGAACTACAATAAATATATATATATTTTTTTAAGATTTTATTTATTTGCGAGAGAGAGAATGAGAGACAGAGAGCACGAGAGGGAAGAGGGCAGAGGGAGAAGCAGACCCCCTGCTGAGCAGGGAGCCCAATGTGGGACTCGATCCCGGGACTCCAGGATCATGACCTGAGCCGAAGGCAGTCGCTTAACCAACTGAGCCACCCAGGCGCCCCTACAATAAATATTTTAATATCATTTTACCTTTCTACGGGGCTTGACAATTCATCAACTGTCTTTACTTACATTGTTTGATCCTTAAGACAAGTAGGCAAATGAGGTAAAGTGGATTTTATCCCACCTCCCATCCTGGCCCTCATTTCTGTTCTGGCGATTTTTCCTAACAGACTTGGAGAAAGAAAAATCAGAGGCTAAGTGACTTTGCCCTAGATCACAAAGCTGGAACTGGCTGGCACTAAATATTATGCCCGTATTCTTTACTTCCTTCCAGGAAAGCTGATGTATCTATAACTGTTGGTCTTCTCTTAGGTTTCATGGGTGGACAGGTTCAGTGAGTATTCTGAACGGCATGCTAGGTAATTTGATATTTACGCCCAGGAAGGCAGCAAGGTCTAGTGGTTCCTAACCTTCCGTGCCTCGAACTCACCATTAAGAGGTGGTAGGACTGAATTGAATCCATGCACTGAAAGGGTTGTAGCCACAGAGTGTATCCTGACTGTAGGGAGGAGACACTGAACATGTAGAATGCCTGAGAAACAAAAGTGCATATTTCATTGGCACTGGACAAATTGTGAGACGATGAACTTTTATTCAGATTTAGAGCTTAGTGTTGGTTGAGACAGGAAATGCCTCTGACGGCCGTCAGCCATATAGCTGTGTTTTCGGACGTACTCCTGAAATTCCCACATTTATTTATTTTTTTATTTTTTTAAAGATTTTATTTTATTTATTTATTCATGAGAGACAGAGAGAGAGAGAGAGAGGCAGAGGGAGAAGCAGGCTCCCCGCTGAGCAGGGAGCCCGATGCGGGACTCGATCCCAGGACCCTGGGATCATGACCTGAGCCGAAGGCAGACGTTTAACCATCTGAGCCACCCAGGCACCCCTGAAATTCCCACATTTAAAGATTCTCACTGTCGGTGCTAGAGGTGGGATCCCTGTCTGGGATGTGACTGTCTAAGAGGATTTGCTTGTACTTGTGACTCGGAGCAAAGCGCCAGAATCCACCGTTGGATTCGTGTAGGGTTTTCAAAACCATTTCTGCTTTCACCACAGCTTTTGGTTGAAACAAACCCTCAGTGTGGAATATGGGTGTTTTTTTATTCTTTACCACCCACCCCTACTTACTGTAGTCTTTCAAAATGGTATTTTAGGACTGAAACTTAGTCCTGAGAAAGGTGTTCCAATGGTGGAAAAGGTTTGGGCACAAAAGTGTTCATTACACTATTATTTATGATAATGAACAAGTCGAGATGCCCAATCTTTCGGAAATGATGATGTAAATCAGGCCCATCCTGAAGTTGGAATACTACGTAGCCATTAAAAGTTATGCTTTATGGAGACTTTGAATGACATAAGTGACAGAAATCACATTATTAAATAATACTATTATTGATAAAATATCATTACCGTGACTAAACAAAGCAATTAAGAGCAAACACACGTATTTGTATGTATTATGAGGTGCTCATCTAAGCACTTGACATACATCACGTCACGTTGAGGTTAGTACTCCTGGTACATATGAGGGAAGTGCTTTTGGTAAGTTCATTTTTCAGATGAGGAAACTGGATTCCAGATGTTGGGTCACAGAGCTAATAAGTGGAGGAGTGGGGATTTGAACCCCTGTCTTAACCACTCTGATTGTTCTTCCGCATGTAATGTTTGTCACACATGATCTCCTCCATACTGCTGCATGTGTGCATGTGTGTATGGAAAATTTGGAAGGGCATGTGACCCAATTTCCGACTCTGGTGACCGGCGTGGTGGGAATTTGGATGGCTTAACCTTGTCGTAGTGTTTCTGTATCTTCACTTGATCTTAGCCAAAAGGCCTTCTAAAGAGCATGTGCTGTTTTTGTTATTAGGACATAATGCAATTTTAAATAAATGAATAAAGGGGAGCCTTCTTTATACTTTCCGGAAATTCCTGTCGCTGAGTGAAAACCCACCCCTACGCTGTCATTTCTGTGTTTTCCAGTTTCTGTACAGTCAGACCAGAGTGGCCAGGCTTCCTCCACCATGATTTGGAGGCATCACTTGAGTGGGTTTGGACACATTCCAAATTTGCCTGGACACTTTTCTGCTTGCCCAATCGTATGCAAAAATCCAGGAGGCATGGGAGAATATATGATCTGAGTTCTGGATCCCTCAGATCCCATCTTGTAATTTTTAGTTGATTTGGCTAAATGTATGGGCAGTTTAGCCATGGAACAAATGCGAGTAAAATCTTTATGGGATAAATAATGGGAAACATTTTCAAATGGTGCGCTGTTTCCATTGAACTATGGACAGATGGGGTGTTTATGCTATTTAAAATGCAGCCCCCCCTTTTTTTTAGCCTTTTGCTGGTAAAAAATAGAATCAGAGTTCTTTTGTTTTTTCCTTGACTTTCTTCTAAATTTATTTATTTATTTATTTATTTATTTATTTATTTATTTATGAATGAGAGAGTGAGTATACAGGTGCGTGAGCTGGGGAGAAGGGCAGAGGTAGAGAGAGAATCCCAAGCAGATTCCACGCTCAGTGCAGAGCCCCACACGGGGCTCAATTCCACAACCCTGAGATCACGGCCTGAGCTGAAATCAAGAGTTGGATGCTTAACGGACTGAGCCACCTAGGCGCCTCTCTGCTAAACCATATTTTCAATGTTTGCCTTTATAAACTATAATTTGCAATGATCAAGTCATACCCCAAATGCTAAAGGAGTCTCTTGAAAGACATTTGAAAGAGTCCCTTTCTTTTAAAAATATGTATGAAGATAGTTACCAATAAAACATTGGTTGAAGATTTGCTTCAACATAATTGGAGGCTGTGAGGATACAGATGAAGGAAGATTGGTCATGAAGCGGAGTGATGGGCATATAGGAGCTCATTACTCTTTCCACTTTTGTTCATGCCAAAACATTGTCATCACCAAAAAAATGAATCAGACACCTAACTGCTCTCCTGGTGATTCCATTGCATCATGAGATGCAACAAATGTCGGTTGAAAGGGAAATTTTCAGGGAAGTTACATAGAACTTTAGTCTATAAAATGCCAAAACAAGCAGTTGAAATGTGAAAAATTCTGACAGTCTATCACACTGTTTGCATACAAGGCTTAACCATGCCAAAGAATAATTTGACTTTTTTTTTTCAACTTAGCTAATCTTATAGTAATCATATTAATGGGTTTTGATATGGTAAGTATGGCTTTTGAGCTGTAAGCCTTTTAGAAGCCCTTACTCTCTTACCCATGAACTTTGTGCAAGTATCTGAAATGTTCCCTTGGATTTCAGACTCTCAGCCCTCCAGGCCATCCTACCTGTTCCCTCGAGACTGGTAGCACTTTTCCTTCGTCATGATCCTTGCCTGGAATTTGACAGTGGACCTCTGGTTACCTGTGCATAAGATCTATGTTAGTCTTGCCCAAACCTACCCTGAAGATTGATTTCTTCGACTACAGACCATTTCCTAGAAATGGAACCATACAATCAAGCAAGAGCATTTTGAAAGCTCTTGATACTCATTTTCAAATAGTCTTCTGAACGGGTTGTACCACTGTGCTCCTACCAAGGATGTAACTGTGCCCATTTCACCATACACACAAAGAAGCAGTGGGCATTATTATTTTTCAGAATCTCTCCTGATATGGGGGGGTGGGGTTCTCCTTTTTATTTATTTATTTATTTTTAAAGATTTATTTTTTTATTTTAGAGAGAGAGAGCACATGAACGGGGGTGGGGGAGGAGAGGGGCAGAGAGAGAGAGAGAGGCAGAGAAGCAGTCTCACCACTGAGAGTGAAGCCTGGCGTAGGGCTGGATTCCAGGACCCTGAGATCATGATCTGAGCCGAAACCAAGATTTGGAAGCTTAACCGACTAAGCCACCCAGGTGGCCCTGAAGTCTCCTTTTTAAAAAAATTATCACAGAGGTTGAGTATTTCCCAAGTTTTCATTATCGTTCACTTTTTTTTTCCATTTAAAATGTATTTGTTCATAAATGCCCATCCTTTTTTAAAAAAAAAAAAGATTTTATTTATTTATTTGACAGAGAGAGACACAGTGAGAGAGGGAACACAAGCAGGGGGAGTGGAAGAGGGAGAAGCAGGCTTCCTGCCGAGCAGGGAGCCCGACTCGGGGCTCGATCCCAGGACCCTGGGACCATGACCTGAGCCGAAGGCAGAGGCTTAACAACTGAGCCACCCAGGCGCCCCATAAATGCCCGTCTTTTATTATTACCATATTCATAGCACTGTTTTACAGCAGGATACAGGCTCACCCTCTGTTCTCAAATGTAAACTTGCTGAGAGGATCCTGTTATCTGACCCATTTCTGCATTCGCAGTACCTGCTCTGATATCTGGTGCAGGGTAGGCACTCAAATGTGCAAAGAATACAATAGTGTCCATTTTGAGTAGGAATTTCTATAATATTTGTTGTTGGGAGATCTATTTTATTTCATCAGTGCGTCTGAGAGGAAACCCCTGGAGGGTTCTGGGAAGCCAGTGGCTATAATGCAGGAATAATTGCCCTTCTGATTCGTGAGCTGTGCTCTCCATTATCAGTAGCATCTTGTAGGAAAAGGAACAGTGTTGTGCTGAAATGTGCAGATTGATTGTATGACATCGCACTCACCAGTAATTTCTCTTGCACTTATGCCATCGCCTAAATTAAAGACTTAGTATGATTGACAAATTTGGGGAAGACTTTTTTTTAGCTTGTTGCTGTAGATTATTCTCAATCTTGGTATTGAAAATTAAGAGATAAATCAGAAGCTTTTTATTATTTTTTTTTAAGATTTTATTTTTGTGTAAGCTTTACACCCAATGTAGGGCTTGAACCCACGGCCCCGAGATCGAGAGTCGAATGCTCCACCAACCGAGCCAGCTAGGCACATCGCTTTATGTTATTTCTTACTAGCGCATCTTTTCTCGTTTCCTGCTTCCCTTCTTTCCCTCATGATTTTTGGTCCTATAAAAATCCCTTTTTCATAGAGATTTTCTCATAAATCTTGTTTCTCAGCTATTTCTCATCAACTTTCCTTCACTTTGTATTTCTAGCTTCTGGGAACACTGAACCCAAAGACTGTGATTTTCTAGCAGCATGCCTGGACTCTGGTAAAACCTGAGAAAGCCGATCTTTTAGGTTCTTACTGTTCTGGGTAGATGTCCATTACATCACAGTCTTTTTTTTTTTTTTTTTAAAGATTTTATTTATTTATTTATTTGACAGAGAGAGACACAGCAAGAGAGGGAACACAAGCAGGGGGAGGGGAGAGGGAGAAGCAGGCTTCCTGCAGAGCAGGGAGCCTGATGCAGGGCTCGATCCCAGGACCTCGGGATCATGACCTGAGCTGAAGGCAGACGCTTAACGACTGAGCCACCCAGGCGCCCCATTACGTCACAGTCTTAATGAAATTTTGTGTCACTCAGCTCTCCCCAGGTCACCGCCACTTACAGAGCTAAGCAGAGTTTTGCCTTCTCTTCCCACATTGTGCATGGAATTCCTCTGAAAGAGTAAAGTAAGAGTCATCCATTTCAAACACCTCAGATTCCAGTCCTGTTTTTTAAAAGCATCTTCTCTGTTGCCACAGTCTGAGATGTACCTAGAAAGGCCAACCCTACAAAGGAATATTTGATTACCCACCCCCCAGTTCATTCCATCTCCTCAGTTCCTTGTTCCATCAAAGCCTATGATGCTTTCTCCTTCTTTTCATTCTGGTGTCATTTGGTGACAGATGGTGAATAAAAGCAGCGATCCCAGGCCAGGTGGCAGAGTATCTGTGTCTGCATTTTGACGACACCTGTCACTGGAGAATCTAGGCATACAGACTGAGACAGTGTCCAGGGACCAGGCAGAGGAAGTGGGCAATCTGGAGGCCCCACCAGCTGAGGAGTGTACTGGGGTCTCACGAGCTTATGCAGTTTTGATGTGATTTTGTAGTTAGACCCAAATTTTTAAGCAACTGGCATTTCACAGGAATTGCTCATAACTTGACTCATGTTTTCTCTTGCTTGACTTTCCCACCATGAGGTGCAGGATTCTATGCAATAAAATCATCAATGAAATAAAAGCACAGTCAACATTATGCCACCCCTGTGATTAACCAAGGTTGTTAGTTCAGGTTCTAGAATATTAGGTATATTTTTTATTCTCTGGCGTAACTGCTTAGAACTATGCTTTGGTAAAGAGAGTAGGCTGGAATTGTTCCCCTAGGTGACCTGCTATCCAATCTGCATGTCATTTTCAAGTCAGCTGAACTATCCAAACTAAAGCGATCCACCAGCAGAAATCTATGCCCAGCTTCTTGCCAAGCTAACATTCTGGTGGGGACTGCAGAAATGGAAGAATTGATCATTGTGACCTCTTGACATGACAGGCTTCTTTGACACAGGGCAAAAGAGAGGAGGAATATGCTTCCATTTTCTCTGTGATCAGCTGTCTTTCTCTTGGCCTCCTAATACTTTCTGTTCTGACATATAGAGAGAGATAGGGAAGAGAGGGAGAAATGTATGGATATACGTGTCCGTATCTGCATGTAAGTTTAGCTATTTACTGTCTCTTAAGTGTCACCATCAGTCCATTCTGTGGTTCCCAGATTATAGCAGAGCTTTCCAACTCTAGCTGCTAACACTGATTCATCAGGGCTGCTATTCTCTGGCCATATCAGCAGAGAATGAGCCCTGCCTGGTTTTGAATATGAAGCTTTGTGGCTTGTCTCCCTCGAGTTATCATTTGTCTGATGTCCTCTGCTTCAGGTCACACACTGTGCTACAGCCCACACTTTCTACTACGTGGGAGGGAGCCCTACTTGCTTTACTTTCTGTCCAAACACAAAATGCACTTTATGGCAACACTAGTGTGGAACCTTCCAGAGATTTTTTCTTTTTTTTTAACAAATGGCAGAAGGACATAGGACATTGTTCTGGTGCTGTTTCACCCAACATAACGACTCAGGAACAGCGTCATGGTGACATGATAGTATATGTACATTGCTGTATGTGTATCCTGTCCTGCTCCCATGATGTGCAGTTATTGTCTTGTTTTATTTTGTGAGCCAAAAATGAGATTGGGGCATGAAATCCTACAGCTTTGGATATTCCAGAATCCCTCTCTAATAGCCAAAATTAAGTAGCAACTCTAAATGATACTGAAAAGTCCAACCTAAAGAGCTTTCAGTTCCTTGTCTTTGTTATCTGGAAATTGTCCTTCTCTTGGCAATGATTTTGGCTTTATTCACTTGTACAGTCAGTCGTTCACTTAGTAAATTAGGATGAAATACCTGGTATGCCCCAGACACTATTAGATTATCTCATAGCAAGTTCAGTGTCCAGTGGAGAAATGTGGACTGGTGTTTGTGTTTATGGTATTAAGTAAGGACCATATAAAAGGGTGGACTTGAGCATAATTCTGTTTCCTCATTAGGTTGCTTTTGGTGGGGAACAGAATTCACTTAAACACTTCATCGGGAAAAGTCCCTCCATGCTCTGTGGGAGTGAAATCTGGAAAAGTCTGTCTGCAGTGCCATGTGTGACCATGAATCCAAAATTGTAGCTTTACTGAGTTTTCGAAACCTGGTGATTTTACTTCTAGAAGTTTATCCTAAGGAGCTTAACATGCATATGCACATAGCTGTAAAGATGTTCATTCAAACTTTAAAAAGTAGTGAAAAATTGAATACAATCTCTATGTCTGAAGGTGAGATGAGTTACGTACATTGTGGTCTATCTATGCAGTGGAATCATAAACATACACCACAAGTGATGTTGGGGGCTCCTGGGTGGCTCAGTCGGTTGAATATCTGACTCTCGGTTTTGGCTCAGGTCATGATCTCCGGGTGGTAAGATCAAGCCTCTTGTTGGACTCTGTGCTCAGCTTGGAATGCGCTTGAGATCCTTTCCCCCTCCGCCTCCCCCTCCCCCTCTGTTCCTCCCCCCGCTTGCACACCCACTCTCTCTCTCTCTCTCTCAAATAAAAAAAAAAAAAAGTGATGTTGAAGAATATTTAATAACCAGAAAAAAATGAAGCTATTTTTGTACATGTACTTTTCACACATTTGAGAAATAGGAAAATGTTGGGGGCACCTGAGAATCCGACTTCAGTTTATCAATCACATAGGGTCACTGTGAAAATCAGTGGGCTAATTCACATAAAGCCCAATATTTGGCACATAATAAATGTGATCTGTAATAATGTCCATGATAACAATGATTGGAGATTGCATTGAATAAAGACTACAAGTCTACACACCGAAATATTAACATGGTTTACATCTGCGTGAGAGAATAAACTTTGATTTTGATTGTTCTTTTTTTTTTTTTTCCAGTGTGCCTGAGTAATTTTTAAATTTCTGCAATTAACAGTGGAAGTGTGGTCACTTCGGCATTATGAGCACCAGTATTTTTTTATTAATAGATGTAGGCACTTCATCATTACAGTGGAATTGGGGGGAATGAAACAGTTGCCCACAGGTATTTATGGCTAAGTTTCACCAAGACAAAGAACATGCTTTAGCCATTGTCAGTGGGAAAATTCATTGTATTTCTAGGGCGTCTGTATTAGCAGTGGTGGCCAAATAGCTGTATTAATGTTCTGGTGTGTGATTTGGGTTAATTACTGTCATAGTTTCATTAGACTTTGACATGGCTTTTTTCCCCAGGAAGTAAAATTTGAGGCTATTCAAGATTGGTATTAACTATCTTGCTGCAAATGCATTTCCATGGACAACTAAAATCAACAACTATAAAACCGCAGTGTCTATAGGGGAGCGAGGATTTCCTAATACAGACATTGCATGGAAAGCCTTCTTTGGTTTTTGTTTTTGTTTTTTAAGATTTCATTTATTTATTTGTTTGTTTATATTGGGGGGGGGAAGAAGGGCTAGAGGGAGAGGGAGAGAGAGAATCCCAAGCAGACTCTATGCTGGGTGCGGAGCCCGACCTGGGGCTCGATCCTACCACCAGAGCCAAAACCAGGAGTCAGACACCCAACTGACTGAGCCACCTAGGCACCTGTAGAAAGCCTCCTTTGATTTTACTTGCCTTTGGACCTGTGTTAGTTTACTTGCCTAGAGAAGCATTTAAGACCAGAAGGTTCTAGAGAAGAGACTGGTTGCATTTGCTTCTCTTATTTCCATTAGAACCTTCTTCTTTTTTTTTTTTTTTTTTTAAGCTTTTTGGTAGTTAACCACCTTTGACTCATTAGCCATTCTTTATATTAAATTTTTCCTGTTCAAAGTACTGATGAGGCTCCTGTCTCCTAACTGGACAGTGACCAAAAGCGAAGGGACAAGAGAAAAGCCACCTGCGAAACGAATTAATTGCTACCGGACTGTCAACTCATGACCAACACTCTATATTCCTCAACGTGCTTAATAACTGATTTTATTTTAGTCTGGATTACATCAGACAGCCCATAATCAGGTGCTGAATATGCCCATCAGCATTACCACATTGAGTACAAAATAAGTAAATACCTTCTCTGCCTCCATAACATGAAGGCATTTATCCACTCAGCAGAGATTTATCCAGCAGGGTCGGCGTGCTTGGCACTTCAGGAGGTGCTAAAGAAAGGAATGGTCCTCTGGCCTGGCCTTGCAAGCTCGTCGGGGAGACAGGCCCTGGGTATGTGCAAAGTTAACCAACAATGCAATAAGAGTTTGCAAGGCAGCTTACAGTCCCATCAGCATTTGTATTGCTTCATATTTCCAGACTAAGTAATGTTGCAGAACACCCAGTATTCTGTTCTGTACTACCCGCTCTCATTTCTGAGCGCATGGGCGTTCATTTGTCTTTTCAGTTGTTTTCCATTTTCCCCACATACTCGATTCTCGCTGGGAGGAATTTCAAGGGCTGCAAATGGGTAGGTCCTCTGTAATCAATGAAAATAGTTTATGACACCAGATCTTTGAAATGGTGTCTGAATATGCACACTTTGGGACTTGAGGAGTTATCTCTTTTACTGTATAAATTACTGGCAGCCAGCTGTGCAGGATGAAGCAGGAGTGCTTTGTGGAATGCCAATGGTTTGGAGATTGTAGGGCTCCGTGGGAAGCGACTCAAGTTTTGGAACCTTTACGCAGCTAAGACTCATGGAGCCAGATTGAGAGTCTGGTGTCCCTTCATACATGTTCCCTGTACGGAATAATACTGAAGATGTTCCCTTCTCAGAATTGTTCTACTGAGTCCCTCGAGGGGAACCGTGTGCCCTTCTCTGTGCGGTTCATGCAGAGGTGTTAGATCACACTGACAAGCCATACATTGGTGTCTGGGACTCTGAACTGTTGGTGAAGTAATGCTCTGGGATTTGCTAGCCCAGCCTTTGTCAGCACATGCTTTGAGGAGTACTGGTCCTGGAAGATGCTCGACCTTGGTCAAGTCCTGGGAAATGCTATCTAGTCTAGAATATCCTCCTTCTCTTGGACACTGGTGGTGCAGTTTAGCATAACAAAGGCTCTCTGGCAAGTCCTAAAATAAAAGGAACCTGTCGTTTTCTAACAAGGTATTCCTGAAATTTTGTCTACGCTGGATCCTTTCTTCCTTTAAGTATTGATTGTCCCACCAAAATACTGTTTTCTCTACATTAATTAGGGAATCTGACTGTTGTTTTTGAATAGCTGTCTTCAAAGCCTTCACCCACCTTTGTGTGTGTGTGTGTGTGTGTGTGTGTGTGTGTGTGTGTGTATGTGAATTTTTTGGTGGCTCCTGCCATCCCTAAGAATTAGAAGGTCGGATAAAGGGTCATGGGGCCTGGAAGGGGAACCATGCATTTGAGGTATAGGAATTGTGATGTAGGCAATGGCTTAGATTGTACCAGAAAGACCATGGTCTCCAGTTGGAGCCCTACAGCTTTCTAGCAATAACTTTGACAAACCACTTGTCATAAAGCCTTAGTTGCCAAATCTGTCACGTGAGCATGATTACTTGTTCTTAACCTCAAAAGTATGTTGTGGGCAAATTGAAAAAACGAACGTAAAGCACACGGCGTAGTATGTGGCTCCTTGTCCCCTCTGGCCGGATACTGTTATTAATTTGAGGAAGCATAGACGGTGGCCAGCATTTGGGATGGTCCTCTGCAGAGTCCACCTGGGCTTGATAGAGGCAGTGACTGAAATTTTGAACTGGGTTTGCAGAGGTGCTGCCGGTGAAATGGAAGAGATCCTGCCTGATAGGTTAAGCCAGAAACATTGCCATGTCCCTTAGGTGTGTGTGCGTCCATGTCTGCAAGGAGGGGTCCTTGAGGAATGCAAACAAAACCCAGCAACTCACACAAAGGCTGCTGGAGGAGCTGGGCATCCCGTGTCTGCTTTTTCACCCCTGGGCTGTGGTGTTCCTCCAGCTTCACTGTGCAGTGTGTTTGCTCAGCGCAGAGCACCTACCCTTCAGCGCAGAGCAAGTCCCTTGAAATCCGACCCCAGTATAGAGAATCACGTGCTGCACAATTCACGGGATTAAAAACAGTGATTCCTGTTTCCGAGTGGATTTCACTCTGCGCCTGTTTGGGAAAACAGCTGCTTATGCTTAGCTTAGCAAAACACTTCTCTGTTTTCCTAGCCCAGGTCAGGGTGAGGCGGGGCTTGTTAAGGTCCATGGAGATGTTCATTTAGTGGCATTTTCTGTCCCCATCCCCCAGGAGGAGGGGGTGGATGCAAGAGGAGTGGTATGGGAATGTGGCCTCTGGTTTTCCAACCTCTCGACAGTGTGTCAGAAAGACAGCAGCCCATTGGAAGCCAAGGCAACACTGTTGGTGTCACTGGCCCTGGGTTGTCTTTGCCAAAACACTGGCTTGCTTTAAGATAGGCATATATGAATGAATTCGTTTATCATGTGAATATTTGATATACATACAAATTTATCAAAATCGATATATACAGATAGATCAGTATTTGAATGCAGTGTTTTCTCGAAAAGCAAATACATTTTTTTCTGGTTCTAAAAATAATCATGTACAAATTTCAAACAGCGTGAGGGCAGGGCCCGTTAAGGAGAAAGGAAACTGGGTTGCCCTTGATCCCACCCTCCAAAGAGAACTGCTGATGCTTGTTCTATCTGCAATCAGGAGTTTTAAATTCTTTTTTTTTTTTTTTTAAGATTTTATTTATTTGATAGAGAGTGAGCCAGAAAGAGAGAGCATGAGCAGGGGTTGCGTCAGGCAGAAGGAGAAGCAGACTCCCCACTGAGCAGGGAGCCCGATTCAGGGCTTGATCCCAGGACCCTGGGATCATGACCTGAGCCGAAGGCAGACCCCTAACCGACTGAGCCACCCAGGCTCCCCAGCAGTCAGGAGTTTTAAAAGCATTTTAAGTAGGATGAAACTCTACTATGAAGTGGTTTTGACCCTAGTAGTGTGTCATGGACATGTCTTGATATTGGTAGGTATAGATTTTCCTTGCCCTCTTTTAACCACTTTATTCTGTTATACTGATACCATAATTTAACCAGTTAGCTATTAATAGATTTTTTTAAGTTGTTTCTAATTTTCCCTATAACGAGCAACACCAAAGTGTTATAGTCACTTGTCTGTGCCCTTACTCACTTATCCAAATTTTTTTCTTTATATAAATTCTTAGAAGTAGATTTCCTGGGGTAATGAGTATGCCCAGCAATTTTGGAAGGTTGTCACAGATGATACTACTCGAACCAAGTCTGCCAGTACCTACTTGACAAGTTTCTCATCAACACGGGGCATTTTTGTTCTGGAAGTCATTATTTTAATGTACAAAATTTTTGTGCCATTATACCGTCTCATTCCTCCTCTCTTCTATCTGTAGTAGCCTAATGACTTCACCCATTTCAACTGTTGAAAGTGTATAAGAAGGTTGATAGGAAACAACAACAACAAAAACGTACAAAGTTAATTCAGAAAGTAACCAATTTTTTAATCCAAAATAAATACAGCAGTTTATACTCTTGGACTAGTAGTAGTAGCTATAACCTTGCTAAAATGGGATCCAACTAACTGCTTTAGCTGTACAGAGTCACAGTCAAAACTTATAGATTTTCAAGCCATCAGGAAAATATAGATTTCCAGGCCATGATCACGTTTGTCTCTTCTCTTATCGTCCTGCCTCCCGCCTCTTCTGTACCCCAGTGGCCTGACTTCCAACCAGACAGAATTTTAATCTCCCTTCGGTTTCATGGGAGGTGGTATAGACAGCGGGTCTCAAATTCATAGATAAACCTCCTGTAGGTTTATCTTCCCAACACTAATGCAAATGACTAAAAATCACAAATGAAAATTTTCCTTTCCCTCAGGAGATTAAAAAGAATGTTTATCTCTGACACAGACTCCCAACTAAAATGGCATTCTTTAGTTTTTAGTTATACCAACAGATTTTCAAGGGGTTGGAATATAAGCAGGTGGGTTACTGCTCTGTAAAAATGATTGAGCATGGAGGAAAGACTCTGAAACTCATGTTTGCTCTTCACTGGCAGCTAAGCGCAAAGAAGAGAATTCATATATCACTTATATATGTGCTTGAAGTACTATTAATTTCTCTTATTATCTAAGAATTTCAACTTACATTATAGAGTGTAACTGCACCAAGCACCGTATTGATTGATCCAAGACACATTCTCATAGTGGGAGAGAATGTAAGTAGGAGGGTTATTACAAAAATCAGCTTACTATGATTTTTTTTAAAGGTTTTTTTTTTTTAAAGATTTTATTTATTTGATAGAGAGAGATAGTGAGAGCAGGAACACAAGTAGGGGGAGTGGGAGAGGGAGAAGCAGGCTTCCTGCAGAGCAGGGAGCCCGATGCGGGGCTCGATCCCAGGACCCTGGGATCATGACCTGAGCCGAAGGCAGACGCTTAACAGCTGAGCCACCCAGGCGCCCCACTATGATGTTTTTAATTAGCCAGAGTTTGTGTATATTGTAAGCAACTTTTCCAAATGTATTTTATATATTGTATTACTATGGTACAGTGATAATAGTAGTTGAGGGTGCATATTCCGTAAGTGGATTATAGCATCAGTTCTCATGACAGCCGTAAGAGGTTATTAAAACTGTGTTTACTGAATTTTTCACTGCTTATTTTGAGGTTGAGAGAACGGAATTGCAATGAGGTTAAATGACTTGCCCAAAGTCAGCCTGATATCCAGAACTGAAACCTGAGGATCTGCCCAACTCTCAGAGACCTTGCACTTGACCATGATGCTCTGCTGACTCCCCTGGTCATGGGACAGATGGTTAGTCTGTCATAGTATCAGCCATGCCTTTTGGCACCATTTGCATACAGTTCAAATTCAGTATCATAGCTCTGCTGCCTACTTTCCCGAGACGTTGTACCGCACTCTTAGGTGCTTTACTGGCTGAAAACCGTACCATAAACTATGTCAAATTGGTCATGGTTTATATGACAGAAAGAGACATAATTTTCCACTAAAATAGCAAAGGTTGGATGAATAAATTATGATATATTCATATGATCGTATTCTCTACAGTAATAAAAAAAAGAACTATTGCTACATGGAACATGGATGAATCTCATTGATACCGTGATGAGTAAAAGCAGTTGAAATGAGAGACTGTATGATTCTATTCTAAATATATATGGAATATGGAGGGGTTACCAACTGGTGGGGGGGGTGTCATAAGGGCGCCTGCTGGGATGCTGGAAATGTTTGTCTTCATCTGCACTGAGATGACAAGGGTGTATACATCTGTGAAAAGTCCTATAGCTGTATACCTAAGGTTTGTGTACTTTATTGTTTTATGTTGTATCTCAATTTAAAATCCAGATGAAAAGTAAATCACAGCACATATTTCATCTGGGGCTCCAGTGTCCATGGGAGGGCCATTTTAATCTAAGGACATCTGCATCTTAGAGTTGATGGTTAATGAGACCTCTTATTAAAGCGTGCAATACATTTTATAAAGGTTTTATCCAGAATTATAAGAAAGTTTGGGAACTGAAAGGGGACGCTCCCCATCAGCTGACCACTTTATGTGGCTCATTCTCTATACTCTTCTATCAACAGAATGATTGCTCTGCGTCTCATATAGCGAGCAGTGTTGGACTTCACAGATTTAACATTCTAAAGCAACTCTCGTGTTTCCCGATGCAGTGTTAGCCTCTTTGAATTACTTTTGCAGTGATATTCATGTCTGACTAGCACAACACCTGCCAAAAGTTGTTCCTAGATTTTAGGAGATTTTCATGTGATGTTTACAGATGGACACAGTTCATTTCCTGTGCCGTAAAACTTGGGCAGATTTTGTGCCATCATTGGAACTCCCTGCTCCGGAGTTGTAACAACCATCAATCAATCAGCCATTCCCCGAAGATTTTTTTGAAGTCTTACCATGGAAGAGTCCACTGGCTTCCTATTATAACTCTTCAAACAAAACAAAGCTCAAAGTCTGGTTGACACAGTCCTAATACTATACCTCCTAATACTCATGTCACTGTTGCATAGCTCATAGGCTTTGAGAACATTATGGACAGAAAAATTCATACTCTTGTGTTTCATGTCCTTTTGTTCATCTAATAGATACATGTGCAGCCAAATAGATCCTACTTCAATTGTTGGCACTTATTAGGTGCTTTGTAAATATTTGTTGATTTTATTTTATTTTTTCTTAAGTAGGCTCCGCACCCAACGTGAGGCTTGAACTCATGACCCTGAGATCAACATTCACAGACTCTACTGACTGAGCCAGGCAGATGCCCCAATATTTGTTGATTTTTATAAGTTAGGGAGTCAATTAATGAATAGGCAGGTGGTTGGTTGATTGGATAGTTTAGCACTGATAATTGAACAAAAATATTTACTATTCAAAACTTACCAAATTCTTCATATAAATGCCTGGCGCTGTGCTAAGTATCTCATTTAACTTTCTCAACAGCCCTATGAGGGATATATGGTTAGTATCTCCATTTCATAGACTGAGGACACTGAGGCTTAGGGAAGTGAGGTAATTTATTTACCTGAAGCCAGGACTGGCAAACTTTCTCTGGAAAGGTCAGATAGTAAGTATTTTTGGCTTTGCTGCTCAACTCTCATTGTAGCCAGAAAGTAGCCACAGACAATATGTAAACCAATGGGCTCAGATGTGTCCCAATAAAACTTTATTTACAAAAACAGATAGTGGGTACAATTTTCTCAGTGACCGTAGTTTGCTGAACCCTGTCACACCCCATCAGTGATGGAACTTTGACTTGAACCAAGGCAATGTGACTTTGAAGACCATACTGTATTTAACCAATTAGGAACAAATTATGATCCATTAAAAAAATATATTTGTTGATTTTATTTTATTTTGCTTTAGCAGTCTTCATTAATAATTATTTTAGTCTATTTACTTGTTTGTTTTGCTTTTTCCTTTCCTTCCAAAGTCTTCCTTTATCAACCACACTACTTTTCAGTTGTGAATTTGGAAGAAAATAAAACCAAAACTCACCTCATAATAATAGTCCCCTGGTCTGTATGCTGTGGAATGTGATGCCTGTTGTCATTCACATCCTTTCATTCTACACCTGCAGGCCTGCCCCAGGAGGTGTGAATCACTGTCCACTTGCCCAGAGGTATCAAGTCATGGACCTCAGGTCACACAACCAATACAAAGCCAGGACTGGAATCAGATTCTTTGGACATAAATCCCAGATTTCTTGGCTCAAATTTTCTCTTATCTTTTTTTTTCTCTCTTATTTTTTCCCCCTTCTTGCCCCTTTAAAGCTACTTGTTGTTCTTTCTGGAAAGCAAACATTTGTTAGTGTCTGCTCGGTGCTGGTACTCAGGTGGATGGAGCTGGGAATAGAAAATCAAATTAAGTGAAGGATGAGCCCCGCCTTCAGGAAGCTGTCAGCCCAGTCAGGGAGACAGGTGTTTAAGCAGGTCGTGCTATGACAGAGGGTGCATTACAGGTAGCACCTGGTGACACTGGGGGGGATGAAGACCTCTGACTTACTTCAACTTGGAGGACTCCCTCCCCGAAGCCTGGATTTCCTCAGTGGACCAACCACCTGTGTTGCCCTCTGAGCTTGAGCTAGTGACAAGGCAGAGACTGGTGTAGGGAGGAACAAGAGAGTGATGAGTTAGCAGATATTTGGGATGGCCAGTTTCATTGGGGTGGTTGGGGAGAGCCTCTTGTAGCTGAGATCTGAAGAGGGAGAACCCACCCTGCAAGGATCAGACTGAGGAGCATTCTAGACAGAGGGGACAGGGCCAGGGCCAAAGTGAAAAGACCCAAGAGTATCTGAGGAAGAAGGAGGAGGAAGGCTGGCGAGGCCGGACTGTGGTGAACCATGGGAATCGTGGCAGTACGAATCTGCAGAGGGCCTTGGCCCAGATCCTGGAGAACTGCTAACCAGGCGTGTGTTGTGATTAGATTTACCTTTTGAAGGATCATGCTAACCCAGTGGTTCTCACTGTCAGAATCACCAGGGAGCTTTCAAACATCCAGATGCCCAGATCCTATCTCAGGTCAGTCAGAACAGTATTTCATCATTGTTGTTGTTTGTTTTTCTTGCTCTTTTAAAGCTGATTAAAGGTGATGCCAGTACTTGGAGGGTACAGTAGACAAAGTAGGGAAGCCGGTTAGGTGAGGCTGTTGGAGGTCGTTTAGGTTCAGAGTGATGGTAGGCTAGGCAGCAGAATGGAGGAGCTGGAGAGAGGTATGTTTAGGAGGTAGAATCTTCTGGACTTCCTTTTTTTTTTTTTTTTAAAGATTTTATTTATTTATTTAATTGACAGAGAGAGAGACAGCGTGAGGGGGAACACAAGTAGGGAGAGTGGGAGAGGGAGAAGCAGGCCTCCCGCCGAGCAGGGAGCCCGACGCGGGGCTCGATCCCAGGACCCCAGGATCATTACCTGAGCCGAAGGCAGTCGCTTAACCGACTGAGCCACCCAGGCGCCCCTCTTCTGGACTTTTCTGATATCATCATATGTGGGTGTGGAAAGAAAATAATTCCTGGGTTGGGTGGAAATTAATTCCTGGTCGACTGGGTGGAAAGATGTTACCATATTACTGAAATGACAAATTGGGGTGGGGGAGCTTATGCTTGGCTGGATTTAGCTTGGAACCCTGATACTGTTGGTCTGTCTGTAACCAGAAGTAACTGTACTTGTATCTTTATGTGTGTTTCTGGGTACCAGCAGGGCATGCCTTCCCCTTTGGGGTAAGAGTAGCTATGGCTAGTTTTATAGAATCCTGGGTATGTTAGGCACTGTGCTGAACATTCATTTAATCCTCTTAACAACCCTGTGGGGTTAGGGGGCAGTAATCATTTTTTTACAGATGAGGAAACTGAGGCACAGTGAAATTGTAATTCACTTTCACATGATCACCAACTGTCAAGTGGAAGAGGGGTTTTGAACCTGGGTCTACCAACCTGGTTTCAAAAACTCTGCTTAACCCCTATGCTAGTCTTATACATGCAAGTTTCTGATGAGTTCATCACAGGAGATGCATGCTCATTGTTTTCCAAGAAGTGATTTATTCTCAGGTCATTATCAATGACAGTTTTCACAAGATAAACCTCTTCCTGGTTAAATATTACCTATACCTCCCCTACTGGGGCCATTTTTTTTCAAGTGAGCTGCTGGAGGAATTGGAAGATCCTGAGCACTGTTGCCTAAATAAGTAGACTGCATGCTCTATGAAGAAATCGTATCATTTTCTCAAAGGAGAGAAAGTTGGCCCAGTTCCCAATGATTGCTGGGAACAAACTTTCTGGTTTTCCATTTTGTTCTGCTACAAATAACACGTTCTATCAGTCAAGACCTGCTGGGAAAGATTTTGTCTTTCCTCATTGCAATTTAATTTTATCCTCTGTTGAACTCAGGTGCATTTTCCATACAAAGCTGAAGTGTTCAGTTAGCATTAATCTGTGTCCTTCCTGAGATGGGGCTGGCCCTCCTGTAGACTATCACGTACTTGAAAGGAATTTTCCTAATTTATAGATTTGAAGACATTTGTACACTTAAATAATTTCTTGTATCCCCCAAAACATTGCTTAACTAAGGCTCTTAAATCAGATACTCCAACGTTAATGATAGTATCCTGAAAACAATTTTCACTGGTTTGTTCGTGGATGACATGGGATGTTTAAATGAGTTAATGGATTGAGTCCTGAGGCCAGTGATGGCATAAAGTCCCATTTACAGTATCGGGCACCAAATCCTTCACATAAGTGTGTGGTTTGGAATAGGGAATGCCCCATGAGATATTGCTTGGGAAAAGTGGATTGATACTTAATGAATCTTCAGAGGCTACACTATGGGAGCAATCATCCAGTGCTCTAAAAGAGGCACAGAGAAGAAATGCCCCTTCCAAAAGAAAAGGTGTGAAGTGTGTAATTAGTCTGCACTTAGCTTGGTTGCTGTGAATCAGAAGCAGCAGCTGCTCACACTGGTGCATTTTGCTGTGCACCTTGCCCAGGGACATCTTTCTTGGAGAAAGCCTTGGGTTTGCTGCTGAAATTTATCGTTTTCCTATGTTTGTTCAAACATAAAAGCTACTGAAAATGCTTTGTCCCAGAATTGATTATGGATGGCTGTTTGCTCCATTTGGGGTTTGCTCACTATTTTTGCCAAATTTCCTGGTTGGAACTTGGATTTTAAACATACTGCTTCCCCTCAAACTCTAGAAGCTGTGATGCAACATAGCATTCAGGTCTGTGAGAGGCAAGAACCTGTTCAGAGGGGACTGCCTTGAAGAGCTGATACAGCAGTGTAAGGAGAATGGTGACGTGTGGATTTTTTAGGGAGGCCAGTGCCCTCATCTCCCTGTGGGAATGAGCACTGGACTGTCAGATCTGTGAGGAGGAGGTCTGTGATTTGTTCCGTGCCGTAGCCCAGCCCCTAGTTCTTGGCATGTGGTTATCTACTGCTGCATAACAGATAACCACAAGCTTAGCAGCTGAAACCACACGCATTTATCATCTCATAGTTTCTGTGACCCCCCTTGCTTCCTGGTTTCTAAGCAGGCTGCAATCAAAGTGTCAGCCAGTATTGAGGTCTCATCTGAAAGTTCAGCTGGGGAAGGATTCACTTCCTCAAGGGCTCTTTGAATGAGGTCCTCAGTTTCCTTCTGGCTGTTGGCCAGAGCCCACCATCAGTTCCTCACCATATGGGCTTCTTTAGCATGGCTGTTTACTTCACCAAAGTGTGCAAGCCAAGGAAACCATAGTGAGAGCAAGATGGAGGTTAGAATCTCTTATAACCTAATCATCGAAGGGTGTCTTTTTTGGCTCGGCTACATTCTACTTGTTAAAAGGAAGCTGCTAGATCCAGCCCATCCTCAAAGGGAGGAGATTACACAAGGGCCTAAAAACCTGGAGCTGGGGATCGTTGAGGGCCATCTTAGTGTCAGCCCACTACAGCATGCAGTTGGCACACGGCACATAGTTATTGAATGAATGAGTATAAGACCTGCGTTCTTGCCATTTAGGCCAAGGGCATCATTCCATTTTCCCATCACCTCTTTATAGAACTGTAAGATGAGCAAGGTCATTTTAATATTTTATATATAGTACCTACATGGTATTTACAGAGTCTTCCCCCATCCCTCATACCACCATCTGGATGCTTCATTTATTTCCAACCTGATGACCTTACCTACTTCTAAGGAGGAATGTTTTCAAGAGAAGGATCAATCTGGTGA
Source organism: Phoca vitulina (assembly GCF_004348235.1). Taxonomy (NCBI): domain Eukaryota; kingdom Metazoa; phylum Chordata; class Mammalia; order Carnivora; family Phocidae; genus Phoca; species Phoca vitulina. Next base: position 18,821,258 of record NW_022589716.1, read on the forward strand.
CCCCTTTGATCCGATATGCCTCATCTTCTATATTTTTCTTGCTGCACACATGGTAGGGATTTAAAGCAGTCCCCACACAGTGCTTTCTGGATTCAGAGTCTTTTGTAAATGGACTGCCCTAAGCAGCTTTTTGCTTCGGGGAATGAGAAAGCCAGGGTGAGAGTTCACGTGTAATGTGTTTTGGTTGAAGCCACTTGCTCCCTGTGGAAGCAGTCCGCTCTGCTTTCTCCCCTAAGACTTTGATATTGTTGGGGCTTTTCAGTGCATGGCAGGATTATTAACAAGAGAAAGGCCAAGTTGTCCAGCACTGCCACACTGAATCGAGAGAAACTTGCAGGCGAGAGTCACTGAACCTGAAATAAGCTTCTCTTGCCCTAGGCTTCCCCAGATTGCATGCCCCTTTTTTTCCCCCCTTAAATTCAAAAATCATAACAATATCCGTGTGAAATGGTTTGCACTCTAGCCTAAGACTCTCGGTCCTACTTTGCTAGGTTGGGTTTTTTGGGGTTTTTTTTTTTTTTTGCCTCTTTCCAGTTCAAGAGCAACCTTTACTTTGAGAAGTCTGGCAGGGGTGGGACAGACAGGTTCTGTGTCTCTGTTTAGAACTGCAGTAAAGGCTTCCCCACTACCTTCTTGGCTCTGAAACACAATGCATTAAAAAGACAAAGAAGGACAAAAATCACCATGTGGAAGTTCCATTCGTCAGGTGCCCCAGCCTGCCCATTTTCTCTCTCTCTCTCTCCTGCCTTGGCTTTGAAATTGAGTTTTTGAGTGAATCCAAAGCCAAAGGAAATGGCATTGTCTACTCAGTCCGGGACAGTTTGATCCTCATGAAAAGGAGAAATCGCCTGCATTGACAATAGGCAAGGATGCTGCTGGCAAGATCCGCAGTAGTGCAGATTTGCTACTGGGCCTCGCTGTCACCCTGCTGGGTTAGTTTTTCCAGTAATAGACTCCTCCAAGCCAAGTCTGACAATTAAGTGGTAAATACTCTGGTGAGCAGGAGTGGTGGGAGCAGAGGGATAGAGAAGGTCCGTTTAAGTAGACCAAGAGCATTAAATTCATTTCCTCCATGGCCTTCTCTGGTCACGCATCTCAATGCCCTGGAGATGAATAACTTGTAAATTGACTGGTTTCCACTAATGTTATGAATTAACAGTAAGTAAGCTGTGTCATTGCTCCACCTCCATGGGGGGGGGGGAGTGAATTCTATTAGCATTTATAATTGTGTTGCCTTTTCATATTAATTCCTTCCCATGGCTGAGGAGTTAGGAGTTTTCTCATCTGTTGATGGAAACCAGTCCCAAGAGGGTGTCCCGTCAAGTGCCGGAAAATGCATGATGATACGGGGCCATACCCTCCCTCCCCACTGCCCCACCCCCCCACCCAGGAGCTCTTGCCTCTCTTGTGAGATGCATCTGTAATGTTCTGCATATCTATGAGATAAGGCTTAAAGTATGATTCTGGAAATCTATTATTCAAAGTTAAACCAGTCCTCCTAGCCAGGAGTCCACACTTGGTGACTTGCCTTTAGTTGGCTGGGAGACTAAAATCCCTCCTTCCATGAAAGTCCCTATAGCTTCACAGAGCTCCTTTTTCCTTTGCCATGCCTCATTCTGGATTGGGTCTCTGTTTTCTCTCTTACCTTATTCCATGGCACTTGGGGGTGCTAAATGCACCAAGACCTCTGATACTGCCTTTTGTGATCCCATAGCAGCAGCAACAGTCAGGAGACGATAGAAAACATCGTTGGGATGTCAAAAGAGAAAAAAAGAAATTTCTCCCATCGGACACTGAGGCTGTAGGCTGTACATGAAGAACAGCCCTATTTGTGGATATTTATAAGGAAAGTCAGGAGAAGAACAGTGTTTTCAGTGTGGATCAGCGGGTTAGTGGTTTGATGCTATGCTTGTCTCCTTGAACATAGACATGTTTCCTAAGTTATCGACCAGCGTTTAATTTATTAATAAAGAAATCTGGTCTGTGTTCTGTCTCTGCGTCGGGCTTAGCCAAAATGCAGTTTGTGAACATGGCCAAGTTATGAATGATTTGAGCCAGGAAGCTCTTGACGGCAACTTGAATCAAAATGTGGTGAGTGGTAACCAAGGTGTTGAGGTCAGAATGAAAGAAGCTGAGGCATCCTTGCTACGTGGCTCTTTAGGTTAGAGCCGTGGGAGGAAGAGGAGAATCAGATCTGAAATCAGATCTCCTGAGAAGTGCCTGCCCTTGTCCTGATCAGAGGACACAGTTACCCACTGACCCTCGGAGGGGCTGGATCATCGCCTCTGCAGTTCAGGAAGGCCAAACAGGTCCTGCTGTTCGTCACTTTCCTTTGCAGGCACGGTTCAATGGTGTAGCCATTCACTCCCAGCAGGCATAAATCCTTTTTCCCACAAGAGGATATTGGCTGGATGTGTATAGGACTAAAGGCGCAATGTTGGATTCAAGGCAAGCAGGTTGTCTTGGCCATTCTAGTTAGCAGATGGCCAGGACTTGAGAGATTGAAGATAATCAGGATCCAAGTCAAGGGCCAAATGGCACAGTGGACTGGAAAAGTAGATGGCGGCAGATATCTGAACGCTGGGGCCTCTCTGCTTCCGTTTCATCTTGATTCCAGCAGGAGAGACCACAAGGTCCTCCTAAGGGCCTGGATTCCAGACACAGCTCTAGAGATTATTGATAACTTGGTTACGAATCTGATAGTTGGTTCAGTCCTTAACATGGTCTATTTTTTGGAAAGAGAATGTTATGAAGATTAGATTTCATCAGGCATTCCTATGAATTTGGCCTTTTGCCCAAACGTACGTGTCACGGTTTTGTGAATTGCTGATGTCTCTGTGTAGTTTGTTATATCTGAAGACAACTTAAAGGCTTTAATTCAGAGCCCTCTGTTGCGGGCATGCCGTCCTTTTGAAGATGACTAATGCCACGAAAGCTGCTCTGAAATGGAAGGGCCAGGAGCTAAGTTTTGCTGTGAGAGCACAAACCACAGGGTAAGGTGGCTGGGTAAGGGGGGGAGGAAGGGGGTTCCATTTCTTCGAGGCCATTTTAAGCTCATTTGTGCAATTGCCACCTTCTCAGTATTACTGCACAACTCCTTTGATCTCGGAGTGGAAGGTGGCAAATTTCAAGAGCCAGGAAACCTCCTCATGTGGCTTTAAAAGGAGCAGGGCATTATGAAGTTGAGTGGATGTCAAATAAAACATAAATTTGGATCTTTTGAAATGTGAGCTCAAGTAGGTATTACTTTTAGAGCCAAGTACATTGAGAAGTTCAGGGATGAAATTGCTGTCATTTGACACTCATTTAAATGTGACCGTTTGGGTCAGGTTGTTGCCCAGTCATCTCCATCCCTCTTGAATGTTGCATTTGGATTCAGTGTGACACTCCAAGCTTTGCGCATGTAATCCTTAGGACAGCATTATGAAATTATATCCCCATTTTACAGGTGAGGACACGGAAGCTCTAAGGGTTCATCCCTGACTCGAAATTTCATTTTTCCCCCCACCCCTTGCCCCCTCTACTCTGGATTGAGACCAGAATGTAAATACAGGTTGCTCAATAGCCTTCTTCACTGTAGGCATATTTCAAAGCTGTCCAAATTGCTTAGCTTATGTTTGTGAATTTTTTTTTTTTTAAGTGACAAATTGATTGAAACAGTAAATGGAAGGGATTATTTCAGTTAGGGTGGTGCCTTTACTGGAACAAACCCACTTATTAGCATGCTATTTGGATTCCCACCCTGAGTTTTGGAACCAAGACACAGACTGGAGAGTAAGCTCAGTATTATTAGTAAGTTACTTGGACCAGCCAATAATAATCTCTGTTATTTTCTCCCCTTCTCCTGATCCGTCTTCTCAACTCCAGCCATGGAAACTAGCAGTGGGGCCTGTGGAGGTGAATGGGCATTGTAGAAGGTGTTTTCATGTATGGGGTTGCTTAAAGTCTGGGGTCAAGCCTTTGAGCTTGAATGAGACCAGACCTGAGTAATCAGACATGGAGATACTGTAGCCAGAGGTGGTCAGAAAGTAAACCTGCATTAGGTTGCCTGGTTATTTTCCTCTTGTATGAGCTCCAAATGTTATTGGTAGGTTTAAGTCATGTGGGGTTAGGAACATTTTCTTTGAGTTTTCTCATCATCATATAAGACTGAATGCATTAAAAGGTCCCCCTGACTACAAAACATCGCCCCCCCCCCCACCGTTGGGATTGAAAATTAAAGTGTCTGTGAAATATTGCCCTGGTAGAGGAGGGGGAACACGGTTTTTGCGAAATGCATGAGTTAATTAGGTTGAGGGTAGATGCTGTGTCTTGGTATGTGGAGTCTCACTGAGAAACCTTTATGACAAATTATAAGCAAAGCGTATTGGTTAAGAAAATTATTGGCATCATGGTCTGTCCCCAATCCTTCACTTCTACACACACTCATAGAAACTCTAATAGCTAAATTTTCTGCTGTATTAAATGATCCAGATTAGTTAACATAACAATTATTTTATTGCTTTATGATTCTGTAGGTTAGCTGGTCAGTTCTTCTGGTTGGGACCAGTTTGGGTGGTCTCTGCAGACTTCAGGTAGTTCTTCTGAGGCTGGTGAGTCTGGAACGACCTCAGCGGGGACTGCCTGTCTGCTCCATGTTGTCTCATCCTCCAGGAGACTAGCCTGGGATTCTTCAGCTGGTGGTCTCAGGATTCCAAAGAGTAACAAGAGAGGATAAACCTCTGGCAGGCAAGCCCTATATCATGTTCGCCAATGTCCCACTGGCCAAAGCAAGTGATGTGGTCAAGCCCAGTTTCAAAGAGGGGAGAAGCTGATAGACCCTCTTGATGGGAGGAGTGGCCAAGTAAAAGCGCAGAGATACGTGTGACAGGGATGGCGGGAGTTTGTGGCCCTTTTGCCATTTCCCACAGATGTGAGAGTAACTACGGGAAGTTGAACTGGCATAAACTTCTCTGCCAGACTGAATCTGGACAAGGGAAAAGGAAGACCATGTTTTTGTCTCTAACTTCAATTTGATATGGGATATTTCTCTCAGCTCTTACTTTATTCTTTCACTTTGGAAACTTGGCCACATTTACTGGTAGACTCACTTGTCTTGCATTCTTGAGTTGTGATTCCATTTTTGACCAGGTTTTTAAAATATTGGTAAGTATTTGCTATGGTGTAAATATGAATGTTTCACTTCGGTGTATTTTTTGTGAATGTTTGCCTTTCAAGAATGTTTTGTGCTCAACCGGTACGTTAAAGCCCTGGCTAGGGCTTCCTGTCAGGCAATTTGGAGGTACGCTAATGCCAACTCCCAGAATTCTACTGTTGTGATGTGATACACACTCGGTTCTTATTCATTGATCGTTTTTTAAGTACCTGTAGTGTTTACGGTGTACTACCAAATTCCACCTCACTTTATTAGTCTGTAAACATAACACCATACCTAATGGTACCTGTGTTTGAATTTAGTCATAACTCAGGGCTCCAGACATTAATAGGTAATCACTGTTACCTCATAGAGCACGTAACCCAAATTTTTCAACCTCAACTTCTGCCCCATTGACACCTGGGGCCGGGTAATTTCTTGCTGTGTGGGGTCCTATTCTGAACATTATGACATTTTTAGCAGCAGCCCTGCCTCTATCCATGTGATGCTAGTAGCCCCTCCCTCTTCAAGCCTACTTGTGACAACCAACAATGTCTGCAGTCATGGCCCGATGTCCCCTGGGTGGGGTAGGGAGTGGGAGATAGGTAAAATCCACCTCCAGTTGAGAACCACTACTCTCACTTGGAGATGCTGAAGCAGAGAAGAGAAAGAAATGCATGAAGTATGGGTATTGTCTGAGAGCAAACTAGGAGCAGCAACCCAACGGACAATTTGTAAGGGGCGGGGGGAGGAATGTGGAAAATTTTCAGTTACCTTAAAATTTTCACCTAACATGGTGCTGAATTAACTAGGAGACATCAAGTTGGGTCTTGCTACATGTTGAAAGGTTCACCAGTATCACAACTTCATTATGTTAGAAGTGGATTAAATAAAAATATCACTCCTGGAAAAAATTCAGGAGATATGCTGACCACAGAGAATGGATTTTGGAAAACTATTTGGGAAAAGTTAGTCATCCACAAAAGTAGAGAAAAGTATATCAAGATGCACTCGATATGCCTCATTTAAGGTCATAAATGATTGATTGAGTGCCAGTCTCACTGCATCTATGCCCTGCTCGCTGCCTGAATGGCTATCCACTCCTGGTTTATTTTGGAGTAAAATCTAGATGTAATTTCATTTCATTTTATTTATAAATACTTCAGTAACGTGTCTAAAAGTACCTCAAAACCAAAATTACAGTATGCTGGTGGAATTGTAGCCTTCTAGAAAGGGCAAGAATGAGAATTTGTGCTGAGTAATATCAGAAAGTTAGGGAAAAATGGGTAAGAGGCTTGACTTTGGGGGAATTAAAAACCCCAGGGGAAATGAAGTTGGGAGACAGTTTCTCTTCAGGCTCCCCTCCTGTCCTGTCCTCCCCTCTCCTGCTTTGACTCTTAGAAATTCCTCTTACAGTATGGGGTAAAGCACAGGAGACTGGGAGCCTTAGAAAGGAGAGGGGGCTGGCAGGGCACAGATCCATTTTCCAAAAAGGAGAGAAAAAAAAACACATCACAAGAAGGTATTGAAATATTCAGTCAATGATGGATTACTCTTTGATGACTTTCAATGACTTTTTAGCAGATCCAGGTGTACTTTTAATAAAACAAAAGCAAGAGGGAAGTCTTGCAGTTGCTTTTTAAGATTTTACTGGGGCTGTGGTATTTCTCTCCTGTTCTAATGTATTCTGAGAAGTTTCTTTCTTTTGATTTAGACTTCCTCACTTGATTTTATGATATCGTAAATCTCTTGTGTTTGGTGAGAGCCATGGTCTATGGAAGACCTACACAGCCTGCTAGATAACATCTATTTTCCCCCCTTCTCTTCAGGAGATTAAACTGAGGCTGTTGTGTCTGATGCCAGAATAGATTTAACCAATCATGTTTCCTTTACATGTAGGTCAGTCCAAGGGACAATTCCGCACTGGATCCTATTATCCATGGGTTGAAGGGCGTCGTACATCATGGTAAGTAAGCCACGCACGCTTCTTTTTACTGGGATGTGAAGAGCTAAGGTCTCTACCTAAAGGAAGGGGGTTATCTTGCAGAGGACAGAGGGTGACACCCATTCCTCATCCTCTAATATTGAAGGGCATTAGAGTCATTATTTGATGGGTAAAGAGCATGCCCATTTATTACCTGCAAATGGATTTGGGTTAACAGTAAGCAATTTGTTTCTCTTCAGGTACCACTTTGAATGCCTATGTTATAAATCAAAGCACCCTAAGATGTACTATTGGTATGCGCTGAACCTGCCACTGTCTCCTGTCTCTCTTAAAAATATTCTTCTTTCAAATATCTTTGCATTAATAAATTTCTTGATTTGCCTCTCAGATTTAGGGAAAAAAATGTAAGTAGCTGTGACAAGTCATTAAACTTTGCCGCGTGTGAGCAAGCATCATCAGCTGCTAGCGTGGAGAAAGCTAGGCCGTGTTCTGGGCAGCAGACGTCTTATCCTCAGACATAAAACTGGGAGAGAAAGTAAGATAAATGGGTTCTCTCTTTCCCAACTGGTTTTTATTGGAGGAATTTCCCTGCAACTTAATTATCGGCAATGCATCATTACCTATGACATCAGAATCCTCTAATTTCAAAAGTACCCTTGTCACAGGGAGGTGTGGAGTCTTGGAGGTAATGCAGTGATTTGCAAAGTTTTAATAATCTAATTAGGATTCCAAAGACATTGACAGAAATAGCATTAGTAACCATAATAAATCTCCCCTTCATCTCCACAGCTGTGATAAAACATCTTCACACCTTTCTGGGAGGACTGTCTTTCGACATTAGCCAACTCTGCAGAGCTTAACAGACATCTTACCCCATTTCTCTCAGGGAAACTAAAACCAGTTGTCAGCGTGCGGATACTCAGTTGATCAAACCCCTTCCAGAAATCCATAGTGTAGACTGAGTTTGGGGGGTTTGAAATGTAGTAAATGATGAGTAGATCTTCATTCCCCCTGACTTTTCGTCCTGTTTTAAAACAAACACCATGGAGAGTTCTAGAATCTTCGAAATAGGTACCTATTCTTCGGTCAGAGAGGAAGCGCTCCACCAGCTATGGCCTTTAAGTAGATCTGTGTGTTCTTATTTCCGCAATGATAATTGAAGGAGATTCCGAATGTTAAAGGTAAGCAGAGGCTTCTGTTAGCTCCCAGATCCCCAAATCTCTGTGAACTCGCTGCGTAGTCATCATTTGGTTCATGGGCTCTCTGCTAACATAATCGTGTTATCCTTGCTCAGTATCCACAATTACCCTTCCAGAGGCTGTTCTGTATATGCTCTTCTATGTTTCCCTGTTGCTGGGAGGGTGGCAGAGATGCCTGGGATGTGGTTTCAACACTACTTCCTAATGGAGAAGTCAGAGGAGACCTACCAGAAATAATTCCCTGCAAAAGGGAGTTTACTTACTTATACAGCAGAAGTGTGGCAGGCCCCCTGTGTGTGATTGAGAGACGCGCAGGGAGGTGTCTGGAAGGGAGGTGAGGCAAGGTGCTGCCTCTCTTTTCCCCTCCAGCCTGCCTGGGGTGGCTCTCCCTCCCAGCTTTTGCATTTGCTGTTTCTGCTGCTTCTGTCCGGAAAGTTCTTGCCTTAGCTCATCACAAGGGTGTCTCCCTTTATTATTTCAGGTCTCAGTTCAGATTCATGCCTCCTCAGAAAGTTCTTTCTTTATTATCCTATCAAATGCCCCACCCGCTCCCCACTCCCACGGCTCCCTGTCATGTCATCCTAAGTTCCTTTCTTCGAACCACTTAAAAGTATCTGAAATAACTGTGTGTTTTATTTACTCATGTATTACCTACTAAAGTGTCAGCCTCGGGAGGGCAAGACACCCTGAGTGTGTGGTAAATAACAAGACGCTCCGTAAATGTTAGCCAAGTCAGATAAACCTACAAATAAGTGAAAATATCAAAATATAGAACTGGAAGAAGAGGAGGAGAAACCAAAGGCCACTTGAGTTTTGCTTTGACTGGGAAGAGTAAGGAGTAAGAGAACATCTTGGAAATCTGACTTTGTCCCCACCCCCAGTTCTCCGGCTATTGCTGACTTCATTGTGGTAACAGTCCTCCCTTTTGTTGTTCTTCCAACAGAGAATGAACATTTGAAATGGCTAAAACAACTTTTGTTGGAACTAGAAGCATTTTCAAGTTGAAGGTTCTGTGAGGGAATTGAATGATCTGTTAATTTGATGGGACATAAATAATCGTGCCCTTCACAGAATCTCTGGCTTGGAAATGATGATAGAAATGTGTACAAAGGAAAAATCAATATGAATTTCTGTTACAGTTCAGAATTGGTTTTATTTCTTCAGCTCTGGGAGTCATATCTTAGAATATTAATTCCTCATTAAGTCTTAAGTTTGTTTGTTTTTTTTTAATAGGAAGAATCTTATATATTCTTTGAGCTGAAATGACAATGAGAAATCTGGTCGCCCCCCACCGAGGCAGACTGCAAGGTGGGGTTTTCAGTGCAGGCGAATTTGCTGGCAGGGAGAGCTAAAGAGGAGAGGGAGAAGCAGGGCCGGGTGGGGACAGTGTCGGCACCACAGTATAGGTCTGATCTCTCTGAACAGGGAGGGAATCTAGGAGGACTGCCTGGAGGCAGCTCTCAGAAAGTCTTGGCCAGGCCATTGAAGCACCTCAGAGCCAAGAGTGCATGTGAGAGGCGTCCTGTGTTGGGTTCCCCTGCCATGTGGAGTCACTGACTAGAGCGTCCCATCGAGACCGGCCTCCCTGAGAACACTGCGGTCAGCCCTGAAGGGGCAGCAGCTATTGGCTGGCAGCTAACAAGGCTCCTCATGGCAGTTTGTCTCCAGAAGGAAGATCTTGGGCATGTACCTCCCTTGGCTGGCACGGAGGTTCACCTCTTCCTTCCTAATCCCATTTCCAAAGAGGTTTTTACTGGGTCCTCTCACTTTTAAAATGCTCACAGGTTCTTAGAAGCAGTGCTTGATCCTGTCGTGTGTAGTGATTAAGTGCGTAATTGAGGCATCCCACGAAGCTCGGCAGAGAGAGCACAGCAGACGTAGACCTGCCCTCCTTGCATTTATAAGGTCTCCAGGGACACATACGGTTAAGCATTGTCATTGTGTTATTAAAGAGTGGGGAGCAGCAGGTTTAACTCAGACTTGGGGGTATCGAGGAGGCACGTCAGGCAAAGTGACCACTTAGACCTCAGGAGTTCATCGAGAGTGCGGGCGGAGGAGCGAGCGGTCAAGGTTTCAAGCGGTGCCACTGTCGATGGAGGTCTCTGGTGGTGGAAGTGCATGTAGCGTGTTTGAGGCTCTGCGCTCGGCAACATTGCTTCTTTCCTGCCGGCGAGAGAGATCTAGAAACCTCTTGGCAAACATAAAGTGTTGTTTCTTATGTGTTCATGTTCCTATGTAAATTGTGATTTTTACAAACTCGAGAGCCATGAAGCAATATAAATAGAATGGAGAGATGTGATTTGCCATTGATTCTGGTCCCATCTATCCATTGAGCAATAGATGGAGGCACTAAAATGTATCTAATCAGCTGTTTTATTTACACACTCCCACCAATACTCACTGGGGAGGAAAGATTTAGGGAGAAACTGTGAGTCCTAGTCACAGCATTGACTTAGTCATCTACAGTGCTTTTTGTATTCAGGAACTGGTGCTTAATAGAAGCCACACCTGGAGTGCAAGCTAGTGCAGCCACTCTGGAAAACAGTATGAAGGTTCCTCAAAAAGTTGAAAATAGAGCTACCATACAACCCAGCAATTGCACTACTGGGTATTTACCCCAAAGATACAAATGTAGTGATCCGAGGGGGTATGTGCACCCTGATGTTTATAGCAGCAATGTCCACAATAGCCAAACTGTGGAAAGGGCCAAGATGTCCATCAACAGATGGATAAAGAAGATGTGGTATATATATACAATGAATATTATGCAGCCATCAAAAGGAATGAAATCTTGCCATTTGTAACGACATGGCTGGAACTGGAGGGTATTATGCTGAGCAAAATAAGTCAATCAGAGAAAGACATGTATCATATGATCTCACTGATATGAGGAATTCTTAATCTCAGGAAACAAACTGAGGGTTGCTGGAGTGGTAGGGGGTGGGAGGGATGGGGTGGCTGGGTGATAGACATTGGGGAGGGTATGTGCTATGGTGAGCATTGTGAATCACAGACCTGTACTTCTGAAACAAATAATACATTATATGTTTAAAAAAAGAAGATAGTAGGAAGGGAAAAATGAAGGGGGGGTAATCGGAGGGGGAGATGAACCATGAGAGACGATGGACTCTGAAAAACAAACTGAGGGTTCTAGAGGGGAGGGATGTGGGGGGATGGGTTAGCCTGGTGATCGGTGTTAAAGAGGGCACGTATTGAATGGATCACTGGGTGTTATACGCAAACAATGAATCACGGAACACTACATCAAAAACTAATGATGTAATGTATGGTGATTAACATAACATAATAAAATAAAATAAATAGAAGCCACACCTGGTAGAAATATTGGTTCTGAAAAACTTTGTCTAGTTCTGTTTTTTTTAAAACCCATTTAAGGAAAAAAAAAACAAAACAACTTGTATGTGAATTGGTATAGAATCGCAACCATCCTTAAAACTAGTTTTACCCAATTGACCAATGCTCAGAAATGTACATTATATCCTATGTCAATTAAAAAGTATTTTTTTTTCCTTTCACATTTTTGGATTACCTGCTTTTCCGTTCTTTTTTTTATAATATCCACCGAAGGAAAATCGAGCAGGCTGTTTGTGTATGTATTTTAGAATACTGTGAAAATGCATCAAAACCCTAACCACTCCCTCTTGTCAATCATCTAAGAGAGACCAATTTTTTATTTTTGCAAGGAAACTTGCTAGTAGTGATTGCTTGGTTGTTGAGCTTTGACTCTCTGTGTTTTCCCATCACCCCCCTCACCATCATCTTCCACTGAATGTACCACCTTAGTGAGCAGGACAGTACCTTTCTCTTTGAGAGGAAATGTGAGGGGGACAGTTAGAAATTGCCTCAGACACTGGCCATAGCCAGACGGCTCATCCCCCTGTTCTCCCTCCCCAGGTTCTTCCAAGAAAGCTGTCAGTGAGAGTACAAATAAATGATCACCTGAGAAGCACCGTTCAATTAAAGAAAGTCACAAAACAAGGTTCTTGCAAGTTTTTCAGTGATGAAAGTTGGGACTGTGTCAGGATCAAAACTTTCTTTGCAGAATAGCTTCCCAACTGACTCGTTTATTCACTGGGTTCATTTTTGGGATGTTGTACACCCATTTTCTCCCCTGCCCTGGGATACTCATCAACTCACCAAATCTATGGACAAAGTCATAGAAGAGCTAGAGTTCAATCCAGACATTTGGCAGAAAGGGAAGAAATAAAGGAAATTTGCGAATATACGTGACTACCTGGCCAAGCATTCCCATGCGGTGGTAGGAGCTGACGGGTCTGCATCTGCTCTTTTTTCCATATTCCACTTGCTGGAATTGAGGTTCCTATAATCAAGAATAACGTGAAAGAGAAGAGACTCCGGACCTGGAGTGATCTGAATTTCTTCTAAAACAGTGGATAGGCTTTATCTTATACAACTGCTGATACATCACCCACCACATGCACTATTTAAAAAGAAAACAGCCCAGGGCCTGGCCCCCTTGGCACTTCGGGACAGCCATGGTGGGGATGCAGATGGTGCAGCCTTTCTGAAAGCCATGTGGCCATTTCTGCCAGAGTCCCACCTCTGCCTTATCCTCTGAGCTGGCAAGTCCACATGTAGGTATGTACCCAAGAGAAATGTCCACAGAAAGACTTGTCCATGGGAGCTTTGTTTATATTAGCCCCAAAGTGGAAACAGCCTAAATGTCCACCAGTGGGAGCCTAGATATGCAAACTGTAGAATGACCAGACAGTGGAATATTATGCAGCAATGAAAAATAATGAGCTACTTGATTTACATGAAAACAGAAGAGCACATACTGTATGGTTCCATTTCTGTCAAGTTCAAGAACAGACAAAACTAATCTTTGGTGATAAAAGCCAGAATACTAAGGTGGAGGAGTATAGTAAAGGAGAAGAAACATGAGGAAATTTCCTTGGATGATAAAAATATTATATATCTTGATCAGGAAGATGATGAGATAGGTAATAATATAAAAATTCACCACACTGTCCCCTTAGATTTGTGCTTTTGACTGTTTGTAAATGAAAGAATAGCCCATGTATACTACACATTGACTTCTCAAAGATAATACATTCACAAAGCTCAGACATCTGGCAGCATGTACCACATAGTCAAATATTAAAATTCCTGATAGAGTCCAGTGTCGGCAAGGCTAAGAATGCCAGGAACTCTCACACTTTTCTGGAAACAGTTTGGTGGTATCCAGCCAAGTTGATTCAGTACACCAGCTCCTGTGTATGTCTCCCAGAGAACGCAGATAAAAGTGTACCATGAGACGCGTACAATTATGTCAGTGGCGTTGTTTTCCCTAGCTGCCCAAACCTAGAAAAGCCTCACATGCCTGTCGTCGGCAAGCCAGATAAACACAATGCAGTCCTACAAGAGAACATTTCACCCCGATGGAAAGGGGTGGAATCTTGTGCCTCTCCACAAACCTAAGCACATCTGAGAACCACAAAGTGAAGCAAGAGTCTGAAGAATGCATGGAGTATTTATCAACATAAAGTTCAAAACCTGAGGAAACCCAGCCTGTATTGTTTAGAGGATGCACGTATAGGTGGTAACCCTAAAGGAAAAGCAAAGTCATGATTACTTTTAAAAAGAGGATGGTGGTTACTTCTTGAGGCAGGTTGGGAAAGTGATGAGGCTCCCGCTCAGGGAGGGTAGCAAGGGCTTCTCCTGTTCTCGTCACTCCAGGGTTCACTTTAGGATTATTTGTCAACAGTATATTTGTGTTATCTATTTATGTTTTGGTCACCTTGCTGCATGTGTGTTAAATTTCACAATCAAAGACAGTCACTAGCTTTAGAAAGTAAGAGATTCTGACTGTGCTTTCCTCTGGGACACATCAGGTCTGAGGGGCTTTACAGCAAGCAAAGAGGGGGAGTGACAGCACTTTTTAAAAAAAAACTTTCACCATAAGTACCCCTGACAGGCTGTTCAATTCTCTACAAATTAGTTGCAGGCCAAAGAAAGAACTGTAGCTGCCTTGGGATTCTGTCATTACGAGATGACTTTGAGAGCCGATAACTCCTTTTGGAATTGAGAAAAAGGAAATCAGAAACAAAGAGGATGGGGACTCAGGTCTCAGGTCTAAAAACAAAGGCTCCCCACTGCTGCTGAGCTGGTGCACGCTGGCTCTGCACCAGGCAAGGGTCTCATTAGCCCGACAGGCACCATGGAATCCCCCAGAAAGCCTCTGAGACGCAGCACTCGTGCCCCCCATGATAGAGAAGGGCAAGCAAAGCTAGCCTTGGCTGGGTGGCTTGAACCAAGGTCTTCATGACTTGAGACTGGCTCTCATAACTCCTGGACCATCTCCCCCTCTGCTCTCTGCCAAGGTCACACTACCTGCCTCTTTCAGCCTTGATTGAGGTTCGTCACCTTGACTGTGGAAGGGGCAAGTGAAGAAATACTTAACAGGACCGTAGTCTGTCCTCATCACTCTGGCATCATTGTGATTATCCCCAGGCTCTGAGATCTGGACATAAACTCTCTGTCTGAGGCTAAATGGCGCAAGTTCCCGGAAAGCATCTTGCATGAACTTTGGGAGAAAAGGACAAATCCCAGAAAAAGGGACTTTTCGGGGGAAATTAAAGTATTGGGCAGAAATAGTCTGTGTCATGACAACCCAGCAGCAAGAATATGGGGCAGAGATGCATTGATATGGTTTGAGGGGTTCTTGCCTGTTCTGTATACGTGAACTGAGTGAACTTGAAGCTTCTTTAATCATAGAGTCTAACCATTGTCCCATCCATGGAGGGCCTAATAAGTGATAGTCAAGGTGTTGAGGGTTAAATGATGAACAAGCTTTTCCCTGCCTTTAGGGAAATTTTAATATCATGAGAATCCCCCCCCCCTTTTTTTGGCCTTCCCATTCCTGTTGCTGAAGATTAAAAAGACTAATATTCTTCACCTGCAAAGTAATCTCATGTGTTCATATGAATAAGCAATTAGAACTTTGGAATGAGTTTTTTGAAAAGTCTGTGTTACAGAATATGTTTAAAGAAATGGAATTTGTTATTTTTCCCTGATAATGTGACTCTTAGGAACATTGGATTCTGGAAGGATTCTGGAACAGTGCTTCAGAGTTCCAGCTGTCTTGATTTTGAATCCTGACTCTCCAGCCTGGGAGCCGTGTGATCCTGCACAAATTGCTGCAACTGTCTGTCCCTGGGGTTCCACCTTGTAAAATGGGGATAAGGAAAGTACCTGCCCCAGAGGTATTAATGCTAAATGTATTAGGATAGGGAAAGAACCGAGAAGGAAGGGCGCCTGGCATGTGTCCACTCTCCTGTAAATCGGCGGCGAGCAAGTACAATCTGTGAGCCAAATCTGGCCTGCTGCCCACTTTTGTAAATAAAGTTTTATTGGAACACAGCCACACTCGTTTTCTGACGTATTGTCCATGACTGCTTCTGCACCACCACAGCAGAGGTGAGTAGCTGCAACAGAGATACTCTCTGGCCTGCAGAGCCTTAAACACTTACTCTCTGGCCCTTTACAGAAAACGTTTATCAACCCTGCCTTACGTAAGCGGTAGCAATTCCAGCAGCTCTCCTAATAGAGTTGGCTTCTCCCAGGGGCTGGTTCATGTCGGGATAATGCAAATACCTACTCGGGCCATTACTTACCTACCATTTGATAGACTTTACGGAGATGGGCTTCACTTTTGATCTTGCTCAGATCACCAGCCAGTCCGAATGTGTTTCACCTGAATTAATGAGGGCTGTGTTTTAATTTTTACCTCAGAGAAAGAAATCAAATTATTTTCTCCCTTTTGAATGGGAAGCCCGATGCTATATTATTGAGCAGCCCACGGATAGTTTTGAACATCTTAACACACGACACAATTTCCCGTTTGAAGTTTATGTCTCCGGCATTTAATTACATGGAACTTTCCTGAAGTGTGCTATAAATATGCAGTACCCTGGTCTTGGCTAATTGGCTCACATCTGTTATGGATCCAGGAAGGGCAGATGCTTATCGGAACACTTTTGATCTCAAAATCTTTGAGAAGCAGGCACACTTAGGCCATTTCCACAGTTTCCTGGACCTCAGTGTGTCAGAACCACCACCATAGATGTGAGCCATTTGCGTTTCTTTTCTTAGCCAAAGCCAGGAAATGGGATGCTGTGCGGCTCCTATTTTATCACCCATAGTGTTGTGAACAATAATGTTAAGGCAGAAAAAGACATCAAAAGTGATTCCCTTTAGGTCGGATTTGAATTTGAGGCTAGTTGTCATTTGGCCAGCCTTCTTTGTCAGTATTTGATCATTTGAATAGGATCACGGGAGGCCAAGGAAATGCCCTTTTCCTGGTTATTTCCATGGGATGTGGAGAGCCAAGAGAGAGATTAAACTGTGTCTCCTGTCATCTACCGCAAGGTGCTCGCTAGAGTACCTGGGGCTACTTTGTGTGATTTTCTCACCTGGCTATAGCCATGTCACCTTGGTGTGGGAGAGGCGCTGGGGTGTCGTGGCCCAGGGCACAGGCTCTGGGGGTGAGTACCAGTTCCGCTTTGGACTAGTCGTACAGCATGCACAAATCGCTTTAGCTTTTTGTGGCTCAGTTTTCTCTGAGGACATAGTAATGCCAGCCTTATTGGTTTGTCCCCAGGAGGCAGTGACTTCTCGTATCTACTTGTGCCTCGCACACGGTCAGCACTCAGCAACAGCCACCTTCACCGCCACCACCCCCATTCCTGTTGTTACTTGTTGACGTGCCTCTGGGTGTCAGGAAGTGACTGTAGACCCCCGAGTGTTGCCGCCATCACTATCTGGGTATTGAAATAGGATGTGTGTTGCTTGAGTTAGTTGAGTCACACAAAATAAAATGAAATGAGGAAGACAGTGGTCCCCAAATGATTTGGAGTGGCCAGTCCCTTTGAGATCAGGCAAGAGGGTCAGGGGCAAGGAATCAGAAAGTGTGGGAAAGGAAGAAGCAGTAGCCTCTCCTCTGTTAATGCCCGGCTGTGGACCTAGCCCTGCCCGATGTTCTGTATGTATAATCTTCATTAATCCTAGCCAGTAGCACAGTGAGGTAGATATTCTTAATCCCGTGTTACAGAGGGGTATTCGGAGATTCAGAGAGATTGGCTAATTTGTCTCAGCTCGTGGAGTGGGACAATAATTTGAACCCAGTTGTATTAGATTCTGAAATCCATTCTCTTGCCAGCTCTGCTGGGCCAGTTTCTGTCTCCATTGACTAACTTCCTGATTGTTGTCAGAACCGTCTCATTCTTGCGAGCCTCAGTTTCTCCTCTGTGAAATAGGTCATTGACCGAGCATCAGAAGGAGGCTAAAAGACTGTGCATGCCTGTCAGTCATGGCCACCCTGTATGGAGAGAGGCAGCAGTGGGACTCTCAGTGACAACACTGGGTTTTTGTCACTATATGAATCTGTATAATGTAAGTGTCATGTTCATTTCTTTAATTGTTGACAAGACCCTGCTCTTTGTGTTTCTTTGGAAATATTAATGACAACATATGTTTCATTCAAATGTCAACCCTTAAATCAAAATGCCACATTCCACCAACTGAAAAGACCAGTAAACTCGAGAAGCCTAAATGTCCTTGAACCAGGGTGGATGGCTGTTTCATGACCTTGGAGCGCCTCTCTGGGTGCTTGAGTACAAGAATCTGTTTAATCCAGTAGGCCGTCTTCTGATCAAGCAGCCTTTGCTCAGAACCTGGAATAACACTAGCTATTCATGTCATAGTATGGGCCTCTAGAATTTTCTCTGGACTGTGCCTGTTGGAAAAGCCAAAGGGTAAGAATTTAATTCTCTGCCCACTGGTGGAGAATGTTTCAAAAGCAGAAATAAGGTCCACACCTCTACATTCCCATGTAGTTTGCCCCATTCATTCTCGAATGGGATTGCTTGTTGCCATCCCTTTTAAATGTCCTACTTCTCATATAGGAACAGGGGCAGCAAGCTTTCTCTGTAAAGGGATCAATAACAAATGTTTTAGGCGTGGCTGGCCATAAATTCTCTGCTATAGCCACTCAACTGTGCAGTTGTAACCTGGAAGCAGGCATAGATAATTTGTATACAAATAGCCATGGCTGTGTTTCAAAAAAACTTCATTTACAAAAATAGCTACTAGGCTAGATTTGGCCCCTGGGCCACTTTTGACGTAGAGTTACTTGGTGACTTAGTTTGATCCATTTTTTTCAGCCAGGTATGAAGGACCTACTCTTGAAGGCACTGTGTTTGGTCCTGGGGGTATAGTCAGGAGCTATGGTCTTGCTGTAACGGAGCCTCCAGCCTGCTAAAGAGAGACCACTCTCAACCAGTTACACAGCCTATAATGAGACTGAGCTCTATGCAGTCTTGACCGTGAGCAAGGAATCAGCCCCTCATCAGGATGTCCATACCTACTACACAAAGTTGTGAGGCCTCATTTTGAGAAAACCTACAGCCGTGCTTGGCCCAGTGCTCACAAACCATAAATGTGACCTGGTAAAAAGATGGGGTCCTTTAATGTGAATCTTGTTGAAAACGTCACGTCAATATCCTAATGTCATCAATTCTGTGACTCTCATTTCTTCATATATTTTTTTGGTCGTATGTTTATGACAAGACATTATATTATTTTCAGGTATACAACATGATAGTATGATATATGTATATATTGTGAAATGATCACCACACCAAGTCCAGTTAATATCCCTCATCACACATAGTTGTGGGTTTTTTCATTTCTTCACAGTTTAACAACTCTGAAGTCGGGATGCATCTTACATTTGATATCATGTCATTGTCTAATTAGCAACATGTTGCCTTTAGTAGTGGCATTTGAAATAATGATGCATCTTATTCATAGTCGTTAGTGACTTAGATATGAAAGAAATACAATATCTAGGATTTATTGGTTATTTAAAATACCCCAACTACCATGCTTGTTTGTTCCTTCATTCTCTTTTCACATAACTATTAGGAACCTACTATGTTCCAGGCAGTGTTTTAGTTGCTGGGTGTATGGGGTGAATGAGAAAGGCAAGGTCTTTGCCCTTGTGCAAAATCAGGCTCTTGAGGGAAACAGACAGTAAACGAGTAAACACACATTTGGAAGGAAATGAACTAGGTGTGATAGAGTTAATGGCAGCAGGAACATACAAGATGGGGTGTTCGGGGTGGGCTCTCAGGAGATGACATTTGAGCTGAGTCCCCAAGGGTGAAAAGGAATCCCCTGTATGGAGTGGTGATGGGGAGGTGCATTTTAAGCAGAGGGAACCGCAAGGTGAGGAGACAGGTGGGTGACCAGCAAGGTTGAGAGCAGAAGTGAAGGGCTGCAGAGGTAGGCAGATCGTGTAGGGCCCCAGGGCCATCGTGAGGAGTTTGGGTTTTATTCTAAAAGAAGTGGAAGCCAGTGGAAGGTTTGAGCTGGGCAGTGTCAGGGCTAGATTTATGTTTGTTAAGCTGGAAGAATTCTTAGTCTTCCATGAGATTTTCTCACCTCCTCGTGTCTACATCAGGGAAGTGAGTCACTTGGAACCCTGGGACCCAGAATGGGGTGGCAGAAAGAGCCCAGTGCTGGCTGGACATCTGAAACTGAGATTCACTCCCACCTTACTGTGTGACCCTGATCCAGTCACTTTTCCTCTTTGGACTTCATTTTCCTCATTTGTAAAATGAAATAGAACCAATGTCCTCTGTAACTCTTTGGAACCCTGCAGTGCTTTGTGATTCTTGGGGGACTTTTCCCAGGATCCCCTCATTGTAACCTTAGGCTTGTTGCTTAAAATCATCTATCATGAAGCCTTGTAAATACCTACACCTTGAAAATGGGCCAGGCCCAATTCCCTTGGTACATCTTTCCCATTCCTTCCTGACAGCCAACATCCAGTTATATAGAGCAGGTATCATTGCTTGTATGTATGTATGTATGTATTTTTAGAGAGAGACAGCATGAGCACGGGGGAAGGGGTGACAGGTAGAAGGACAGGGGAGAGAGAATCTTAAGCAGGCTCCATGCCCTGTGCAGAGCCTGATGTGGGGCTCGACCTCACAACCCTGAGATCATGACCTGAGCTGCAATCAAGAGTCATATACTAAACTGACTGAGCCACTCAGGTGCCCCTCACTGCTTGTATTTAGATCATAAAATTAAGTCCTTGGCTCCTTCTGGGAGGCTTCTCTCACCATCTTAATTATAATCTAATGCTTTCTGACCCTCGCGATGGCTTCTAGAAGCCATGCTCCTGAATTCCCTGGATTCTGGCCCCAGGCTCTCTATTTCCATCATGACTTCCATTTTCTGTTTCTGTGGTCAGCAGGCCCTTTAGTCATGAGCTCGTCACACCCAAATCTCCTCCCAGATCATACGGCCCATTCATGGCTGATCCAGACTTAACTCCGAGCTGCTGACTCTATGTTCTGTGTTTTGGCATCTTCACAATTTTTAGCCAAATTCCAGATTGTACTTTAACCAGCAGCTGATTTTTTTTTTCCTTCTAGAGCCCGTCAAATTTTGGGCTCTTGTACTTTTCCTTCTATCTTCCCTCTTGCTCACTTCACTCCAGCCACACACACCAGGCAGAATCCCTTTGCACTAGCTTTTCTCTCTGCCTGGAATGTTCTCTCGAGGTTGCTGCATGGCTCACTTCTGCCTTCGGGTTTTTAATCAGATGCTTCCTTCTCAATGAGCCTGCTCTTAAAATTGCTGTTTTCAGAATAGTAGTCAGGGGAGACCTCATTGAGAAATGTGTCATTCAAATATGACTAACTTGTTAGCAACTGAAAGGCATTTGGTCTAAAACCAGCCATGAATAGAGCAGTGAAGAAATGTTTCAGGCAGAGCGAAGAGCCAGTGCAAAGGCCCTGGGGTAATGTGATCATGGGACAGCAAAGAGACCAGTGTGCCTATACCTAAGAGTCAGAAAGTAGCAGTGGATGAGGCTGCAGACAGTGTGGGGGCCTATTTACACAGTCCTCACAGAATCTGGCTACTGTAATATGCTCAGCATAAAAATGCAGACTCTCAGCCCCATCCCAGACTTACTGGATCGGAATCTACATTTTAACAAGCTCCCCAGGTGATGTGCATGAACATTAACTTTGAGCAGTGCTGTTAGGAATCTTCTTCCCCCATATAGAGTGACATATGACCCAGTTTTTTCCAATGTTACTCTCTCCCTACCCTCCCCAACACAAAGCAGAAAACCAGTCCTGCCCCAGTGCTTTTAAGTTTTTAAGGAAAACATAATAGCTTTTCCTTAAAAAGTTTTGGGAAATCCTGAAGAAACTAAATAATCACTGGGCTAAAAAGAGAAGCTTGGGCTTTCTTCTATTAGTTTATCTTACCCACTTCCCTAAAATTGGTTTACTGCTTTTTTGGGGGGTGGCACAGATGTTCTTCCCGTGGGGGCCACCATATTCTGCCCCATATACCTTCCAATGTAATACTTTGTTCATTGGGGTATGTGTGCTTATGTGTGTTTTCAATATAATTCCACGATTCCTGGTTACTGCATAGGTCTCATCTATATTTTGATTGTTCATCGTATCTTATAAAGGACTTTCTTTCTTTCTATATAACCAAAGCATTGAAAATATTAGGTTATTAACACACTGAAAAATGCAATCAATCAGATGATTATCATCTAATGTTTTAATGATCACATTTTTAATCCAATTATACATGTTTGAATCTTTCAAATTTTCTTTAATTAAAGATTGCCTCCTGGCACTGCTATCAGAAATAAGGAATTGAACAGAATCGAGCCAGATATAATTTAATGTTGAAAGGAAACTGCAAGGATAACTGGGCCATGCTGGGTTTAATGGTTGACCATGACTTTAAAGCCCTCATACAAAATTTCCTAATTGATAAGAAAAATTTAATCATCTTCAGATATACTGTTTGCATTCAAATAAGGTATTTCTTTTTCTAAATAAACCTCCCCTAACTGATTATTCATATTGTCGTGCAAAATGCTTAAAAATGAAAGACAGAGTTGGGTGAAATGTAGACTACTTAATACAGTGTGTATTTAATATAAAAGTCATACATTATTCATTTTTGCAATTTGAATAACTTTGAATTTAGCATCCCTGTTCTTCATCTTTTTCTTTGATGAACAATTAATTATTAAAATATAATATTGTCTGCATACAGCACTGGGATCCTTGAAAGTGGAATATGAGATTCATTCCCTTTCAATTCTTTTATCTAGTAATGCACAGAACCTGCTTATTATGGTTTAATGGAATGAATGGTGGTATAAATAGAGTGTTTCAAATATTTTTCTCAACTAGGTAAGTGGCTGGGATAGGAATGTTTTGAATTCAAATTACTAATTTGGGTAAAGGTTGGAGGCAGCATGCCCTGATCGGGATGGGTTTGGAGTCAAACTGCCCTTTTCGAACAAGAGCCATTTAACGAGCACTTATATGTACTTATCCTGTGCCAGACACTCTCCTGAGCTCTTAACTCACATTAACTCACTTAATACTCATTTATTCATCTGACTTGCTTAGGAGCTTGACACTATTATAATCCCATTTTGCAGACAAGGATACAGTTACAGGAGAGGTTAAACAACTTAATCTTAGGTGAGACCTTTAAGTAGACCAGTTAGGATTCAAATCCCAGGGGCCTGGCTCTAGCACTTCTCTCTGCTTTATAATACCTACATTTATTAAGATTTTCTTAGTGGAAGAGTTTGCATTCTCACCAGGAAAGTGCATTCTTCCTTCTTTGCGGTGGCTGTACTCAGGAAGCCCTCGTCTTGGGTCCAGCCGCTTGAGCGCCCTGTGGCTTATGTGGGCTTTGTGGCCAGTGCTAAAAGTAGAAGGCTACCGTCTCCAAAATTATTTCTAATTTACAACTAAGCATTGCGAGCTCCCCATTTGTTAATGGAACACTGCCTATGGGCCTGAGCAGGAAATGGAATTTTCAGAAAGTTGAGTAAAAATTGATGTTCGTCTTGAACTAGAAAACTCAAGGAGGAAAGAAAACAACTCAGGAGTTAATTCTGTAATGTATGTTCACAAAAGAAATGATCATCAGTGGTGGAGGCATCAGAACATGTAAAGTTACCCCCACACACACCTCAATTCTAGCTCTGGCTTTCATGGTGACTTTTTTTTTTTTTAGATTTTTTAATTATTTACTTGAGAGAGGGAGCAGAGCCCATAAGCAGGG
This sequence comes from Phoca vitulina, assembly GCF_004348235.1. NCBI lineage: Eukaryota > Metazoa > Chordata > Mammalia > Carnivora > Phocidae > Phoca > Phoca vitulina. The sequence goes on from NW_022589716.1 coordinate 18,844,713, forward strand.
GGAGTGGCAGAGGGAGAGGAAGAAGCAGGCTCCCTGCTGAGCAGGGAACCTGATCATGGGCTTGATCCCAGGATCCCAGGATCCTAGGATCATGACCTGAGCTGAGGGCAGACATTTAACCAACTGAGCCACCCAGGAGCCCCCAAATTTGTTTGTTTTGTTTTTAAGATTTTATTTATTTGTCAGGGAGTGCACAAGCAGGGGGAGCAGCAGAGAGGGAGAAGCAGGCTCCCCACTGAACAGGGAGCCTGATGCAGCTCGATCCCAGGACCCTGCTGAGATCATGACCTGAGCCAAAGGCAGACGCTTAACCGACTGAGCCACCCAGGAGTCCCTCATGGTGACTTTTCCAACACTGGCAGCAGCCCCCCACCCCGCCCCTGCAAACAGTTGCTTTAAAAAACATCAGGGAAGGGGCGCCTGGGTGGCTCAGTTGGTTAAATGGCCGACTCATGATTTCAGCTCAGGTCATAATCTCAGGGTCCTGGGATGGAGCCCACCTCAGCGGGGTCTGCTTCAAGATTCTCTCTCTGCCTCTACCCCTCCCCACCGCTTGCTCATGCTCTCTTTCTAAAATAAATAAATAAATCTTAAAAAAAAAAAAAAAAAAGAGGGTAGGGGAAAATGCAGCCTGTTGGCTAAATCCATTTCACTGACTCTTGTTGTATGACACTTGACCTAAGAATGGTTTTTATATTCTAACTCTAATTAAGTGAAATGTTATCCCCCCAAAAGAATTCTTATTCTTCTCATAGTAGATGTATATATTTTAAATTGTCCTCCGTTGTTATTAGCATTTTGAATATTGTTAATAAGGTTGTGGAAATGTGTTTGTTAATATAAGTACTCCTATAACATCTTTGATTTTGCCTCTTGGCCTGTGAAACCTAAAATATTTACTATCTGGCACTTTACAGAAAACATTTGCCAATCCCTGGCTTCAAACACAAAATGAGCTGGTCTGCTCTCAGCCAAGTGCTTGCCTTGATAAATCAGGGCTCCCAAGGCACTCTGGTAAGCCCCTTACATTTATGAGCTTGCTTAATTTTCACAGACTTCCTGAGGGGTAAATACTCTATGAATTCCCACTTTACAGATAAGGGAAGTAGCTCAGAGAGCTTAAGACCTTTCCCTAAAGTCACACAGCTGTTAAATATCAGTTGGTTCCAAAGCTCTTACTAGAACTTTGGCAAAGAAAATTCTAACCTGTATTGCTCAGGTTGATGGAGAATATGTCAGACATGATGCACTTTTAAGGCACTAGTAATTAGAGTTTAAAAAAAAAAGACACATGTGCAGGCATTTAAGGAAGCATAAGGTGTAGGCGGCTAGACCTTGGTAGTTCAGAAAAATAATAATAATGATAATAATATGAGTCATAAGAATTAGAATAAGAATAATATCTATCATTTATGAGATGCTTACTCTCAACAGCCTAGGAAGCTTCAAGCTCTCAACAGCCTAGGAAGCTTCAGTAACTAAGATCCCAGAGCTTACAGGTGGAGGAATTGGGATTTGGACCCTGGGGCTTGAGAATCTGCTCTCTTGCCCAACTTCTGTGTAGGGATGGAGAAGTGAGGTGCTGATGAAGACAGTGGTTGGATTTCAGTTTTCAGCTCCTGCTCTTAGGTGACACTTTCTGCTCGTGGGCTTACCGTTCCAGATCCTAAGTAGATTCTTTGAAGAAGGGATCTTATCTGAGTTTCTGTGTGCTCAAGTTTTTTGTTTTTTTTTATAAAGACTTTTATTTATTTATTTGGCAGAGAGAGACACAGCGAGAGAGGGAACACAAGCAGGGGGAGTGGGAGAGGGAGAAGCAGGCTTCCCACGGAGCAGGGAGCCCGATGCGGGGCTCGATCCCAGGACCCTGGGACCATGACCTGAGCTGAAGACAGATGCCCAACGACTGAGCCACCCAGGCACCCCTGTTCTCAAGTTTTTGACCTCCCCTCGAGTCTTCCATTTTCCCAGCAGTAAAATTAAAGAACTGGACTAAATTGGTAGTTTCCAAAGTGTCCCTATGTTCCCAGCTCAGCTTTAACCATGGTGGAGCTGCATTCGAGCTGTTATAGTTGGCTGCCTTCTGTGTAAGATTTTGTTTAAGTAAAGGGTTCCTTGGCTCCCAAAGCCACTGAACGAGGGTGGTCTAAGCCCCTTCCAGGTCTCCGAATCCTAACCCAATGGCAGTGACTGTGGCAGGGTCAACAAGCAGCAAAGCCTCCTTCTCTGTCCCCTTCCCCCATGTCTACCACCCCCCCCCCCCCCCCCCCCGCCACCCATCTGATTGCACCTGCTAATCACTTAAAGCCAGAACCTGCCTCTGAAGCCCTTGGGTTGGTCAAGGACAAAAAAAGGCCCTTCTGCCTTTGTAGCAATGGTCATGCCTGCAGTTTCCATCAGTCCCTGCCAAATTCATAAGCCTGTACAAGAACTTACAGGAGACTCCCGATCCTGCTGAAAGCAAGTGCCCTGGTGAGATCCAGTCACCTCAGATGGATGGGGCAGGTGTTTCTGCTTTATCTTTGTATGTTCCTTAAAGCCGCGGCCTCTTCCTGCAGTGGATGCTCTGGGTGGGGGCTTCATCACTGCAGGCTTTCGGGCGCTATCTTGTCACTACCTGTCTGCCTACAGCACGCTTAACTACAGCCCTAATATTGGATCAGGCTCCTATGGGAAAACTCTACAGCTTTTCTGGTCATTCAGCCTGAAGCCCTTGATCCTAAGGCAGATTCGCATGCTGCGGTGTGATGCCAAGTTCACCTACAATGTGTGGGAAAAATGAAGATGGTGATTTTGTGGTTTGTGATGCCAGGCCCTATGCTCCCTCTATTGCTTGGGGCCTTGTGTTGGCTGTTTACATAGCTCAGGAAGTACAGAAGCAGCAAGCAAAGGCCAGAATTTCTCCTGCTCCCAGCCAACCCAGTCGCAGCCAAACACGCTTGCAGAGATTTACCCCATCATTAGGTTGCTGGTAACCAGGTTTAAATTAAAACCCACACTTGCCAGTGGGCGGAGGGGCAATTCGGTGATTTCCGGCCTTTTATTCAAACAGAACCTGCTTTTGTCATTTTGGTTATAGAACCCTATAATTTGAAGACTTTGGCATTTATGAGTTAATATTTAATTTTTCCTTAAAAATACAGAATTGAAAACCTGTATGAGAATCAGGCAAGGTTTCTGAGCCTCATGAATAAGTGCTTCTCTTTCCCCAATCCCTAGTGATCTTCGGCTTAGTCATTTAAATTCTCTGTGCCTTGATTTCCACATCTGTGAAATTGGAGTATTAAAAGTACACACTCCAAAGTATTGTAAATTGAAAGCATATAGTGATGGCTTAAGAATAATGAAAGCCTGGATTCTACACTCAGCTACCTGGTTGTGCATTCGAACTCTGTAAATTGGTGATGATAATAGGATGACTTCATGGGGCTATTTTAAGAATTAAATAAATTAATCTTTATAAAGCTCTAAGAACAAGGCCTGGCACATACAGTAAGTACTGCTTAAATGTTTGCAACATGTAAACCCTTAGAATTGTGTCTGGCATATAATAATAAAGCTAAATAAATGTTAAGTTTTATTCAATTAATCTTTACCAAAAGAAAATTGCCATTTTAATTATTTTAAAAGAGTTGATTTCTGTTGGGGCTTTTGCATATCCCCCAGTTACAGAGATCTCTCAAGTCCATGGATACACATTTGCCCAAAGACCTGTACTGGCATGAAAGAAGAGGAAGGAGGGATGTGAACCCAGAAGGACTACTCCTGTGGCACAGATGTGTCCAGGAAGTAACCTGGAGCCCTGAGGTCCCCCCAAGGATGTCCTTGGGCCCATGGTAGAGGCCATTAGGGAGCTAAGGCAAACCATTAGCAGGACTATAATAGTCTTATTATATCCCGAAAAGGGATAAGAAAGGAATCCCAGACTTAAATTCAGGGCTAGACCTTTGGAGACCCAGAGAGAGAGTAGAGCCTTCTCTGATTTGGGAAAGAACCTGGATGATCTACTGAGCCTGATTGGGAGAACTATAATACAGTGCCCTAAACTCTGTTGCACTGTTTCTTCCTGCCTCAGGACATTTGCACATGCTGTTCCTGCAGCCCCAAATGCTCTTCTCCTCTTTTGCCCCCACCCTTCAATATTCACTGAAGTTAACTTCAGCTTCTTCATTAGCTGAGTCAGAGCTGTGCAGGCTCTGGGGTCAGAGGGCCTGGGTTCCTATCCCAGCTTTGAAACTTAGGAGCTGTGTGACCTTGGGCAGACACTAACCCCTTCCACACCTTGTTTTTCTCATAGAGTTATTGTTAGGTATCATTTTTAGGTCTCGGTTGAAATATCATTCCTTCTACTTAAGGAAAGACCCCTCTGATTTTGTAAAAAGAAGAAGCCTATTTTCCCGGCCCCCATTTTATAAGCTCAGGGCTGTAGGTTGGTTAGGTTTCACTTTGATTTGGAGAGGTGCTGGGTGAGACTATGGTCAGATGGAACCAATGTCAGAATTGAACTTTACCGTTGGCTGACAGTTTTCTTTTCACGCTGCATCTCCCGTGCGTGTCCCAGCGTTTATGCCACTGATTGTTGGTTCCTAAGTAGCGGATGGGGAAGAGTTCGGTGGTGAAGCAAGATTGGGAAAGGATAGGTTACATAAAATCAGGTCCATTTTTTTTTCTGCAGGACTTCTCAGAGACTTGACTATGGTAGTGTTTTGTCTGTTCTCTGGGCAGGGAGAAGGAGGGGACGGCAGGTTGCCCAGAGGCGCTCTTCATGGAACCCATTTTTCATTTTTCATGAAATACAGTGCACCATGGTGCCTCCAAACGCACCCTGGGAAACACTGCTTTGTTTGCTGTGGTCCTCCCACCACCAAATGCTAGTGCTTCTCAGGATGTAAACAAACAGAAGGCTTGTGATGTGGCACCAGCATGCCGGGGGTTTTAACTGTATGTCTACAGCATAATATGACTTATCATCATTGTGCCTTTCTTTTCCTTCTTCCTCCACACAGAGAAGGAGACCTTTCTGGATCCTTTTGTCCTCCGGGATCTCCTGCCTGCGTCCCTGGGGAGCTATTACCGGTACACGGGTTCTCTGACCACCCCGCCGTGTAGCGAAATTGTGGAGTGGATCGTCTTCCGGAAGCCTGTCCCCATCTCTTACCATCAGGTAGATATTCAGCCCCACATGGGACCTCTGTGTTCACTTGTTTTGCATTGACTTAACCGTTTAACATGGCTACAACACACCAGTAAAGATGTTTTTTTATTTTTTATGTTTTGATCCTCTGCTCCCCATTGATTCCTTTTTTCTTTCCAACACACGTTTTTGAACCCAAGAATTAAAAAATATAAAACATGGGTTTCTCAGCTGCAAATTAACTGGCTGAGGAGAATTGCTAGTATGAGATCAGGTATTAGGTAAGTATTCGATCTTGAGGAGAGAATAGCTGTTCTCTATGATGATGACAGCTTGTGCCAGAAACTCTGCTGAGCTCTATATATGTGTTCACCCATTTAATCCTCAGGAACAACAGTCCTCTTTGTACCCCCCTTTTATAGAGAAGAGATACAGAAGTGAACTAACTTGCCCAAGGCCACACAACTGGTTACTAAGCCCTAGTGTCTGATCCCAAAGATCATGCTCTGAACCCCTAAACCTACCCGAAGCTCAGAAAAGGGAGAGATTTGTATACACGATGAAATGAAAGAGTAAGTACCATTGATTGAGCTCTTTCTGTGTGCTAAGCACTTTATATATGGCCAGTTTCGTGGCCAAACAGCATGGAGAGATGGCTATTGCACCAGAATGGTGCACATAAGGATGTCACGCCTGGAGAGATTGGGTAACATGCCCAAGAATTCATGGCTAATGACTGTTGAGGCCAGAAACCGAGCCCAGGTTTGTCTGATTCCAAAACCCACGTTGCTGACCATTACACTGAACTGCTTCTCTCTGACTGTGGCTGGGGCTGATTTCCTAGGAGGGTGGGTTTAGAAATTGGTGAAATGGAGATGGGTTGGGGGCTGTGTCAAAGGAAGAGGAGCCACCGGGAGGGTGGGAGTGGGAAGGGGTGGGGAGCCTTGAAATCACCTCATGAGGGATAATAGATGGAAGGCGAAAATTCCTAGAGGGGATATATTAGTCATCGTAATGCAGCATGCACTGAAGTAGAAGAAGAGTATGTTTCTTCTCCATAGTTTCAGAAAATAGAGCCAGCAATAATGGGTAGGATTCTAAGAAACGGGATTTGAGCCATTAAGCAGGACTGTCTAAAAATGGAAGGTTCTTACCAGAGCTGCTCATGGAAATGCCTTCCCAGAGTGTGGGACAGGTAGGAATAAGGGACGTTGTAGTGGGCCAGGAGAAGTTCTAGAATTATGTGATAGTATCGGTGATGTAACTGAAGACACGGGGAACAAGATTATGGATCCGGCTGCGACGGGGAATAGTCCAAAGATTTTCCTGGTAAAGGCAGAGAGGACAGAATAGGGAGTGGGGGAAATAGGGTTGGATGGTGTCCCGGTCAGGTCTGTTTTGGAGTTAAGAAACAGAAACGCACATAAGGTAGCTCAGGTAAGGGAGCATTTTAAGGAACTAGTGGTCGAGGCATCCTGAGATGGAGCCGTCATAACCAGGACTGTAACTAGGAAGCGAAGCACTCTCTGTCTCTCAGGGGCCACACAGGCAGAATCTTGGAGTTTCTGCCACTGCTCTGTGATTCTGTGATTCTGTGATTCTGTACTTCTACAGAATTTTCATCCCTTCTTACTCCTTGTTTTGTTTTGGTTACCTGGCCGAATATGGTTGCTCCAGTGCCAATTGACCTTTCAACCCAAGGGCCAGCTACCAACTGACAATAGTGAGGGTCCTATTTCAGTTATTCAAGAAGATAGATTTGAATAGATGCTGGTCAGCCAACAGCTTGGCTGGCCGTGGGTCACGCGTCCGTCCTCAGATCAGCAGAGGGACCAGGGAGCTTCCTAAAACATCCAGTGTTGCCGCTCTGGGAGTAAATGGGGCAGGTTGTTTAGAAGGAGCTATGTGCAGGAGAGACATATTGTCCCACTAACAAAGTCAGGCCAGACAGACTTGGCTTCACTGCTGTTGGCAGACGTTTTACTTTGAGAAAAATTTTTTTTTCCTTTAATTCTTCTCTGATGACAAAAGAAGTACGAGCAATTTGGTTGCTGAACAGGATCTGCTAGCTTTAAGAAGATAATGAAATAGGAAACGAGTTTTCTTCCTAATGGTGAAGCCAGCATTGTTTTATTAGAATAAAGTAAAATTGCAGTCCAAATATTTATATCCCCAGGGTTGGGGCAGGGGACTTTGAAAAGAGATGCTTTTTGTCCATTAAGATAGATGCTTTTGTCTTCAAAGATATAAAGGCTTGAGATAATGAGGCTAAGAAATAACAAGTCTGGCCACTTTTTTTGTAGGACACTCTGTGAAGCGGAGAGGCAAAGAGTAATAATTGTGTAGTACTGGGTTTTATTAGAATTTCAAATATTTTTGTGGTTCCAAACAAAAGGCAGAGTTGTAGGCTTGGATGTCTTGTCAAGTGTTTGTCAGTTAGAAGCATTTTGACATGTGGTAACTGGGCGTCTTAGAAAAGCCTAGTTAACATCAGTTTACCCTTCACTCCCTGCCGTTCAAAGACTCAGAAGAAGTAGTGGAAGATTTTTTCTCTGTGACTTGCAATATATGACTTGTCTCTAGGTAGTTTTGTTTCAAGGAAATAGTGAAGAAATCAATTAATCATATTGGCTTCCCAGTTTCTTTACTATAAACCATCCTTAGACAATACTTTTATCAGACACCGCCTCACCTACCTGCCCCCCCCCCCCACAAGGGAGGAGAAACAGCTCATTTTCATGTGGCCAAACGGGATCCTTGCTGGCACGCCTCGTGGAGGTCACAGTGGTGGCAGCGCTCAGTAGGGAAACATTAGCCATCCAAGTCTTATCACTTCAGACCTGCCCACCCTGACCCTGCCAACATTCTTTCGGAAGTTAGCACAGAATGTTCATTTCAGAAAGGCAGACAGCCAATGCGGAAAAGCAAGTAGACAGAATCCCTCGTCTGCTGCTGTCAGAAAGAAAACATTCCTAGTTCCTCATCCTTCTCTTTCTCCAAAGACTGTTTCCTCTGTCTCTTCCCCCTTACACCGTGTGGGTGCCTGTAAGCAGTGAAAATGAGAATGTGTCCGCCATAAAATGCAGTGGGTAGCACTTGTATGATGACTTGTATGATGGGGATTTCTTTGAAGCCTTCCAGATATGAACAACTACTTATTTTGCCTCTTTTATGAGTCTCCTTGGACATTCAAGCCAGCCCTGTAGCCAGTGAGCTCTGACTCTGGTCCGTGTGATAAGCTAGATCCAGATACGGTGCTGCTGATGGAATCACGTGTTCGCTTGGCTGGCCAGCAGTCAGCATGGCTTAGGGGGTTGGTTCCGCTGAACATCTCCTGTAAACAGTAGGCACGCGTCGTGTCGTGACTTTATCATCCAAACAAAATGGTGGCACTGTCAGTGCTAGTTTACAAGGTCAAAGGAGCAAGACTAGCACATTGAGATGGTGCCTTTGTTGTGTTCATGATCAATCAGAGAACATGATCATTTGAGTCCGGTATATGGGGATGTGTTTTATTCTAGAACAGTGACTCTGAAATGATGGTGCGTTGGCCATTGGAAACTATCCCAACCTTCCCTTTCCAGGACTGTTTGCTTCCTGTGGTTTAAAATATGAGACTGCCTGTAATTTTTCCTAGCATGAATTTTGTTTAAGTGCTTCTTGGAGGCGCTATCAAAACAGCAATAAATAAATATGAAGATGTCTAGTTTGTTTGCTTTTGGATATTTAATTTTTTTTTCTAACAATAAGCTGGAGTGGTTAGGAAAGGTTTATTTGCAATACTTTTTTTTTTTTAAACCAGTGTTATCTCTATCATAAAGAGCAGAGAAACTCTTTTGAATTAAGACCGTGTTCTATTCGGAGCCAGACTGCCCGGGTTTCATTCTTGGCTCCATTTTTTCAGCCAAATAATTGAGCTACTCCACTGCATACTCTGTGCCTCAGCTTTCTTCTGTAAAATGGGGATGATAAGAATACACCACTTCACGGAGTCATTATAAAGATTAAATGATGGAACATGTGTGGCATGCCTGGATTAGTGCCTGGCACCACGGGGCATGCGCAGGACATATTAGGTGGGGTTTTTTGTTGCTGTTACTAAATGATCACCAAGGCTCGAAGGCAGCACTGTCCAGTAGAAATAAAACAAGTCACATACGTGATTTCCTAGTAGCCACATTAAAAAATGTAAAGAGAAACAGGTGAAAGTCACTTTAATATTATATTTGATTCAACCCAATATATCAAAATTATTATCATTTCAACACAGGGAGCTCACCACATTTCTAGTGGAATAGCTACATTTGGCTCCTGGCTGTTGTAGCCCTCACATTTATCTCAAGGCCACAACACCTAATGAATCACATAATTCAGAACGTTCCGATTCCAACACCACATAATGCCCAGTGCATGTGAATAGAGAGGGTTTTTTTAAATGGTGGGGTGAAGGTGTCATTATTAATCCCAACAGATAGCTTTCTTTGGTGGTAATTATGGTTAAATTCGTTTCTTTTTGTAGAAGGCCTTTCTATAATTGTCTTCATGCAGAACTATCTATTGCTGCAGGAGGGACATGTCCTTGCAGTTAGCTAGCTCTTCTTGGATTTTATTTTTACATCCGTGGTTCAGTAAGTAAACTTTGGATGCTCTGGGCTGTTGGGAATTTAATATTCCATCCACTTTTGTTTAATAAGGAGGCAACACAACAGGGCCTGCCCTGTCACCCCTCAAATGTGTGGTGAAGTCGAAGTGTCTCCGTGACCTTGGGTGTGACATTTCAGTTCTTAATGCTTACCCCAGCGTTTATTATTATGTTTATAATGAACTCTGGTTTTGTTTTAAGGCCATTATATGCCCATCCTATAACATACTGTGCACATCAGCCTTTTAATGGTTCATAATTATATTACTTTTGATTTTCTCTCATTTTTCCCCTTCAGCCATGATGGTCCCTTCCCCACATCTCATGGACGAGAGCTCTTACTGCACACGAACAGCATGAATAGATTTCAACTTTCCTTTGATTTGAACCGACAGATTAAAAACTAATTATTCTCTGTAATATTTTTATAATAAAAACTAAGTTGAAATGATTTATATACAGTTCCAGCCAAGACATTTGCAATTCAAGGTTAAAATTGTTCTTGAAACAGCACCAGTTAAAATGCAATTACAACTCCCCAAGCAGGGATAAAAGAAAGAAATGTTTTACTTGTTCACTTCAAAAGTTAAAAAGTCAATTTTACATTATAGAAATAAAAACTTTCATTTATTTTTACTAAATGATAAAGACTTCATTAGTTATGTTAAAGTCCAGATAAATCCAAGTGTGTTTATTACTTACCTCTGGAAAAGAATAGGTGAATAAGTGTGGGTTTTATGTGGTGCATAGCTTTTCCTCCTTGTGCCCGCCATCTTGTTCCTGGTTCCCAGTTCCTTCTGTGTTGAGCCATAAGCTGTTTCTGTCCAGAGTGCAGAAAAGTGCAAATAGATTTATGTTGTCAGTGGTGGGTGCCCTGCCTAAGTGATCTTTCAGGGTCAGCTAGAAGGAACTCTTTGGGGACTTCTATTATCACATTCAGTAACTCCACTGCAATGTTACTCTTTCCGTGAATAATGCTGCAGGCCTGTTAGGCATGTGACATGCAGTGGCTGCGAGCATGACAGAGTCATACAGACCTAGGTTTCTAATCCTCACTTCAACGGGGGGGAGAGAGGGGAGGGCGGGATGGGTTGGGGGGGTGAGTGCACATGAGCAGGGGGGAGGGGCAGAGAGAGAATTCCAAAAAGACTCTGAGCTGAGCTTGGAGCCTGTTGGGGGGGCTCGATTCCACGACCCCAAGATCACGACCTGAGCCGAAACCAAGAGTAGGACGCTCAACCAGGCACCCCAGTCACTTCAACTCTTGTTTGCTTTGTGATCTTAGGCAGGTGCTGTAAAGTCTCTATGCCCAGTTTCCTCATCAGTCACAAATAATGATAATGATATCATAATACCATCAACTTTATGAGACTTCTATGAGGAAGTAAGGGAGTAAAAGGAAAGCACATAACACTCCGATCACAATGCCTTATACGTAATAAACACTCAGTGAATATTAGCTGTTAGTGTTAATGATATACTAACAGTGTTAACAATGTTACTTTAATGTTATTATTTTAAACTAAAACAAGTTAGAAACCAAAGTAATGTTTGTGAATTCCATAACAAAGTACCTGTCACAGAATGCGTTTGATAAATATACATTCCAAGGAAGACAGGAAGGAGAAGCAGATAGAGCATCTTACAGTTGTTGGAGGTTTATAATAAAATCATAGTTACCACACTCCTCATAAAATAAGAATAATAATAGTAATGTTAATAATACTTAGTGAGTATCTACTGTGTGCCCAGAATTATTCCAAACACATTATATATAATAACTCATTTAATAGTAGCAAGAACCACATGGGATAGGTATTAATGTTATCTCTCTTGTACAAGTAAGAAAACCGAAGCACAGAAACATCAGATACTTTGACCGAGGTCACACATTTAGCAAGTGGGGATTGAAAACAATGTTTTGAACCCAGCTACCAAGAGTAAGAGTTCTGAGTTTGGAGAATTAGGCACAGGCCAGATCCTTAGGGCCCCACCATTAGAATTGGAAGCCCTTGAAAGTTTTTGAACAGAGGCGTGATGGCATCTCATGTACATTTTAAGAAAATCACTGTGTGGCTGTTAAGCAGATCTAGAAGAGCTGACAGTTTGTCCTGTGGCTGCAGAGTGCTGCCATCCGGCACAACTCTAGGGGGCACCTTCTCATTGTAGTCTTTATAAATGGAGTCCCTTGGAATCAAAAAGTAGAGGTCTGGGTGGTGGTCGGGTTCACCTTTATCGAGCGTGGTTACAAGGCAAGGGTGAGGGTCAAGGACAACAGGAAGTAGCTATGTAATGATTTATCAGTGGATTTCTCACCCAGAGTATCACTGTTCACCTGCCAAAGTGAAAACATAGACTCCCTTTGCCAATCCAGGCATCGTGGTGGTTTCCACCCAATGGCCAAACATGCCAGGCACCAACGAGACAGACCACTGGCAATTTTCATTCAACTTAGAGGAATGACAGGGTTTTCGTGAATGCTGCCAACATACCGAAGGACATTTGATGAGTCTGCTAAGCTTGACCTCCTTTTCCTCTTTTGTATGACTGTCAAGCGAAGCTATGATCCAGTTGACAATATAATATCGTCCAGGTCATCAGTTCACTCTGAAAACCGTCACATCCTTCCTTGGAAATCTCTGGGCAAGTTGAGTTAATGACAAGGAAGCAGCCGAGCTTTTAAGCCATAGCATGTCATTAAGCTGTAAGAGCAATTTAAGCAAAAGCATTTTTGTGTTAAATTCAGAACCTGCCTCTTTTTAGTTATATGACTAATTCTTTCCTGAGGCATCAGAAATAAACTTTTTAGGAGAACTAAATGCTAGCTGTGAAAGAAGCAAGTCTTCTAGAGAATAAACAAACCTTAGAGTCGGATTGCCGAGACAGTCTCCAAGGCCATCCTTTTCTGGCATCTCAGAGATTAAACTATTTCAGGACAGATGGCTTCTCTTTCAGAAAATTTCCGGTCTAACTTGCTATGTATAGCAGTCTGGCCGCTTAAAAAAAAAAAAAAAAAAAAAAAATCACCCTGAAAGTTGAGGAATTCTTTCTATTCAACTCACGTCTCTAAGGCTTTAATTTAAACCAATTTCCTCCTTTTGGCCTTCTCTGGACATGGAGACTGGTCAGCATCTTCCACATACAAGGGCCTTTAATCACATTACTCCTAACTTGCCTTTTCTTCAGGCTAAACACTTCCCACTTCCCTTCACCTTTCCACATGGGATTTAGCCTCTGTCCCTGTAATCACTTTGGTTGGTCTTTCCCTAGATGGTCTCCAGAGAGTCTTTGTTAATTCCTTCCATGTAATTTTAAGAAGTTATTTTCTGTAAGGAAACTCTGAAACCTTCTTTCATGTATGGATGTGTTCAGTTCCGAGTTGGGTTGTCCTATCAAGTGAGTACACATTGCCAGGTTGAGGAGATTGGATTTTTTCAATACCTCCAATTATCTTCATCTGAGTGGGTCACATTTGGCAGAGTAAACAGTCCAGTTTTCTTAATTTTTCTGCTGTTACTGCCTTTCTCTGTTAACTATAAATAAATAAAGAAGGAACATCGCAAGGAAGACTGGGAAGAAAGGAAATTTTGAATAGCCACCATAGGAGTTGTTAGAAGTTACGAGACTGGTGGAGAATTGGAATAACACCACAGGACCAGATGACTTTTGCTTTTAGGCTGGTTGAGAGATCATTCTGACTCTATTACCTTGATGAAAAAGCAGAAAAGGTTTCATGGTTTGTTATCACTTTCCATTTACAGGAGAATTGGAGGGGAGGTGGCATGATAGGTGAATACAGGTACTTAAGTGATTTTTCTTGGCTATGATCACTATGCACATTCATTGCTTTCTCATGCAAAGAGAAGGAGTTTCAGATCAAGCAGGTCAATTTTTGTGACATTGTCTGAAGCTGTTTGAGAAACACTGGGGTTAGTTCCAGGCTTCAAGATGACCATCTGGAAACCCAGGTTGGGGGGGCGCCTGGCTGGCTCAGTTGGTAGAGCATCTGACTCTTGATCTGAGGGTCGTGAGTTCAAGCTTCATGTTGAGCATGGAGCCTAAGAGAGAGAGAGAGAGAGAGAGAGAGAGAGAGAGAGAGAAAGGAAAGAAAGAAAGAAAGAAAGAAAAAGAAAGAAAGACCATCGTAATGTTCCTGTATATTTAACATTGGTGTTGGCCACCATCTGGTCCCCGAAAGCCTAGGGCGGCCACTCATTGGCTGCTTGGGAAGCATCTGACATCATTCGTCTTATAATTCTCTGCTGCAGAAAGCATTCTGATTGGGTATTCAGTGAGCCAAATGGGCCAGAAAGAGTTCATTCAGTTTCTCTCTTTTTCATTCCATTTTCATCCCCCACTTCAAGGAATTAGTATTTCCCATGGCTGGGCATTTTAGATTAATTTTATTTCTTTGGTGACCAAGATAGCTTTGTGGCCCACTGAAAACAGATCTCTGGCACCCAGCCTCAGCTTCATTTCTCTTACATCAAAACATTACTGTGTGTGTGTGTTTTTTTTTAATGAGCAGAAGATTGAGGGCTACGGAGAATCCTTTTTAATAATGAAAATATGACCCTGAAGTCCCGATTTTTTTTTCTTTGCTTTTCCATAAAAGTTTGGTCCGTAGCCTTGTGGAAAGTATTTTTTAATAGTATGAATAATAATGATCGCAGCTAATCCTTACCATGGACTTAATGGCTGCTAAATAATTTACATTCATTTTAATCTTTTCAATGATCTTATAAGATAGCTGCTAGTATTATATCTGTTTTATATTACATATATATATATATATATATAATGTTTATATATATTGAGTTACTGATGCTTTAATGTTTTGACTATGATTACCCATCTGGTAAGTGTTGAAATTGGGTAGTTTACCTCACGAGCCATGCATTTAGCAGCTTTCTGCCTTAGCAACTTTGCTGAACTGAATCCCTAGTACATACGCAAGAAGATGCTTTAGTAAAAAGTGAATCACTAGTATTTACTGAGCTCTTCTGTGCCCGGGACTGTTTTAAGCACTGCACATGGATTATCTCATTGAGTACTGGCACAAACCCTATCGGGGTGGGCACTGCTATAATTATCACTATTTTATTGAGGAACAGTTGAGGCTCAGAGCAGGGAAGCAGCTTCCTCAGGGCCCCAGAGCGGGTGAGCTGTGGAGCTAGAATTTCCATCCAGGTCGTCTGGCTCCGGAACCTGCCAGTTTCGCCATAGCCTTGTGCTCCTTCCCAGAATACTAACGGTCTTGCCAGGGGCAGAGCAGAAGGACTGGAACTCTTTTCTGAGACACAAACTAAAAGAGTTCTGTACAAGTCTCCTCCGGTGGAGTGTTCTCCCAGTTCGCGCCCTCCCCTCCCCCGGCCCCGCGTTGTACCACATCGCTTTTCTCATTCTTGGTTTTTTCCCCCCTCCCCTCTCTGGTTCTCTGTTTAGCTCGAGGCTTTTTACTCCATCTTCACTACAGAGCAGCAAGACCACGTCAAGTCGGTGGAGTATCTGAGAAATAACTTCCGGCCACAGCAAGGTCTGAATGACAGGGTGGTGTCCAAGTCTGCGGTCCGCGACGCCTGGAACCACGACATGACGGACTTCTTAGAAAACCCACTGGGGACAGAAGCCTCTAAAGGTATATTTGGATTAAGTGCCCCTGCCCAGAGGAAGATTCCTTATCATAAATTACTTTAAATTAAAAGAGTTCCAAACCAGCCAAGAGTTGGAACTTGGTGTTAAGAGCATATGTTTCTCTGTTAAAAGAGGCTTGTCTGGATGATAAATAGAAGCAGTTGTGGGAATAACTTCAGTTAAATAGATATGTTCAGAATTGCCCTTTTGACTAGTAATACTTCAGTCATCCTGTTGGTATTTTTACCTTGTAACATCAACACTAACTAGTGAATGTCTAAAGGCAGCTCTTGGGTTGCAGCTCTCTTACCTTGCACCTGCCCCTCCACCCCCTGCCACTGGGATCAGGACACTGTCTCTGACCTCAGGCACCAGCACCTTTGACTTGCCCCCCAGCACTCCACCCTGCAGCCTGCCCTTATCTCCTTACTGACCTCTTCCACACCAGGCAGGACCTCCCCCTCCGGCTCTCCATCCCTACCAGATGCCATGTGGCCTTTTTAAAACCATTATTTAACAGTTTGATTCCCATCTCTGATAAACATGAGTTTATTCTTTTCAGGCATCTTAATCTTTTTCCATTTCTACATTCTCATGTGAATTGAACATAAATTTCTCTCCCAGGAAACTAGAAAGTCAGATCCTACCCTCAGAGCTCAACTTCAAGCTCCATGATTTGTCCTCATTGTGGCTTCAAGTTCAGGAAACACTTAGAGAATAAGACTGATCAAAATTCCAGTACTTGGTGGGGGAGGTGCGCTGGGTGGCTCAATCAGTTAAGCATCTGCCTTTGGCTCAGATGGCATATGGCCAGGGTCCTGGGATCGAGCCCCACATCGGGCTCCCTGCTCAGCAGAGAGCCTGCTTCTCCCTCTCCTTCTGCTGCTCCCCCTGCTTATGCTCTCTTTCTCATTCTCTCTCTTTCTCTCTCTCTCTCAAATAAATAAATAAAATCTTAAAAAAAAATTTCAGTACTTGTAAGGGAGGAAGGAATAAGAAGGACTTTTCTTTGGAAGGGAGGGAGGAATAAGAAAGAATTTTCTTTGGAAGGGAGGAAGGAATTAGAAGGAATTTTCTTTGGAAGGGAGGAAGGAATAAGAAGGAATTTTCTTTGGGTGTGAGGAGATGGTTCTTTCCAGTGATCTCCTCTCCGAAATTGTGAGTTTGGGTCATATGGGAAGGGCTTGTGTCATTAATCAACACTGGACACAGACTGTGGTATTTTTAGTGGGGTAAGTTACACGGGGACATTTTGTTTCAAGAGTGCCCCCACCCCCAATAAAAAGGACCAATTTACTGGCATATGACCTTTGTAGGAACAAGTGGGGGATGCGATTATATTCCACAAATAACTGCATTGATGTGCATTTTGATGATAAGAATGAGCCCATTTTCCAGGCTCATATATCTGAAAAGAAGCTAACAGAAGAGGAAAAGGAGCTTAAGAATGTGATCATTTCCTTCTTGTGATTTTGTGTGAGGATGGTGAGAGAAGCTAGTCTGGCCATATGCCATCAAGAAATGCTTGAGATTCAAGTAATTTGGAGCCGACACTTTGTCAAGGGCGTCATTTGTCAGCTGGGAACAATGGGTGGGTTAAGAAGCACGCAAACCTGGGAAATGTCTTAGGTTGGCTGGCATAGCACACCTCACTTGGGCTAATTTTGTTTTTTAACCAAGCTAAAAATAAAGAAAACGACCAAGCTCGAAAGCTTTCTCCCAAGAGAACTTGCTTGGGAAAAGAAGAATCTCTTAGGGATTGAGTATTTTGTGAGAGGTGAATGCGGAGGACGTGTGGGGGATGACGAATTTATATCGCAAGTGAATGCAAGATCTGGTAGCTCAGAATTGCTGAGGTTATGACAGTTACAAAGTTCTTTCCTAAGAAATGGGCTGAGTATACAATATATCAGCTGTGCAGAGGGAATGCATGGCTCTTATTACCCAAAAAAGTCAGAGAAGATAATGGTTTCTGTCGCATTAAATTGTCAAAGGGGGCAAGATCTTCTACTGAATGGGCTTTCTCTGGATTTGAGCAGAGCCTTGGACCCTACCTTAAATACAGGGAATCAGTTCTTCATACTACAAGATTTTGTTGCAGTTATCATGGTGTGTGTGTGTGTATTGCTGACTCCTAAAATGTGTGAATATTGAAATGTTTTGTGATCGTTTTAGAAGCAGAGAAGGTAAGTAAGTACAGTCCTATTTGTGTTTTAAGCATAATCCTGGAGTGTAACATGCAGAAAACTGTACACGCAGCACCTGATGCATTTTCACCCCCCAAACAGACTTGAATAGCAAACCCCCAGGTCAAGAGACTAGCATCACCGGCTTCCCAGGGGCACCTCCATCTCCTTCTTCCTAGTAACTGTCCATTCCCACGGGTAACTGCGAGCATGAATTAGCTTTGCCTGTTGTTGAATTTCATAGAAATAGAATTATCCACTCTGTCCTTTTTTGTGTCTTGCTTTTTTCACTCTACACTGGTTTTGAGGGTCATCTATGCTGTTCCATGTAGTTGTGGTTTGTTCTTAGTGCTGAATTTCATTGTGAGACTCTACCTGAATTTATTTATCCACTTCAGTATATATGAATTGTATAGATGGTTTCCACATTTTTGTGATGATGAAAATTCTTGACGGTGCTTTTTGATGAGCACCTGGACACATCTCTATTGGGTATGAACCTGGGGGTACAGTGGCGGCAGCCTGCAGTACACATATATGTTCCGATTTGGTTGGATACTGCTCAACAGTTCCCCGGAGTGATTCTATGAACCATGTTATACTCTTGCCAGCAGTCGGTCCGGGTTTCCTGCTTTTTTTATAGCATAACGTACATATCATAAAATACAGCTATTATAAATGTACAATTGTCATTTTTAATAAATTTAGAGTTATAGTTCTGTTTATAGTTATATATGATCCAGTTTTAGAACATTTTCATCACCCCAGAAAGTTCCTTCAATTCTTTCTCCTGTCCTCAGCAACAGGCAACCTCTGATCTGCTTTTATCTGTCACATGACATTAGGATTTTAAGATTGTAGCATCCGTCAGTAGCTCATTCCTTTTTATTGTACACTAGCATCCCTCTGTTTTTTTTAATAACGGCTTTATCGAGATTTCATTCACATGCGATAAAATTCATTTTTTTTTAAAGCATGCACTTCAGTGGAATTGAGTATATTCACAAAGTTGTTCATCACTACTACCTACTTCCAGAACAGTTTTATCACTCCCCAAAAGAAAGTCCATACCCGTTAGCAATCACTCACTCCTTCCTCCTTTTCTTTCTCCCATTCCTTCCGCTTTCCCGGCCCGAGGCAACTTTCTGTGTCTGTGGATTGGCCTGTTCTAGATATTCCATATAAATGGAATCATACAATATATGCCTTTTTGTCTCTGGCTTCTTTCAGCATAATATTTTGGCATAATATTTTCAAGGTTCATCCATACTGGAATAGATCTCAGGATTTTTCATTTGATGGCCAAATAATGTATCATGGTACGAATATACCACAGTTTATCTGCTTATCAATGGATAGATGTTTGAATTTTTTCCACTTTGTGGCTGTTGTCAGTAATACTGCTATGAACATTCATGTTCGACTTTTTGTGTGGACATAGGTTTTCAGTTCTCTCAGATGTATACCTAGGGGTAGAATTGCTGAGTCACATGATAATTCCAGTTTTCTAGTTTTGAGGAACTGCCCACCTGTTTGCCAGAGCCCTTGCCCCAGTTTGCATTCCCATCAGCAGTGTATAGGATTTCTCCACATCCTCACCAACACTTGCTATATGTCTTTTTTTATTTTAGCCATCCCTGTGGAGGTGAAGTAGTATTGATTTGCATTTCCCTAATGACCGATGATGTCCCTGTTTGTTTTTAAATGCACATTTCATGGAATCATGGTCTACATGACCAAATGCTCCTCCTTTTTTTTCCTCTAAGAAAACTCAGGTAATTCCATGGCACGATGGGCCAAAAGCCAGCCACAAATGCTCGCAATCAGGCAGGCAGCCTAGAGGGCATAGATTATTGACCTTAGACATTTATGCAGTAAAGAGTCCCAATAGAAAGGAAGAGTCCCTTTCTCTTCTCCAGTCTTCTGCAAAAAAGATTTGAAAGAAAAGGATGGTGTCCTATACTCTTCAGGTTAATTCAACAAAATGAAGCCTGTCTGGTTTGCATTCTGTATCTGATCACTATTGGAAATTTTCAGTGCCTAAGAGAGCACAGTGTTGATCATGGAACTGTGCATTTATTATGCTATTGTTATAGAAGAAAGAAAAATAATTACCTAAGACAAGAGTCAGTAAGCTTTCTTGACTAAGGACCAACTAGTGAGCACTTAGTCTCTTGTGGAAACTACCCACTCAGCTCTGCCACTCTGGCATGAGGGCAGTCATGGACAATATACAAATGAATAGGTGTAGAAAACATCTTCCAAAAACACCTTATTTACAGAAATAGGCAGCAGGCCAGGTTGACCAACTGGTCCTCTAGGGGATGCCTCAAAGGAAGATGGAGAAACTCAATCATAGGCTCAGTTTAAGGTAAATATTTTCTGTCTTAAAGATGGCGGTGACCATGACCATGAAGCATTGGGTGGTTCTACTTCTCCATTCCCCTGCAAGACCTTAGGACCAGTTAGATATTTATTAACTCAGTAACCAACCACTTACCAATTGGCTTTAACACCTGGTCATCTTTCACAACAGACGTGTAAACAGAGCCTCCGTGGACTGATTACAGCCCCGTACCTCCCTCGTTCCCTCGGCTGTGATCATTGACTGGTGTTCATTGAGCAGCACAGCGAGGAATGCCTGAGTTGATGTGCCCCCATCTTGCCCTTCTGTCAGGATGATTGGACATACTGGAATAGAGAAAACAGAATCAAGCCTTTCAGTGCCAGCACTAGACACATGGCCATGTACAACACCAAAGGAAAGGGGGGAAAAGTCATCTTAATACTGTATTGTTGCTGAAGAAAGACTTATAATGGATGTCATCCATAAAAAAAATATAAAGCTTTAGTTCCAGTAAATGGAAACAATATTTAGGCTCGGTGGATTGTTCAAGGGACATCCAATTCGCCACTCTGCCCTTTGTCGGTAAATAACTTGGACAGACTTTAGGATTTAATGGGCTGTCATTTCAGTTATTCTGCAACACAGCCCGGGCACATGGAAGAGCATTTGGTGATTAAGTGCTGAATACTGTCTATTGTGAAGACTTTTGGAACAGTGAGCGGAGGAAAAATAACTTTCCTTCCAACAACATGAAACATATGGTTTATTAATTTAACGAAACCTGTTCAAACCACAGTGGAATCAAAACCACTTGATCTGATAATTTGATTTGATGGCTTAAAGTGGCACTGCTTAATGTAATAAAAGCAAAGGAAACAGTGAGAACACTGGGGTGCCCGTATGCCCCTCCAGTCTCCTAAGTCGTGCCATATTTTCTGAAGGATGGTCTTTGCTTCTGCTGATGGAGCGATCTCTTTTTTAGCTACATTTTCAATGGTAAAGATTGCTTCCTGTTTTGGTTTAAAGCAGTTTTTTAAGAACATATACCACTGTGTGAGAATGTCTAAGTAACTAGCCTATTTTAAATCAGAATACATTGAGAAAGAGCATCCCATTTCCCACCCAAATTGGCAAACAAAGAAGTAAATCCATGATTGCTTTTAAAAAGAGTTTGACTTTGAAATTCACGGTTTTTTGCTATTTTGGGAGAAAATATTAATGTTCTATTTTCAGTTTAGTAATTTCTACTCACCAGATTAATGAGCTTAAATTACTTTATCTTATTAAAAGAAGCTCTGATATGAGCACTTAATTCCTTTGTAGGCAGCTGTCCTCCCAAAAACTCTTCCAAAAGTTATCCTGTTACTTTCAGAAACTTCCAGCACAGAAAAATGCTAAGAAAAAAACACTTTTAACACAGCTCCCATGGAGTGTTTTTCACCCTTTTCTTTTAAAAATAACTGTCATTAGCCATTATTTGTCATTAGCCATTACTTTTTAACCTTGCGAGTGATTAAAAAAGAAGACAAAAAAGTAGGGCTGTTTTAAGGATTCTCCATCATCTTAGGTTCTCGTTCTATTGAAGGCCAGACCATGCTGTAGCAAACATTTTTACATGCTGCGGCATCCTATGACTACTGTAACTTTATGTAAATATGTAAAAGAGTTGGTATAACTTGCCTTTGATTGTTTGACATGAAGTTGATATTTAGTAGACATTTAATGTAGCATTAACTACTCTTACTTCATGGTTTGTAGTCAGTGAATTTCTTTTCACTTGTTAGACATCTTCAAATGCCACTGGGGAGCTTGTTGCCTCTAGAAGCTGTGCCTAAAGCACCAGTGGTTACATAGGCTATGTGGAGGGTGTTATAAGCCAGATGCTATGTTGGCCTCATCTGTTCATATGTCTTCTTTAATCCTGAAAACAACCTCTACCACTTTTCATTTCACTTTTTATTTACCAAATATTTCTTGAGCATCTACTGTGGACAGGTTCTAGGCACTAGCAGTAAAGGTAACAAGGGGGCAGAGTCCCTCATCATGGAGCTTGTGTTTTAGTGGGGAGAGAGAAATAAACAAGTCAACTGACAATGATAAAGCTTCAGTGTTCCAAAGATCCAATCGGGTCATATTGTAAGAGTAGTAGAGTGTGGTGAAGCAGTGGGGAAGAGATCTTCCCTGCGTAGGACAAGAGGTGATAAGGAGCCAGCCCTGCAAAATTCTTGAGGGAAAGGTCATTTGCAAAGGGCCTGAGGCATAGGGACCAGCATGGAGAGATGGGCTAATATCATGTCTGGAAAAGACTCTTCTTAGTATTCTTATGGCAGTGGGAAGCCTTTAGAGAGCTTTAAGAAAGGCTATGGAATGATCTGAACAGGTTTTCAAATCCATCTCTCTGACTGTTATGTGAAAAATGTTTGCAGGGGACTTGGGGTGGAACTTGCAAGACCAGGACATGGGCGATAGAAATATTCCCTGCAGATAACAGTGGTTGCATGTTGGTGATCCCGGTAGAGGCAGAAGTGATCCATTAGGGATGGAGTTTGGAATAGAGCCTCTGAGATTTTACTCATCATTTGGATGGAGGCTGTTTGGGGGTGAGCAAAAAGAGAAACATAACATTACTGTTTTTCTTTAACAGATGGGAGGGGTCTGAGACTCAGAGAGAGCAAGGGAACATCCAGAGCCTCTCAGCCAGGAAATGAGAGAGTGGGCGGAGATGTGAACCAAGGTTTTCTTACGTCCAAATGCAGCATTCTTTCTATTTTCCAAGGGACTGCCAGCTTCCAAATGAATCTACAAGCAGTGGCCTCTTTGTTTTAAATGTCATTAGGTGGCTTGAACAACACAGTGTATTACTCCCTCTCTGAACAAAAGAGCTTCAAAAATAAACATCCTTGTGGGGATTGGGTATTCTTCCTAAAGATCTGAGTTTATCATCTGAAAAGAAATCATTGGGCTCAGTCTTTATCTGCTTGGCTTACATTTGGAGGGTTATCTTGGGTGCTCAGGGCACGGGCTACTGAGGTTTTGATCACAGGGTCATTCCCTGGGAGGGCCAGTGCACCCACTTGATCTGCATGCTGGGGCCTCCTAATCTGAGGGTCTTGTGCATCCTTGGATCAACAGCACCTGACACAGCACCTAGGACATAGCGGGTATATAGTCATTGTTTGCTCATGAAATGAATGAATGAATGATGAGATAATATAAAGTGATAGGTAAAAATACAGATTTTGGAATACAGATTTTGGCGTCAAGTAAACCTGAACTCAAATGCCAGGCCAACCACTTACTCTTGTGCATCCTTGCTCAAGTTAATACCCAAGTCTTGCTTCTTTGTAAAATACAAATAATAATCACAACCCGTTCCTTGGCTTTGACCTTTAAAATGAAACAGTGTAGGGAACAAAGAGTACAGAGCCTAGGACATGGAAAGTTCTCTGCAGATAATTATACTTTCTTGTCTGTAGGTCCGCAGTGGCTTCTTTGTATGCTCAGGACAAACTATTATATGTGACATGATCACTGGAGAACACATTTCAGAATAAGGGGACCAGGATCTCTTCCTGGTAGAAATGCTAACCGAGGCTGTTGGAATGTCTTAAAACCTTCCCAGTGAAATCTACTGTCCTTATATGGTGCCCACGTCCAGGCCCCTTGGTTCTCATTTATGTAAATATGTAAAGAGTTGGTGTAACTTGCCTTTGATTGGTTGACATGACATCTTGAACTTCACTTCCCTTGGCATCCTGCACGTCAGTTCACCTACACTCCCAGTCCCAGAGTCTGTACCCTCTGCCTCGAAGCCCATTGCCTCACCTCCGTGCCTCATCCACCCCTCCTCAGCCTTCATAGCTCTGCTCTAGGGTACCTTCCCCACGGAGATTTCCTGATTGCTTGGCCCAGCTGCTTGTGTTGGGGTGCCGGGACCTTTCTCTGGTAACACTTCTCACAGTTGGAATTTTATGTTCAGTTGTGTGTTTTTCCCCCTAATGTCTAGCTCTCCCACCACCCCATAAGCTCCATGAGGGGTGAGACTGTCTTTTTATTTGTTTTTT